>NC_133381.1:6358695-6719314 GCF_049309525.1 Garra rufa | reverse complement strand
TAAGAAATAAAAACTATAATCAAAGCTAAAATAAAATAAAATAACATAACATACAAATATGAGGGAAAATGAAACCATGAGAAAAAAATTAAAAAATAGAAACGTCTTGGCAAAAGTTAAAGTACTAAAATTACTAAAACTGAAATAAAATACAGTTAAATAGAATATTTACCAATAAATAAATAATAAATAAAAATGTCATTAAATTACAAAAACTTAAATCTGCCGGACAAATATAGGTATGTAACCCACTTAGACACATATAACAACCTGACATAATTGTCTGTTCACCACAGGCCGACTTCCCTCCTGCCAGTAGGTGAACTAAACCCCAGTCCTGACAACACCGGAGCTAACATCATCCCCTCGACCAGTAAATGTGCCGAAAGAAAACCTCATCTTCTTCCTACATGAAGGATGCTGCACACAAGCCCTGACAGAAACAGCGCTGGGAAGCAGGACATTAAAATGTGATTAGTGCTGGTTTCCTGGCCTGTCGACGCACAATACCACAGCTGTGAACATTCAGCTTACAAACAGTAAGTCCAAACCACCATAACAGCATCAAAAAAAAAATCAATAAAATAACATACACAATTTAGGTATGCACAATATATCAGGCTTTAAAAGTACATTTAACAATGTTTTTAAAATAAAATAAAAAAATTAAAAAGGCCATTATATAAGCTATTGTTATGAGGCCAATTTTTTTTTGGTCAAGAGTGGTCAATAAAATTAGAGCTGGAAGAAATTACAGTTAACAATCTTCAAAAAATAAAATAAAATAAAATAAATTAGACATTATATAAGCTATTGGTATCAGGCCAAAAACATTTTTGGTCAATAAAAACTATTAGGAAGAGCTGGAATAAAAATAATAATAATAATAATAATAATAATAATAAAAAAAAAAAAAAAAAAAAAAAAAAAAAAGCAAAACAAAGTTAAGTATTGCATTTATATTTCTAATTAGCTTTTATTTTTTTATATATTCAGTTTAATTTAAAGTAATTTAAGTTTTTGTAATTTAATGGCACTATCTCTTATTTATTTATTTGTATATATTTCTTTTTAACTGTATTTTATTTCAGTTTTAGTTTTAGTAATTTTAGTACTTAGCCAAGACAACATTTCTATTTTTCATAATTTTTTTTTTCATGTTTACATTTTCCCTCATATTTTATTTTATTTTAGCTTTGATTATAGTTTTAATTTCAGCAGCATTTTTTTTACTTAGTTTTATTTTTATTATAATATAAATAATATAATATTAATATAATATATATAATAAAATAGCCATTATATAAGCTATTGGTATCAGGTCAAATCAGGTTAACAGTGGTCAATAAAAATTATTAGGAAGAGCTGGAAGAAAGTACAGTTAACAATCTTTAAAATAATAATAAAAAATAAAATAAATCTTTTTTTTGGTGTGGTCAATAAAAACTAGGAAGAGTTGGAAGAAAGTACAGTTAACAATCTTTTTAAAAAAAAATAATAATAAAATAAAATAGCCATTATATAAGCTATTAGTATCAGGCCAATTTTTTTGGTCAACAGTGGTCAATAAAAACTCAGACGAGCTGGAAGAAAACAATAGACAATAGGAGATATGAGACCCTGCAGACTGCATTCAGCTCATCTCCCATTATAGAAAGAGACATCATTAAAAAGCTAAAGTTTCCATCCAAACTAAATCAACCATCAAAGGAGCGATGCTTAAAAAAAACCTCAATCATGATACACTTTCCAAAGCAGCTTGAACACATCTAATATAACAAATTCCTCATGTTTATTACAATTAAGTATGTGAAATCAATACAAAGGAGAGTTATAAATGACGTTAGTGTGTGAATGGTCATGCGACGGTTCATGTCCTCAGGGTCTCTTTAACACACACAGAGACAGGAGGGGCAGCAGCTGGTCAGTAGATGGGCAGGTGGTGGAAGACTGCAGTGTGTGTGTGTGATAGAGACAGTAAAGGATCAGTGAGCACTGAGGAACAGACCCGTGGTGTTAAAAATAACTTCTCTTTCTCTCAACAAGCCCAAAAACTGCTCTGACCCACAGAACATTCCAGCACACTTATTAGACACTCTCTCTAGAGGACATGATTCTGATTGGTCCAGTATGGCATTCTGGAGTCAAATGTTCATCTAACGACTGTATAATTTATGGATAATTATGTTTTATTTAGAGATTCGGAAAATAGTCATGCAGTAAACAGGTTAAGTGTACAGTCAGCCAGTAATTCCTGCAACATGAATCGCTTCACATCAAGGTCCTGAACATCCTATCAGGGTTTATTTTGCTATAACCACTAACATAGACCATACAAAACATGATCTGAAATATCGTTTGGGGTCAGTACTAAAATATTAATAGTTTAATTCAGCAAGGATGCATTAAATTGATCAAAAGTGACAGGAGAGACATTTATAAGGATTTAAAACGATTTTAACTTCAAATAAATGTTGTTCATGAGCAGCAAATCAGCATATCAGAATGATTTCTAAAGGATCATTTGACACTGAAGACTGAAGTAATGATGCTGAAAATTCAGCTTTGATCACAGGAATAAATTCCATGTTAAAATATAGTCAAATAGAAAAAAGTAATTTTAAATTGGAATAATATTTCACAATATTACTGTATTTTGGATTAAATAAATGCAGCATTTGTGACCCTTCTTTGTAAAAACATTAACACAATCTACCAGTCAAATGTTTTTGAACAGCAAGAGTTTTAATGTTTTCTAAAGAAATTCTCTTCTGCTCACCAAGCCTGCATTTTATTTGATCCAAAGTACAGAAAAACAGTAAAATTTTGAAATATTTTTACTATTTAAAATAGCTGTTTTCTATTTGAATATATTTTGAAATGTAATTTATTCCTGTGATTTCAATGCTGATTTTTTTAGCATCAATACTCCAGTCATGTGATCCTTCAGAAATCATTCTAATATTTCTAAATTTGCTGCTCAAAAAACATTTAGCATTATTAACGTGTTAAAAACAGCCGAGTAGAATTTTTTCAGGTTTGTTTGATAGATAAAAAGTTCAGAAGAACAGCATTTATCTGCAACAGAAATCTTTTGTAACATTATAAATGTCTTTTTCGTCTCTTTTGATCAATTTAAAGCATCCTTGCTAAATGAAAGTATTAATTTCTATCATTTCTTCCAAAAAAAAAATACTAACCAAGCTTTTGAATGGTATAGTGTGTTACAAAAGCTTTTTATTTTAGATAAATGTTGATGATCTGATCTTTCTACTCACCAAATAATACTAAATACTCAACTGTTTTAAATATTGATAATATCAATAATACAAATGTTTCTTGAACAGCATATTAAAATGATTTCTGAAGGATCATGTGACACTGAAGACTGGAGTAATGATGCTGAAAATTCAGCTTTGATCAGATTTTTTTAATGTTTTTTAAAGAAGTCTCTTCTGCTCACCAAAGCTGCATTTTATTTGATCCAAAGCTTGTAAAAACAGTAAAATTTGGAAATATTTAAAAAATATTTTGAATAAAATATATTCAAATAGAAAACAGTTATTTTAAATAGTAAAAATATTTCAAAATTTCACATTTTGGAACAAATAAATGCAGGTGAGCACAAGAGACAAAAAAAACATTAAACATTTTACTGTCCAAAAACTTTTGACTGATAGTGTACATATATAAATAATAAGATGCTTTCTTGACAGGCCACATAGGAGCTGTATGAGATCTCAAACAGCAACAAGACTACAAGTTGGAGAGAAGAAGTGAAGAAAATTAAAGAGAGGAGGATGAGTCAGGTGGGCTGTATCCGGAGGACACGTGAACTGACAATGCAACACAGATCTGAGTGGAAAATCTGGGATGAGCACCAGTGCCAGAAATGGATAGATGATGGAGATCCACAGCTGTGCTTCTCACAAATGGGCTGAAGGTCTGTTCTGATTGGGTCAATAAAAGCAGGGGAAACATTGCTAAATGCAAGTAATAGGATGCCAAGATAAGTATATATATTAACCTTTTTTTTGATGCCCATATAGACATTATCCTAGAAAATCAGTGACAAAGCTACATCAGGTAAATTAAAATTTGACCCAAAGTATATTAAATACGAGTTCACTTGCAACGAGGATACATTTCAGTGTTGCTCTTCTGTTTATTTTGTACACATTTCTAGTATTGAACATTACTGATGTTCAATATAATAACAAAGGAAAGGAAAACAAGTTGATCTTGAGGAAATGACAAAAATAGAGAAGGAAAAATAAACTTTTATTTTAACTAATTAAATTAAAATAAAATAAATAAAAATTAGCTTGTTTATTGGTCAGTGAAAATTTTTTATTAAATAAAATTAAATCAAAATTGAATTAAGTTAAAAATAAATTAAATTATAAATAAATAAATAAATAAAACTCCTTCCTGCAGTTCACAAAACTTTTAGTCAAGTGCTATTCACAATAAAAATGGGCAACAAAAATAAGCAGTTCTAGACATATAAACAAAGAGCTTGTTAATTGGTCAGTGAAAAAATTATAAAATAAAATAAAATAAAATTAAGTTTACAATTAAATTAAATTAAAAAAATTAATTACAAAAAAATTAAAAAGTAAAAATTAAATTAAAATGAAATAAATAAAAATAAAATAAACTCCTTCCTGAAGTTCAGTTAAGTGCTAATAAAATTAAATTAAGTTAAAAATGACAAAATTAAATAGTTAAAAATAAAATAATTAAATTAAAAATAATATTAAATGAAAATAAATAAATAAATTAACAAAACTTTTAGAGTTAAGTCCCAATAAAATAAAATAAAGTTAAAAAATGACAAAATTAAATGAAGTTCAAATTAAAATTAATTTTTTTAAAATTTAAAAAAAGAAAAGGAAAAATAAACTATTTTTCTTTTTACTTTTAGAGTTAAATGCTATTCACAATAAAAATAGACATGTAAACAAAGAGCTTGTTTATTGATCAGTGAAAAATAATAATAAATTAAATTAAATTAAACAGACAAAATTTTATTAAAAATGAAATACAATTAAATAAAGAATAAAATAAAAAAATAACATCAAATTAAATTAAAATAAATAAAAACATTAAAAATAATTCTAATTAAGAAATTAAAACAAAATAAATTCCTGCAATTAACAAAACTTTTAGAGTTAAGTGCTAATAAAATAAAATAAAGTTAAAAATGACAAAGTTAAAAATAAAAGTAAATAAAAATTAAATTAAAAATACATGTTCAATACAACAACGAAAAAAAGGAAAACAAGTTGACCTAGAGGAAATGACAAAAAAAATGGAAAAAGAAACTAAGGGAATGTCCAAGGGGGAGAAAAGTAATTTAAAAACAGACTTGTACAAAAAAATAAATCAATAAATAATAAATACAGAAAGGAGTAATAAAGATGGAGTCTGGGAGAAAAAGCAGGAGAGTGATGTCCTATTAAGGCAAGCGTCTGATGCCAACCTCACAGCATGACGGCGAAACCACTGGAAATTCAAAAAAGAAAAAAAAAGAAAAAGAGAGTCGTACTGCCAAGATACTGAGAGAGACCGAATTCCACACATTCCCTATATTAACATAGTGAGAGAGACTCTTCTTAGTTTACTTTGCACTGTTATTAATTGTGTTTGCAAAAGCGACCGTCACTATTAGCAGTGCTTGTGCTGATTTGAATAAACCCCTAACACTAACTTTTTGTCATGCCAATAAAGCACTGTTCAATTTGCATTGCCAGAAAGAGAGAGCGAGCACTGAATGAACTGCAACGGTTTCCCATGGCTAGGCGGTCCAAAGTCATGAGCTGTACTTAAAACCCTGCAATTTTCCCTATAAATGCGTAAACAGTAAACACTGATGGCCTTTAGCATGACCCAGCATTCCTTTCTCTTGCGTCTATTTGTTATTTGTCAGTCTCGCGAGTGGAAAGGGGGGTGGACAAAACAGCAAACATCCCCCCATCCCTTCCGCAAATAGGCCACTTACAGTGATGACTACTAGCAGCTATTTTCTCTTCCTGATTTTCTCTTTCCACAAAGACAGATGGGGGGAAAAAACTCCTTCCTGCAGTTCACAAAACTTTTAGAATTAAGTGCTATTCATAATAAAAATGGACCACAAAAACGAGCAGTTCTGGACAAGTAAACAAAGAGCTTGTTTATTGGTCAATTAAAATTAAATAAAGTTCAAAATAAAATTAAATTAAACTAAATTAAAATTAAAAATCAAATAAAAAAACCTGCAGTTCACAAAACTTTTAGAATTAAGTGCTTTTCACAATAAAAATGGGCAACAAAAATAAGCAATTCTAGACATGTCAGTGAAAAAATAAATTTTTTTAATAAAGTTTAAAATAAAATTACATTTAAAATTTAAAATGACATAAAAATTAAATTAAATTAAAATAAATTCAAAATAAAATAAAATAAAAAATAAGCAGTTCTAGACATGTGAACAAACAGCTTGTTGATTGGTCTGTGAAAAAAATAAATAAAAATAAAATAAAGTTCAAAATAAAATAAAATCAAATCAAATAAAAAGTGTAAAATGACCTAAAAATTTATAAATTAAATTAAGTTCAAAATAATATAAAATTAAATTAATTGATTAAAAAATAAAATAAAATAATAACTAGAATAAAAATTCTAGTTCTACACATGTAAACAAAGAGCTTGTTTATTGGTCAGTGAAAAATGTATTAAATTCAATTAAATTCAATTAAGCTCAAAATAAAATTAAATACAATTAAATTAAGTTAAAAATAATATAATATAAAATTAAATTAAATAAACTTTTATTTTATTATCATCATTATTATTATTTTTTTTTATATAAAATAAACTCCTTCCTGCAGTTCACAAAACTTTTAGAGTTAAGTGCTATTCACAATAAAAATGAGCAACAAAAATAAGCAGTTCTAGACATGTAAACAAAGAGCTTGTTTACTGGTCAGTGAAAAAAGACATAAAATTAAATAATATTAAACTTAATTAAAAATAAAATAAATGTAAATAAAAAAAATAAATAAATGAAAAATTAAAAATAAATAAATGAAATAAAATAAAATAAATTGCTCAGTGTCGATTAGTCCATCTCATTTTCTTGTCCAGCTATCTTTAAATCCTTCTGTTAAGAGCATTCCAGACAAAGCACACATTTCCCAGACACTTCACATAAACCAATTAACTACATATCAACAAATAAAGAGTCAAGGATGTCAGCGTTGTGAATCAAGCCTTCATAACACACACAAAACACAGTTAGAGGACAAGCGGTCAAAGGAAGGGAGGTAATCCTGCTTTAACAGAGCACAGTTGATCTGTGGACACCATCTGCCCTGACTTCAGACAGACAGAGAGAAGCGTCATGGCTTACTGACCAATAACATCTCCGACGGTCAGCTGTCCAGTCATACCCGTCACACCGAGACTCTCACAAAGAACCGTGTCTCATTTCCTGGAAATGAGACATGACTTCCTATGAAGAGCAGAACAACTAGCAGTGGTGTACCACTTCCTTCAGGTTTTACACCACATCCTGTTTAGTGGTTTACATCAGGCCGCAACTTCCTTAACAGGTGCTGTTTTTCTTAAATGCACCCAAAATGACTTAAAAACGCCCAGAATATACAAGCGTGTGAACAGTGCAAGGATGGAGTTACTGCATCCCATAACAACAGGATATAGATGTATACATGCATACACTACCAGTCAAAAGCTTTTGAACAGCAAGATTTTTAATGTTTTTTAAAGAAGTTTCTTCTGCTCACCAAGCCTGCATTTATTTAATACAGTAAAATTCTGAAATATTTTTACTATTTTAAATAATTATTTTCTATTTGAATATATTTTAAAATGTAATTTAATCCTGTGATCAAAGCTAAATTTTCTTTATCATTACTCAAGTCTTCAGGGTCACATGATCCTTCAGAAATCATTCTAATATGCAAATTTGCTGTTCAAGAAATTGTATTATTATTATTATCATCAATATTTAAAACAGTTGAGTACTGATTATTTTTCAGGATTCTTTGATGAATAGAAAGATCCAAAGATCAGCATTTATCTGAAATATAAAGCTTTGTAACATTATAACATTTTTTGGAAAAGGAATTAGAAATAAATTTGTCTAGCAAGAATTGATCAAAATTGATGATAAAGACATTTATCATGTTACAAAAGATTTATCATGTTATAAAAGATCTTCTATTCATCAAAAAAAAAAACATTATACTTAGCTGTTTTCAATATAATAATTATAAATGTTTTTGAGCAGCAAATGAGAATATTAGAATGATTTCTGAATGATCATGTGACTGGATGATGCTTAAAAATTCAGCTTTAAAATCACATTTAAAAATATATTCAAATAGAAAACAGTTATTTTAAATAGTAAAAATATTTCAAAATTGTACTGTTTTTGTTGTATTTTGGATCAAATAAATGCAAGCTTGGGGAGCAGAAGAGACTTCTTTATAAATTTTTTTTACTGTTACTGGTAAAAGTAATACAAAAGTGAATGGGAACTGAAACAGTTTGGTTACCAAATTTCTTCTAAATATTTTCTTTTGCGTTCCACAGAAAAAAAAACAGTCATGAGTACATAAAGACAGAAAGTTAATTTTTGGGTTTACTATCCCTTTAAGTTTCACAGCACCACAGCTTTTAGTCTGAAGATCCCAAGTTCCACAATTATAGCCTTAGACAAACAAGGCAACATATTTTTAAAAATAATTTAATTCCCAGTCCAAAAAAAAAAAAAAAAAAGTATAAAGAATGAAAAACAATCAACTGTTATCCATAAGGACGCTGACTAAGGCGTTTCCACAATCATTATCTAATGACAGCCATTGGCAGGCGACTCTCAGAGACCCTGAGGACCCGTCCGACCCATCAGGTTATCGTCCCCAGAGAGAGGGAAAAGGGGTGGAACTTGAGGAATTCTGATCAATATCTGCACACAGTCCAGGAGAAGGTCAATAACTGGATTAATCACAAATGAACCAAGCTAACACACTAGAGTGAAGATCTCAGGAGCTTCAGAATGACTGAAGGGTGTGTTTGTCAATGCGATAGCGGCCGACCTCAAGATCACAATGAGCTCCAGGCCTGATTTTCTAAGCCAGCAACTCATTCGAGCAGAAAACATGCACACCTGAATCAATATTAACCCAGATTACACAATCGCTTGGAGCGAAGCTCTGATGGAGAGGTTAATTCCCCATCCTAAACACCCCTGAGAAGACAAGAAGAGACAAAACTTCACATTCTTAAACTACGATAGCTTACAGTAACAATGGCTTACTCCAGTTGGACAGTGACTGTGCTTCATAAACTGGAGTCTTACAGTTGCTAGACTGTAAGAAGAGGAAGCTGTGAACCGCCATACAAAGGTCACCGAGTAGTTTACTGCTGACTTCAGTGTCGGCTTCCTGCTAAAGGAGACCGCAGGAATGCGAGGGGGCTTTCTCCTGCGGCCTCCAGGATTCTGCAGATGGTGATCAGCGATGTGGTCGAGGATCTGGGCTTGAGATCTCGCCTCAAAAGCAGCAGTGCTGTTCATTCCTCTGGGAGCTCCTGAAATTCCAGGCAAAGATGGACGATCCTGGCGATCCCAAAAGGCTGTGCAGCTGTGCCACACCACACCCCGAAACAGAAACCCCTCAAGCACCATGAGGATCTCAAGACGTTCTGTTCAGAATGGAATATTAGCATACTGTGCACTGTAACAATATAGACGTTTCAAACGTTAGTATGCTACATTGTGTCACATGTTTAATTTTGCATATTGCGTCCATCTCAGAATCTCAAAAATAAGGATATTTTAATTTTTAATCTAATTTTGTTTCAAAGACTGATCAAAGTATGAGACACAAAGGAGATGTTCAAAATTGTGGTTGATAATGTTTCTGTTTCATCCACCCTTTTGGAAAAGGCAGGTCAAGTTAAGCGCAGTGCATTGTGGGATACCGCAGAAACAGACTTTCTTCCAAACCAGCACAGATGCAAAAACATCTGCAGATATCATCTTGGCCTAAGAGTGTGGCAATCGGAGGAATAACCCACCCAACACTAGAAAACCATGCCAAGAGCACATTCAAGTTACATTTCACTTCAAAATCAAATGTTAAAAAATGTTTAACTATATGTTTCATAAAGAAAATGAAGCCTTTTATTAGGACTATTAAGATTTTGCATTGAGACATTTGTTCCCTCAACTGTAACGTTATGGCAAATAAATTGTAACTTATAAATTAACTTATTACTGTAATAAGTAAAATACACTGATATATGTGACCCTGGACCACAAAACCAGTCTTAAGTCGCTGAGGTATATTTGTAGCAATAGCCAAAAATACATTGTATGGGTCAAAATTATTGATTTTTCTTTTATGTCAAAAATCATTAGGAAATTAAGTAAAGATCATGTTCCATGAAGATTTTTTGTAAAATTCCTACTGTAAACCTATCAAAATGTAATTTTTGATTGGTAATATGCATTGTTAAGAACTTAATTTGGCCAACTTTAAAGGTGATTTTCTCAGTATTTTGATTTTTTGCACCCTTAGATTTAAGATTTTCAAATAGATGTATCTCGGACAAATATTGTCCTATCCTAACAAACCATACATCAATAGAAAGCTTATTTTTTTGAGCTTTCATATGATGTATATATCTCAGTTTTGTAAAATTTAACCTTATGACTGGTTTTGTGGTCCAGGGTCACATATTATTTAAATTGTAAAGTATCTACACAATACATTTGTACTACCTTTAAATTTACACTGAAATTAAATATGGTTATGGTAGTTTGCAATACAATACAGTAAAAAATGTCTGTCCCATGATTAATCGTGATTATTCGCAACTAAAATAAAAGTTTGTTTATATAATATATGTGTGTAAACGGTGTATATATTTATAATGTATATATAAATACATACACATACATGCATTTTAAAATATTTACCTTTTTTTTTTTTTAAGAATATAAATCAGATAGTGGAGCTGCAAAACAATTAGTAGCGATTAATCAATGCAAAATAAAAATTTACGTTTGCATATTATGTGTGTGTACTGTGTATATTTATTATGTATATATAAATACAATCACATACATTAAGGAAAAATGTTAGCTTTATATGTAAAATATTTATATTTATATATAATAGAAATGTTTACATACAAATTCATAAAATTTTTAAAATATACACATGCGTGCTTTTATATACATATAATAAATATACACACATATAGCATGCAAACAATATTTTATTTTGAATCGATTAATTACAACCAATCATTTTGCAGCTCTAATAGATCCATAGAAATATTTTATATATAAATAAAAAAAATCTTAAATATATACATCTAACTGTGTGTATTTATATAAACATAATAAATAAACAAAAGTACTCGCACATAAATTATGTAAACACAAACGTTTATTTTGGATGTGATTAATCGCGATTAATCATTTGACGGCCTAGTAAAAAAATGTATATTAGATAAACCATCATAATACTACAGTATTTTTCCAATGCAACACAGCAAAAAAATTAAATAAAACATAAATAAATATGGGAAAATTGGAAATGCAGGTTTAAAAAATCTCAAAGGTAAAGAATCTGGGCCATTTGCAGTAATACAACTTTGGTGGAGGAAATGTTTAATTGTATATGTTTAATACAAAAAAAATCTTAATGGCCCTAAAAACTGGCCTAATACATGAGCTTTCTCGTAACTTTAAAAGTCATTTCCTAATGAGTACATGTAAATTCTTTTGCCAAATCACAACAGCTATGACGACATTACATAATAACCGTCCCATCATAAATTCTGACAGCTAGTCAAGTGAAAACAACTATTTCAGAGCTGTCAGTAACAATTTTTTAGTTAATTAACTCAACTATTCAGTCAATTAATCGAGTAATCGGATATTTATAATTAATTATTTTGTGTAATTAAAAATAGACCCAAGTAAGCAATAGCCTTCAAAAAAAATTAAAACACATATAATAGCAACGAGGCAATAATAATTAAAAAGAAAAAATGGTCTAATAAACGTTTCCTGTATTCCTGTCTGTAATAAGCACCACTTCTGGTGTTTTGCCGGTTACTCGACATGGGCAAATTCCAGTCAAGGATTTTTTTTTTTTATCAAGTACTCCAACTGAATCAAGGAATCGTAACAGCCCTGGACCATTTTATTCAAAGTTGGTAATTTTAGGCAACATCTGTAAATGTTGCCAACATAATGAGAAGTTTAACTTTATGCAAATCGAAGCATCAACCTCCAGCAAGAGTAAAGCCACCGGAGCTCACGTGACCAGAGCCGAGCCAAACTGCAGATGGCAGTGGTGTGGCTGTCAGAGCCTCAGAAATGACAACGAGGTGTCAAAATCCTAGACACACCGCTGGGCTCTCTGAGGAATATGAGTGTTATGTGTCTCTCAGACGTTGGCCAGACTCGCTCATAGCCAGACGCTGAGGGGAGGTGCTCAAAATACCCTGCATTCAGGAGATGGTTGCTGCTGGTCTGCTGGTGATGGCTGGTCCGGGGCGTGTCACATACCTGTGTGCATGTGGAATGAAAGCAATGTGGGAGGTGAAGTGCTGACCTTTGGTGAACAGGTCGACATACAGACATGGAGTCCAGTCGACTGGACATGGACATACAACTATTCACAGTTGTCCTTTTAAAGAAACAAGGACTGTGACACTTCAAATTCTTAATGTATCCCTATGAAATTGAAGGTTTGAAGGTATTACTGCAGCAGTTAAAAAGGAAAATCATTTTTAGAGCCAAATATGGAACCAAAAACACTACAATTCTTCCTAATCACACCATGAAAACAGCCATGCGAGTGCGTTCACATAAGAGAGATGCAAGATAAGAGGAACAGCTGTCTTGGCCAAAACGTGTCACAGTTTATCACTGAACATATGGTGTGAGCGCTGACTACCACTCAAACGCAAACAGCTTTAACTGGACAGCAGGAATGTAGAGCGCATCAACACAAGCACGCTGCTGCAGGGAAAAACATGCGCTTTATATTCTTATAGTGAATAAAAAGCACCTGAGAGAATAAAAGGAAATTGTATGATATGTAACAGACTTGCTAAAATGTAAAGCATCCAGCATGGGGGACAGAATGACAGGAAACTCACAGCCTGGCACACAAATAGGCAACTTCCTGCATAAATGACAACAATGGAAGCCCCGCCCCTTTGTTAATCCGGTCTACTCAGCACCTAAAGTTTAGCAACAGGTTTTTACTATGGATGAGGTTATGTAACTATTCATTTCAAGCTTGAGTAATTCTGTCCAAAACTAGACGACGCACTTAAACGTGGGTAAAAATGGAACTTCGTCTATTTTCCCCTTCTTTGGAAGGGAGTTGCCCACAGTATCATACCTCTTTTAAATTGTCCAAAACAAATCTCTCACGGCCGGGGCGGCTAAACCTGTAATTACAGTCCTTATTTGAGTTCCCAGAGCGCATACTGTACGCACGGACCTCTGCTGGGCTCCGCAGCAGCAGCCTGCAATTAGTAAGACCAGAATAAATCAATTCCACTGGAGCCACATCTGAGAGGTCAGGCGCCTACGAGCGTGATCCCTGGAAGTGCGCTCCATGTATAGAACGCAATAGCAACTTAGCAAGCAAAGGCAGTGCTGAAATGTCCTCTGTGATTGTTGAAATCAGAACAATTTAGTCACTTCCTGTGTTTCCAAAAGAATTCACATTCCCACAGACCAGCACACACAACTTATTTCCATGCAATTTGCTTCAAATGTCACAACGCTGTGCAGCAGAAATAAAAAAAAGGGAGAAGGATGTGTAAATCCAGGACGGTTTGCAAGCAGAACGGCCTTACCTGTGTACGTAGTGGAGCTGATGCACAGAATCGATTGCTAGAACCATCTCGGCCAGGTAGAATCGGGCCATGTCCTCTGGTAAACGGTCCTCAAACTTGCTGAGAAGAGTCAAGAGGTCACCACCCACGTAGTAATCCATTACCAGGTACTGCAGAAGACAGACATGTCAGAACTAAATTGTGTAAATGCAGACAGACACCAGATACAACAGAAATGTGCAGGCCTAGAATAGAAAAACAGAATGATCGATAGAATAACGGACAGGTGTAACGGATGGACAGACAAATAAGAGAGAGAATGACAGAATGATAGTATAATCATTTGACAGACAGATATAACTGATGGACAGACAGATAGATAAGAGAGAGAATGATAGTATAATCATTAGACAGACAGAACAACAGACAGAAAGATGATAGAATGATCTGACAGACGGATATAACGATGGATGGACAGATAGAGAAAATGATGGAATGATAGAATTTTAGAATGATCATTTGAACGACAGACAGACAGACGGACGGACAGACAGATAGTTAGATGTAATGACAGACAGACTGAATGAAGGACAGATAGATAGAATGATTGTAAGAACATCAGACAGATAAAATGACGGATGGACAGACAGAGAAAATGATGGAATGATAGAACAACAGAATGATCATTAGAACGACAGACAGATATAACGGACGGACAGACAGAAAGATAAGAGACAATGACAGAATGATAGTATAATTGTTACAGATATAACGACAGACAGAACGACAGACAGACAGATAGATAGATATAACGACAGATGGACAGACAGAATGACAGACAGATGATAGAATGATCATTAGGACAACAGACAGATATAACGACAGACAGAACGACAGACAGACAGATAGATAGATATAACGACAGATGGACACACAGAATGTCAGACAGATGATAGAATGATCATTAGAATAACAGACAGATATAACAACAGACAGACAGATGATAGAATGATCATTAGAATAACAGACAGATATAACGACAGACAGACAGATAGATATAATGACAGATGGACAGACAGAATGTCAGACAGATGATAGAATGATCATTAGAATAACAGACAGATATAACAACAGACAGACAGATGATAGAATGATCATTAGAATAACAGACAGATATAACGACAGACAGACAGATAGATATAATGACAGACAGATGATAGAATGATCATTAGAACAACAGACAGATATAGCGACAGACAGAACGACAGACAGACAGATAGGTATAATGACAGATGGACAGACGATAGAAAGATTGTTAGAACAACAGACAGACAGATGATAGAATGATCGTTAGAACAACAGACAGATATGACGAAAGACAGACAGACAGAGAAAATGATGAAATGATAGAACGCTAGAATGATCATTACAACGACAGACGGACGTTTGGACAGACAGATAGAGACAATGATAGAATGATAGAACGCTAGAATGATCATTAGAACGACAGACAGATGCAGGGCTTAAAGTATTCCGGCACCGTGCCTGATCTCCGGCGTGCGGCCGTGTGGGAAAAAAATTCTAATATTTTAGAGCCTGCGGATACGGTTTAATATTTTCGAGCCAATTTATTTCACCTACCAATCATATGAGAGGAACGCAGCTTTAACTAGCGTTACAAGCCTATCAGAAGCAGAGAAGGGCGTGTCCTTGTAACACAGTGTGATTGACACCCATACGTCAATGTCACGTTAGCGTTGTCGGAGAAAAAAAAAAAGTTTATGAAGCCTAGGGATGATGTCCTAGCAATAGTTAAAGGACTCAAAAATAAATGGCGCTGGGCGTGGATTGAAGAAAGTAGAGATGGCGAGCCTTTTGGCAGTTGGTGCAAGAAACTGAGAGAGCCCGGGGCTTGTTTCTGCAAGATTTGCTCAAGGAAGCTACTAGAGCTGCACAATTAATCGTTAAAAGATCGCGATCTCGATTCGACCCCCCCCCCCCCCCACAATCTTAATCCAGGCTGTCTAGGCTGTTATTAGTATGTGGGCTATAAGTTGTGTAGTTAGCTCTGTATCATGCTTGATAAATTCGGTCTCTATTAGCACTTTGAATATTGAAAGAGTACTTTGATCGTGCCAGATTTATGGACCAGCAGAGCAATGGAACCATATATGAGCATGACGATCCATTAACCCCTTAATTGTTACTCCCATTTTTGAACAGAGACGTGAAAATGAAGAATTGAATCTTAAATCTTTATAATTCATGGACAAGAACATTTAGTAATATGATTTTTTTGATGTACATTTTCCATGTTAATTCAATGGATGGATCCAAAGGATGAATTTTGAAATTTTAAGTTTTCATCTGATATATCATTTCTTATTATTTCTAATGTGTAATAGGGAAAAAAGGCAACAAGAAAGTCTGTTTGTGAAAAAGGTCAGAACTCCTGTTATGAAGGAGATTTTTGAGGTGCACTCTTGTCATAAATTAATCTATGAAACTCTTGTCACTCTTGTTATTTTCCTACATAATTTGTAACACAACAAAATGTCAAATATCTATTTAGGAGACTTAGACCTTTCCAACGATATATAGTTTGTCATGATTAGATTAGGATTTATTTGTAAAATGGTGAAGTAAACTTGGGCATCCCACAGAGTGGACGTTGACAGCCATAAATGTTGATAGGCTACTGTTTCTAGCTAAGAATCATTAAATCGCTTTACTCTGACATAATACCTTTGTATGTTTCTTTTTTAATGTTTAATTTTTTTGTTTACATTATTTTTCATTACATTTCTTTAAATTTAAAGCAAAGTTTATTTTGTCTTATTTCACTGCTATTTTACTGTTGTTTGATAACCTAATGTTCAGGAGTAAATCTTTAAAATAAAAACGTTCTCCAGAATCGTGAGAGAATCCTGATCTTTATTCTGAGCAAAAAAATCGTGATTCTCATTTTATTCAGAATCGTGCAGCTCTAGAAGCTACTGTATGCCAGCAGCGGTATAAGAAAGTGCTTGCTCGTCATGATTTAGACTGACCGATAGATAGATAGAACGACAGACAGACTGATGGACGGACGGAAGGACAGGCAGACAGAAAGAATGGCAGGCAGACAGACAGACAGACAAATAGAATGATAGAATGACTGTTAGAACGACAGATAGACACAACAACGGATGGACAGGCAGACAAATAGATTAATAGAACGATCATTAGAAAAACAGACAGATAGATATAATGACAGACAGACAGACAGACAGGTAGATAGATAAGTACATAGACAGATAGATATAATAATGAACGGATAGACGATAAAACGATAAAATGACCGTTAGAATGACAGATAGATAGATATAACGACGGATGGACGGGCAACATACAGATAAATAGATCTGTTAATGTGGAGTGAGGGAAACTCCGAGGTCAGAAGCCTACCAGGAAGTTGTCATCCTGAAAGGCATAGTGCAGTCTGGTGATCCACTGACAGTCTCCATTCACCAGAACGTCCCGCTCCTCCCGGAAACATGCCGTCTGGAAACAAGACAATTTTGTTAACAAAACACTTAAAATTAAGTTTTCCTTACCACACGAAAAGTCAAACACTCAAGAATGTTTGTACCTCCGCTCTTTTCAGCATCTCCCACTTGTTGAGGATCTTCATGGCAAACACCTTGTCTGAACTCTTCACCTTTACAACTGCTACCTGTAACACACCGGAAAACACAGAGATCTGACACCCGGCTCTCCATTAAGACAGCACAAGGGAATTTCTAGAGGTCCTGATAGGATGATAAGCCACTTTGTGTTGCTTTTGTTCCATCTAGATTACCAGATCACACATGGAAGTGGTTATCAGTGACAGTGGAGTGTAAACCTGGAGGTACAGGGCAGGTCAGGTTACTAGGGGTGTCACATACACAAGCATACAGCTATGAAATCATAATAAATCTCATACCAGGGGAAGAAAGCATTCTTCACAAAGACACACTCAGGAGCCAGGACTCAAGTAAAAACACAATCAACTGTCTGCAATTCGATCTGAAATATGTCCCAAGCCACTTTTGATTTTTTTAATCTATGTTTATTTTTATTTATATAAAATGTATAATTTCTAACATTTAATTTCAAAAATAAGATAAGATAAATAAGATATAAAATATATAATAATAGGTTTTGCTGAGCAAAAACAAAATTATAGGGAACACTGATCCAAACACATTCATATAAATGGCACATAATGGACCAATAAAATGATGTTTGGTCCGGACATTTAAGTGTAAGCATCATGGGAAAAGGAAGTGAAGTGGAATGGACATATATTTGTCTTGAACTCAAGGTGTCCAAGCGAAACAACGGTGTGATTCACTCCCTACGATTAAATAAGCCAAAACAAGCACGCATTGAGAGGTCTGCACATTCCAGCCCGAGCCAGGATACGAGCATTATTCCAGAAAGAAATCACGCTCTTCTCTCTTCCATACGCTTGATAGGGATTTAAAATAAACCAAATCCCAAAGGCACGGACCTTAAAATTCAGTTTACGGTTGCTAAGAAAAGCTAGACTATCTGTTAAAAGATTAAGCAAATATCTGATCGAAAGGACCTAGGGACTGGAAAGTGACTTTTAAAATAGCATTCAGACCGCTGGCGTTGTGCCCTCGAAACACACAGCCTTACATGGGCCAAACTCCCACAATGCAGCCTTTGAAATACAGTTTTGGAAAACTAATTATTACTCAAAAATGACATTTAACTTCTGTCATAACATTGTCAACAGTACGAGATGTGTGGGAGGACATGAGCGAGCAATTCAAAGGCAATAAAAACTAGGGGGAAAAGCAACAGCAAGAACATTTGTTACTTAGTCTGATTCACTGGTGGTCTGAACACAGATTACATACAGAAATATATATATGTGTGCGTGCGTGTGTGTGAGAATTCGCAATTCTTACTTTTTTCACTGTATCGTGAGATACAAACTCGCAATTGTAAGTTATAAAGTCAGAATTCTGAGAAATAAACTCGCAATGTTAAAGAAATACTCACTATTGTGAGTAAAGAAAAGTCACTAATTTGAGAAATAAACTCACAATTTTTTAGAAATAAAGTCACTATTGTGAGAAATAGTCACAATTCTGAGAAATATAGTCACAATTCTAAGAAATAAAGATAACATTCTGAGAAATAAAGTTGATTCTCTGAGAAATAAACATCCGATTCTGAGAAATAAAGACTCAATTCTGAAAAAATAAACTCACACTTCTGAGAAATAGCTGTTATTCTGAGAAATAGTCACTATTCTGAGAAATAAACTCCAATTTTGAGAAATAAACTCCCAATTCAGAGAAAAAAAGTTGGTATTCTGAGAAGTCACAATTTTGAGAAATTAAGTTGCAAATGTAAAGAAATAAAGTTGCAATTCTGAGAAATAAACTTGCAATTCTGAGAAATAAACTTGCTATTCTGAGAAATAAACTTGCTATTCTGAGAAATAAACTTGCTATTCTGAAAAATAAACTCAATTTTGAGAAGTAGTCGCAATTCTGAGAAAAAAAAGTTGATATTCTGAGAAAGTCACAATTTTGAGAAACTGAGTTGCAACTGTAAAGAAATAAAGTTGCAATTCTTAGAAATAAACTCGCTATTCTGAATAATAAGTTTATATCTCACAATTCTAAGAAAAAATTCTAATGGTGAGTTTGTATCATGCAATTCTGATGAAAAAAAAACTGAATTGTGAGATAAAAAGTTGCAATAACTTTTTTTTATTCAGTGGCAGAAACGGCCTTCCATAGAATAGTACCCTATGATTTCTACAATGCAGAAAAGCACAGACAGAATCACGGAATTCAGTCATAAAAAAATAGAATTTACAATTTACTGTATTTAGAAATACAGAACTAAAAACAGACAACAGAATTTCTTTAAAAATAAAACATATTATAGAGTCATATTATTGTAAAATAAATTTCAATGAAACATTGTATAGATTTCATTATTTAAAGTAATTAGACATGCTTAATTAAAAAAAAAAAATACATTTGAACTTTTAAACTTTAAACTAATAACATTTGTGCCTGGGTCACAGCTATAAAATTGACTAATCAACAATCAATAATCGATTACATTAATGTCAATCATCAATTAATCATCGACAAGAGAAGAACCAGAGATGTTATGAGAGATATAAGTGATGCCCTCAAGCCTGGCTCCTGTCAGTGTCTTTAGGAAACCAGGATCAGGGCGGCACGGGGCGTCCAGGGGTGACAGGTCAACCTTAACACAGAGACGACCCCTTGACAACTACAAAGAGCTCCGTTCAGAGAGCATGACACCCATCAGCATCTGCTAAGTGTAACTCTCATTCTGCAGATGGTGACGGTGTCACGCTCTGCAAACATAAAATATGCAAGAGTGAAAATAGGTTGATTTTGGCTGCGAAACTGTTAGCTCAGGTTAAACACTTTCACATTTTCATGGGGTAACAAACTGTACTTTACTCAGTTTATGACACGTAAAATAACTTGGCACGCCATTGGGTCGTGAATCAATTCTTTGCCCAAAAAAACAACAATGGCACCACAAGGGTCTTGACCACTTCTCTGGCACTTAAACAACTGGCTGGCTTGGTCCCAATTCACACACTTCTACATTTTGTCAAGTATGTAGTACTGGTAAATGTACTAGAAAGTTTTAAACTAGGCACAAAAAAAATACAATTTGAAGACATTTTGGACATCAAACGGCAACCCAACATAATCGCAAAATTGTTTATAGCACAGAAGTTTATTAATAAAAAAGCAAACTTATGAGAACATTTTTGGGTTGCAACCCATCACTGGAGAGCTTACCTCGCCGAAAGCTCCTCGACCAATGACCTTCAGGATCTCGAAGTCCTCCTTGTGCAATCGCATCTGTTTCACTTTAGAGGTGAATGGTTTGGCTGTGGAGAAAGAGAGAAGTTGTTATTACTGAAGAAGACGTTCAAATCCATCACTTCACGACGGTGTGCCATAAGGGCCTGATCTTCTCGAAGGGATTTGTAGCAGTTTCAGTTACAGTGCATTCACACAAGTCAAAAGGTCAGAGGCATCTCTGAGCAGGTGTGCAGGAATTGAGCTAAAAAACATAAAATATTGATGGAGTTATTTTATTATGTCCATTTATTGGTTTATTTGGCAAGTAGAAGGATAACACAGTCATCTTGGTATTATCAAAAAATAAACCAACTCAAGGTGATGTGAGAGGTTTTTTTGTGCAATAATGAGCAGCTTACAGGCCTATATTCTCATTTCCCCTGACATCCAATTAGAGAGGAAAGGCTGGTGACATAAGTGTGGGTTTAATCATGACTGGCAGCACCAATTTGCCATTAACCCTGTTAAGACTGATCTTGACAGTGAGGTTTGTATCCAAAAGACTGCAAATCATAACTGTGTACAATCAAAGCATCAATAACAAGTATGTGGCATTTAGCAATGAGAATCAATCACTTTTGTATTATATTATGAAGCACATAAAATATGATTTATTGTGTGTTTAAGATGTGTGAGGAGTTTCTATCGAAAGCTGTGAAGAGGATCTCAACTCAAGGCTGCATGTAATCACCATCCTAAATGGCCAAGAGCAATTAACACTTTTGTATTTAATACATTTAAGCCCAATTACTTATAAGAGGTGCCAAAATGTGTTAAAGTGACACCAGTTCTTCTTAATTTCAATGTTTTTCTTGACATTAACCAGTCTACGTATGACTAGAATATCATAAATAGGGGCCTATAAAATCTGTTTTATTTTTTCCCAAATTCAGTTAAATTTTTTTGCCAAATTTATTTTTTTATATTTTTCTATATTTCATTTTTTTCATAATAATCAAAAAGCATGTCTATTTGAAATTTAGAATTTAACAGCAATTTATTCAAAGTTATACAATCTTTATTTAAAAAAATCTGTTTTATTTTTTTTACCAAATTAATTTTTTTCAGTTTAAATTTTTCTATATTCTGTTTTTGTTCCCCATTTACTTTTTTGATACTGTTTTAATGGTTAAATTAAAACATATTAATCAAAAAGCATGTCTAATTAATTGAAATCTTGAAACTTACACAATTTAACAGTAATTTATTAAGTTTAACCAAAATAACATTTTTAGGGCCCTATGAAATGTTTTTTTTGCTATCAAATTCAGTTTTATTTTTTTCCCAAATCTCTTTTTCCGTTTACATTTTTCTTTATTCTGTTTTTTTTCTTTTTAGAGACTGTTTTAATGGTTAAATTAAAACATATTAATCAAAAAGCATATCTAATTAATTGAAATCATGAAACACAATTTAACAGCAATTTATTAAAAGTTCAACAAATTTAATTTTTAAGATCCTATGAAAAAGTGTTTTTTTTAACCAAATTCAGCTTTATTTTTTTTCCTAAATTTAGTTGTTTTTTCATTAAATTTCTTCTATATTCAATTTTTTATTCTGCAATTAATAAAAGTTTAACAAAAATTAAATTAAGGCCCTGTGAAATATAAAAAAAAATTCTCAAATTTATTTATTTTTATTTATTTTTTTACCAAATACTGTGTTTTCCATTCATTTTCTAGTTTCCATTTTAATGGTTTTATAAAATTGTAATAAACGAAAGCATGTCTAATTAATTAATTTGCTAAAGAATTTCTAGTAAATAAATTCTGGTAAATATTCCTTTAAAAAGAATGTCTTAATGTTTTAAAACACAAGCATCATGCATGCTTAAGCATGTGTGTAGTCAACAAAACTGCACGTCTGTGGCATTCCTTCAAACAGATACATGCAGAACATGGAGGTTTGTACTTTTATAGTATTTTTGCGGTATAATATTCACAGACACTAGTCCATATCATGTTTTGATTTAAGTGTACAGACTTACTTTTATTCATCCCAAATTGGGCAAATACAGCATTATACAGTAAATTCCATTTTTATGACTGGATTGCATGCTTTTGCTATAATGATAGGGCCCTACATAAAGAATTGGGGCTGGGATTTTTTGACATGGACCAGTAATTAACCACCTAGTAACCACCTGGAACATTCTAGAACACCCTAACAACCACTAAGAACACCTTTGCATCACAGCAGCAAGTTTTGCACAGGCAAACCCCTCTTGCATTTTCTTACAAGAATTCATAAATCTATTTGACTCCATAAATGTTCTCCATAAGTAACAGGTAAACTATAAATCATTGTATGGTAAAGAAAGGCTACTACGTTCTACTTAAGTAAGACCAAACAGCTACAATGCTGTCTGCTGCTTATGAATGAACTCTGTATGGGCCAATGAAAGTCACACTGAGTTCATGACTGCCAGTACTGGAGATCAGACACAAAGACAGATCTCTTTTCACTTGGACTGCATTAAATCCAGTCTCTTGTACAGACAGTGAGCCTTGTGCTGTTCAGTTAACCCTGAGAAATAAAAAAGCTGATGCTGTTAGCTGAAACTAAAGCAGGCTCCAAGAGTTATAAACACACTTGGTTTTAAATGAAACAGTTCACCTTAAAATGGCAATAAATGTTGCTTGTTCTCATTACAATTACCACACAAACACCCCACTCAGACCATTTATTTAAACCAAGGTGCTCATGCAGAAATTATAATGGCTATGATGTAGGGCTGGGCAATTTGGCTTAGAATCAAAATCTCGATTAATTGAACATTTTAACCCGATTACGATTAATGAACGATTATTTTATTTATTAATAAAATTATATTTAATTATATTTATATAATATTTATTTTTTTGCCCTCATAGTTCACTGACAAGTTTTGTACAGTAAATATGTTCACATATTACAAGCGAGAGATTTTTGGATGAAGGGTGCATTACTTGATTTTAAAATAATTGAAGGAAACACACTATCTACGATCTATGATTATTTATTGAACATCAGTGTTGAACAACTGAAATTAAAGCAAGGATTGCTTAAAACGAAAAGTAACATTTTTCTTAAATTAGTGAAAATAAATAACTTGCACTTTTGGAAACAAAATAAATAATTTTCAATGTTTTTCATATTAAAAGTAGAAAATAAGCAGTATCTCCTCTAAATAAAATTACCCTTGTATATCCTGTAAATACTTTTTACTGTATAAATACTGTTTAAGCTCTCCATCGACATGTCGGCGGAATAACGGAACGGAGTGCTTGTGTTTTTTAAAGGGAAAGTAATTGAAATAATCTTCCTGGAAAAATTTTAACGATTATAGGTTCTGAATGTCGATTTCGATTATTTTTCGATTAATCGCCCAGCCCTACTATGATGCCAAAACCATAAGTAGATAACATATGGCAGTCCATTTTTACATATCAACACCTACTAAGCAAGCAACAATATTGTTGTTACTCATTTTAAATGTTAAGAGATTATCCAATCCAATTTGTTTCTATGGGTGAGAGACAAACTCAAAAGCATTTTGAAACAAGAAAATCCTTCAGTAATGGTTCTGCCAAACTTCTATGGAAACAACCAGAGAAAATATTGTATACCTGAGCTCTCGTCAAACACGCAGCTCCAGATTCCACGTCCCTGTTAAAATCACCTGACTAAGATGTGTATTTACTGTCATGCCTTTGGCTAAAGCGTGTCGTTTCTTAACTAACAAACATCAAGAGGTTCTAAACACGTAACTAACATGCTGAAAAATGACAGAAGGCAACATTAGTTCATGGCTGGTGTGGCCTAGTGGTTTGAAGATCTGGTTTGGATGCTATTTTTTAACCTCTGATCATTGAATTATCATTGGGTCAAATTATTTAACTCATCCTAATTGCAATACAATAATATTTTAGTGACACATAAATCACAATGAGTATGAAAATGAGAAAAAAACTACAGTGGCTTAATATGGATCAAATGGCTTCACTGGAACTACCTAAAAAATCATAATAGAAAAAGAAACAAAATGACAATCAAAATGTCAAGTTCCTTATTACTTGTTGATTCAGCTGGTTAAGAATAGTGAAATCGTCCAATGGCAATTTCCAAAAAGCAGGGCGGCTTTTGGCTCATGTAAATATTAAGCACAATGTAATAAGAGCACATAAAATGCAATTGAAAACTAAACATAATCAGTCAAAATGATCAGATTATCAATCTCTGCCAAGCAAATCAGTTTATCAACACACACTTGAAGCTTTGTCGCAATATCACAATGAAAATTATGTCCTCTAAAATGGACGACCTAATATGTACCAAACAAGACCGAACATTTCCTGCTCAAGCTGCACAGGACGAGTACCACCAGCCAAAATGTCAGGCGACCGAGTTGTTGATATGAAATCTACACACATACCTTTGTGGATATGAGCGAGATTCCATGTAAACAATGCCGTGAATATCAAATGTTACCACTGTGTCAGGCATCCTTTTACAGGGCATTAGAAACAGATGGAAAACAGACCACCTGGAACTGCCACCATGGCCTCCAATACATCAAACAGGGAAAGTGTATAAAGTCTATTTATAAAGCACAGTTTAAAGGTCAAGCCTTCCTAAGAAGAACCTACACGGTTTCCAAAGTGTCCAAAACAACTGCAGCAGGCACGGGCCGTGTTCATTAAAGATTTGAATGCAGAAAGCTCATTGTGTATATATCACTGTCACCGTCTCCAGCGTACGAGGACACAGAGCTGCAAATCAAATGAACCACACCATCTATCTCCAGCAATACCCAAGAGACCCGCATTAGGAGACCATATAAAGGCAAAGACACTGGCAGGATCATTAAAACACGATTTCCATAGAGGGAAAGAAGCGCTTAAAGCCAGACCTCAGATATACTCATGAGCGCGTGCCGTGTTCAAACCTGCTCTGCTCAACTCAAACATCACAGCATTTTCGCTGTGAAATGTCTGCATGACACAAACGCCAGACGTAGAATAAATAGTCAGACCTCTTTAGGCCTCATTCAATTTCTTGTAGTGTTACTTCATATGCATGATACTATTCATTGAGGACATACAGTTGAGGTCAAAGGTTTACATACACCTTGATCCATCTTTTCAACTGAGGACAACTGAGGGACTCTTACGCAACTTTTTCAGAAGGTTTAAATGCTCACTGATGCTTCAGAAAGAAAACAATGCATCAAAAGCCAGGGGTGTCAATGTTTGAACAGAATGAAGGTGTACATTTTTCTTATTTTGCCTAAATATTATATTTTTTCAGTAAGCACTGCCCTTCAGAAGCTACACAATGTTTAAAAATAGATAAAAATAGTTAAATTTACTCTGATCTTCAAATTAGTCGCATATGAGTCCCTCAGTTGTCCTCAGTGTGAAAAGATGGATCCCAAAATCATACAGTCAATGTTGGAAAGGGTATAAATACACACAAATGCTAAAAAAAACAAAGAATTTGAGGAACCTGAAGGACTTTTCTGAAGAAAAGCAGGCAGTTTAAATGTTCAGGACAAACAAGGGACTCATGAACAACTTACTAAACAAAAAAAGCAAAGCTGTGGATCATTCAGGTGACAACACAGTATTAAGAATAAAGCATATGTAAACTTTTGAAAAGGGTCATTTTTTAGAAAAACTTATTTTCTCTTGTGGACTATATGTATCTTTTATGTGAAATATCTTATTCAGGTCAGTACTAAATAAAAAATGCATTTTCTATGATCCCTCTTACTTTGGTAAAATAATTAACATATTGCGGATTATGCAAGGTGTATGTAAACTTTTGACCTCAAGTGTAGTTCAACTGAAATAACATGATCAAGGTACAAAAATAACTAGAAAAGCACTAGTTAAAGTTCTGAAATCAATAAACAAACGTAACAAATCCGACATTTTCCAAGTCAAAAGAACCTGAAGATGCGGATTTAATGTGTAACGCAAGTTAATGCAATGATTACAGGGTTTACCTTAAAAATGTAAGAATTAAGGGTGTGATTTGTGAATCGTGTTAAAAAAAAAAAAAAAAAAAACAAGAACATAATATTAGGTAAGACAAAAACAACATGATCTCCAAACATAAGATATAAACAAATTTTAACTCTGTAAAAAAACAACTACTAGTGCTTACATCTGCGGGAGATCAAATAACAATGGAGGAACAAGTCTGGTCCTAAACCCAATCCATTCAAGACAAACAACAAGATTATTTCCATCCCTAAAATCATATTGGACTTGCCAATCACAGTGCATGACAATCCTAAACAAGTGTTGACTTGCTATAATACAGATACAAATAAGTACAGAATATAAAGGAAAATCTTGTGATGAGGAGGATTTAACCTTTGAATAAGAGAAACCTCCCAAGTTAATACAAACCTAATCCCGAAATATGAGACCGGTTTTACCTGAAAGCAAACCCAACCTGCATAAATAAACTTATCCAGCCCATATGAAAGCTAGAACGCTAGAAAAGCAGATGATGTTAGGGCTGTGACAGCACAACCACAAAAAAAAAAACGCCTAGGCTGTCAATTTAAACCAGCTGTCCAGAGAAACTCACTACACAGAAGGACTTCTGCAAATACCAGAGGATACTTGTTAGTCACCGTTCACCGAGTCAGCCTTTTCTTTTAAACCTGAACAGCACCTGTGACTTGCACATTCCTACAATGAGCTTAAAATAAAAGTCTTCAGGCCTCTTTCAAATAAGCAGAGAAAGCAGAGAGAGCATGAAATTAGCACTAATTACTAATTAGATGTGGTTAAAAGTACAAACAATCCCTAATAACTATTGCAAACTGGCTTTGAGGGTTAACATGCACATCAGTAAACGAAAAATGCAACAAAACTGTTATGTCATAATGTCAAAAACACAAATGGGAACACATTTGCACACCGAACAAGCATTGGTAAATGTGTGCAAAGAAAAAATGTGCAAAGTTGCTGATCAGATACACCTCATATAACATTATGAACATAATCAAGATATCAATGGATACTTTTTCTCGTACAAACAGTTTTGCACATTATACATTTTAATACCTTCATGCCATATTTGAGGTAACCTGAGGTTAACGTTTTCCTCAAGAGTGCAGCTTGTAGGGTTTAAACCTACAAGCTTTCAGCTACCAGCCCAGACTAGACTAGACTATGCAACCCCAACAGGAACATTTCAACATAACGCATTATGCATTTCTCATCTAGACTTAGTAAATCAAACCATGACGTCTGGTATGATGGATATTGCATGCACCAATCTCTAAAACTGTCAGCTGTCAGCTGTCAAGACAACTAAATTAAAGCATCCCATCTGAAGCATGTGGCGGTCTCAGGACCCTGACAAAGATAACGCAAATCTGGCTGATGATCTGGGCACGAGTTCAAGCTTGTCCTGGCATCGTCTTCACCCAGCCTGTGGCTGAAAGGTGTGTAGGGATCATTTTAGCCTAATGCGACAGAGAGAGTTGTTTACAGCATTTTAAAATGAAGAATTGAAGTTTTAAACCAATCACTTTCATTATTGCAACAATGCACTAGCCAAGCCCTGAAGAATACATGCAAAAGAATCTTGAAAAGCTCTTCTATACTAAGATTGACAAGAAGAAATGAATTAACAAATACAATCTAGTTTTTATATTATTGTGTTATAATGGATGTTTATTATGCTCAAGCTCTGCCACATTTGTTCGGTATATACTGCATGCATCAAGACTTCTGTTTCCAGGGAAGGAATGTTTACAATTCAGAGCATTCAGAGTAGCTGCAAGGCAGGCCGCAAAATAAACAAACAAACAGCACACTATGTTCATTCACGGCAGAATGTGATGTAGCGCTCCAGTCATTTCCTGCTCAACCTAAAAACGTAACGAGTTTAAAGTCATATTCTTTAGTTAAGCTGGGTCAGGAGGCCCCTGATTAAACACACTCAAACAATGCAACTACTTCTCCTACTGCACTGTATATGTTCAGTTACATTTAGTCACATGATGGTCACTTCATAATACTCCCCAGCAGTTATTAAAGGATTAGTTCATGCAAAATTGATCATTTGTGGAAAATGCATTCACCCTCAGGCCAATCAAGATGTAGATGAGTTGAAGAAAAGTAGCATTACAGCACTTGATCACCAATGGATTCTCTGCAGTGAATGGGTGCCGTAAGAATGAGTGTCTAAACAACTGATTAAAACATCACAATAAGCCACACACCTCCAGTCCATCAGTTAATGTCTTGTGAAGAGAAAAGCTGTGTTTATAAGCAACAAATCCATCATTAAGGTGTTTTAACTTTAAACTGTTGCTTCTGGCCAAAATGTGATTCCATAATCCATAACACTTCCTCCAGTTCAAAGTTAATCCACTGTTGTCCTTCACATCAAAATCCACCAACTTGTTTATTTAGAATGGTTTCAGACTGTTTTGCATGTAAACAGTGCTTGACCTGTGCATAATTCTCCCTCGATTCAGGCGAAATGACTTTTATACTGGAGGAAGCAACATTATGGATCTTTCAACAACACTTAAAAGTTATAAACATATCAATGATTTGTTTATTATAAACATGCAGATTTGCTGAATTACTGTGTTTTTATCAGCTGTTTGGACTCTCATTCTGTCGGCACCCATTCACCGCATTAATGTACCATTTGATGTAATGCTAAATCTCTTCAAATCTGTTCCCATGAAGAAACTAATTCATCTACATCTTGTATTTTCTTGACATAATTGAAGTTCATCATAAAGTTGCTAGACTTTCTGTTGTTAATTATCTATGGTTCCTTGTTGTCAACACTTGCTTGTCTGAATGTCCCCTCTGCTTTTCTGATGCATCTTGTTTGCCAATTGGTTGTTTTGTTGTTGTTGTTTTTTGCTTGTATTATTTTGTAAAAGTGACCTTGGGTTCTTGAAAGGCGCTATAAAAATTAAACATATTATTATTATTATTATTATTGTATGGCCTGAGGGTGAATTTTCATTTTCGGGTGAACTATGCCTTTAATACATTTACAACTTCACAAGTCAACGTCATATACCATGCTTGGAAAAATCCTCTGTATAACACAAAAGGGGGAGATTTCACATTTCAGACGTCAGCAGTGTTGTTATTCATAGAGAATGACACCGTATAGCCTAGGGTCTTTTTCTACCTTATTCACATACAGCCATAGCCTTTCCTATAGGGAACCAGTTTGATCAATTACCATGACAGTGAATAGCACAACCTTTAGTGTCAGAACACTTTGCCACAGGCAAAAGTGGATTTCTTTCAGTACTTTTTAACTAACCCTTCAAGACATTCGATAGCACGTGTGTACTTATAAATCAAAATGGTTTTTGACACTGTTTAATCAAATTCTAATGACATAAACTCCCTTTCTGAGGTTTATTTCAATCTATGCGCCATGCTCAACATGCTGGTATGACGGCTCAGAATTTAACAGCATGTCGCTACTTGACTTTTCTAGGGCTGTACACACACACACACACACACCTATGATTTAGTGCTGCCAAATGTGGCTTAAAGACATTTGTTGCAAGAACTTTAGTGATATATGCTTATTTATGATTACTTTAAAACCCGAACATCACTGAACTTAGGTTTGGTGCCAGAAAAAGATGATTTAATCAATAAATCCAATGACTTTATAATGCATTAAACAAATTGCATTGATTTGATATGGGTTTAACATAAAATGATTGGTTTACTATAGGTTAAACATGAAATGCACTGGCTTAAGACAGCCTCAGCATGAAATGCATTGATTTGATATGGGTTAAAAATAAAATGCATTGGTTTACTATGGGTTAAACATAAAATGTATTGGTTTACTACAGGTTAAACGTAAAAATGAACTGGTTTAAGAAAGCATCAAGATGAAATGCATTGATTTGATATGGGTTAAACATAAAATGCATTGGTTTACTATGGGTTAAACATGAAATGCATTGGTTTGATATGAGTTAATCATAAAATGTATTGGTTTACTACAGGTTAAACGTAAAAATGAACTGGTTTAAGAAAGCATCAAGATGAAATGCATTGATTTGATATGGGTTAAACATAAAATGCATTGGTTTGATATGGGTTTAACATAAAGTGCATTGGTTTTTCTATGGGTTAAACATGAAATGCACTGGTTTATGACAGCCTCAGCGTGAAATGCACTGATTTGATATAGGTTAAACATAAAATGCATTGGTTTACCGTGGGTTAAACATGAAATGCATTGGTTTAATAGGTTTTAAACATAAAATGCATTTGTTTACTAGGGGTTAAGCATGAAATACATTGGTTTAAGATAGCTTAAACATGAAATGCATTGATTTAATCAGGTTTAAACATTAACTGCACTGATGTAAAATGGCCTGTGCATGACATGCATTGATTTAATAGGGTTTAAACATACAATGCATTGGTTTACTATGGGTTAACCATGAAATGCATTGGTTTAAGATGGCTTGAACATAGAATGCATTAGTTTAATATGGGTTAAACATGAAATGCATTGCTTTAAGGTGGCTTAAACATGAAATGCATTGATTTGATTGGGTTTAAACATTAAATACATTGATTTGAAATGGCCTGGGCACGAAATACATTCATTTAATACGGTTTAAACATTAAATGCATTGATTTAGGAAACATGTTTTTAAATCATTATACTCACCCCATTCCAAAAACTCAGCAACATTCTTCTCTCTTCTGAGTGGGGAGTTGATGCACTCATCGTAAAGGCAGATGAGAACATCCAGAAGACTTTCCACACTAAAACACTGTCCATTGGAATGGACAGGACCATCCAGGATCAGTTTTTCCAGCTTTTTCAAACGCACTTCTCCAGACATGATTCAAAACGAATGTCAGTCCAAAAAAATGTAGTGTAATGTTATTAAAATTGATTCAGATACGCGAGAACTCTTTGGAGGGGATCTGTATATCGCTATAAATATAACCCACTCATCATCACAGTAAAATGCAGTCACAAAAACTGCAGTAAACTCAAAACTAATTTATGTCATAGCAAATAAAACTTTTCACTACATCTTTTAATGTACTTAAATCAACAAACCACCAAATGATAGAAAAGAAAATTAACAATTTAATACATTTATCCAAAAAGACCTTACAGTTTGGTTTAAAACTGTCATTTATCTCTTGCGTCTTGTAAATATTAACTTACATTTAAGTGCCTTTTCTCTAGCTACTCAAGCTAACGAGCTAACAACATTCCCGCGACACAATGTATCCCAACTGGTTTTCTCTTACATAAATACAAAAAATCGCGTATTAATATTAACAACTACTAGTGTCAAAACATGTCACGTATATAGACTGTTAAAAAAACCCAGTCTGTTCAACTTTAACGGGTTAAAATAAACTGATGCTAATGATCCGGCTAATAAAGACGTTTGGCTAGCAGGCTAACAGATTTTAGCTCGTCCTCAAAGAGAATTTTCCTCAGAACAAACAGGAATAACATGACACGCCCCCCAAATGTGATATTTAGGCGTTAAGTGTGTGGAAAAGATGGATAAAATATGTTTATGTCCGGAAAAAGTGAGTTTAGCGAAGTTCCCCAAAGGCACCGATTGAGTGTCGCTTAGTTTTCCATAGTCCTTTTCCCAAGAATAATTCCTTTAAAAGTAAGTCCTGCCGGCGGGATGAAGTCCGTCAGATGATGATGATGGGGTGAAGATGAAGAGGAGGAGGAGGATGGTGATGGTGGAGGTGTGGATGCGGGGTGACGGGGTGATTCTCTCTCATCTGCCCGCCGCCGCTGAGTGTGATACAGGAATGATGAGGAGAAACATGGCGACTAGAGTCAGTCTCTCTCTCTCTCTCTCTCTCTCTCTCTCTCTCTCTGTCACACACACACACACACACACACACACACACACACACACACACACACACACACACACACATCAAAATAAACATACACAGGCTACATGCATATTTACATGCATATATAGACATTCACATGCCTATAAACATACATACATACATATATAGATAATCTCATACACTTTAAACAAATAACATACAAATAAAAAATATAAAATATACACAAACACACATGCATATATAAACGGATATGGACAGACGTTCAAAACACATAAAAACAGACACAGATATAAACATACACATGCATAAACAAAAACAAAAATGTGCATTCATAAACAAACAGGTATACAGACAGAAACATAAATATACAGGTCTGTAACAGCTGTTTTGCTTAAGCAGAAAATTTAGGAATGGGGGTGGGGTTTATGGAGGGGGTGGGGCAGGTTGGGGTCACATGTGTTCACACTTTCATTTTTAAGATTATTTTTGTGGTATTAAGTATGGTTATATACACTACCAGTCAAAAGTTTTTGAACAGTAAGATTTTTTTATGTTTTTCTGCTCACCAAGCCAAAGTACAAAGTACAGCAAAAGAAGTAATATTGTGAAATATTTTCACTATTTAAAGTAACTGCTTTCTATTTGAGTGTATTTTAAAATGTAATTTATTCCTGTGATCAAAGATACATTTTTCTGCATCATTACTTCAAGTATAAGTGTCTGTCTGAAGACAGATAGATTTGCTGTCCAAGAAACATTATTGTTATCAATGTTTTAAAGTAAAAAATTGTACAGTACATTTCTCAGGATTCTTTATGAATAGAAAGATCCAAAGATCAGCATTTATCTGAAATAAAAAGCTAATAAACACTGTTCTTCTGAACTTCAAAGAAACCTGACAAATTCTACTTGACTGTTTTCAACATAATAATAATAATAATGATAATAATAATAATAATAATAATAATAATAATAATAATATGGAGTCAGTACCATTTTCATTTGGGGGGAGAGAAATTATAGAAATAAATACATTTTCATCAATTTATCAAGAATGCTTTAAATTGTTCATAAAGACATTTCGGAAAGATCATGTGACTGGAGTATTGATGCTAAAAATTCAGCTCTGAAATCACAGGAATAAATTAAATTTTAAAATGTATATTAAAATAGAAAACACCTTTTTTTATTATATAATGATTAAAAATGTTACTGTTTTTTATCCTTAATTAATGTTTACCTTTATTTTATTTATTTATATTTTATTTAGTAACTTATATTTTAAACTCTAAATTATGTAGGGCATATTTGACAATTTATAAAAATGTTTATGAAATGAAAAGTACTGAAAAGTATCATATGTGAACTTCCAAGTACAATAAGTATACAATGTAACAAAATTAACTAAAATTAACTTAATTTTAAAAAGTTAACTTTACTTCTGCCCTAAAACACAGAAGTGTTGCCAAGCTGCAGTCACTTTTTCAACCACATTGAAGGAAATAAAACTGAACCTGAAACTGAGATGAAATAACATACATGAAAGTCGATTAAATGAAATATGTTCCAATGATATAATTATGAAAACTATATAATAATGTGACGCTGTTGACTCTATATGCATAAATGTGCGGTGTCAATTCTGCAAACACCAGAGCTCCCCCTTGGGGTTGAAAAAATCCAGACAGTTTAAGAATCGTTTTTTGCGAAGACCTGGTAAAGCAGCGTCGCCTATTGGCCATTTCAGTGATTCATTTACAACTTTTCAATTCGACTGCATAGAATTCATTCTGAAGAGAATGAATGAACGAACCGAATTTATGGCAAACTGTGTTTTCAAGCAAGGACAGTCAAAGCAGACTGTGTATTAACAGTTTGTCTGGCTGAATAGCTTAATTTGATTTCTATTAGTCTTGATAGTGGATCAAATAAAGCCCTCCATCATAGCAGTAAACATCGAGCACATGTGATGTGTGCAGCTGGGCTGGTTTCAGTGAACAGCTTCTATAACGCTCATCATTAACACCTTTTGTGTTTATTGAGGGCTCTTGATTAAAAGGGCTAAAATACAGGTCAGTGTTATTGTTGGTTTAATCCTTCTGATCCCTTTTCATATGCAATTCGAAAATGAGAAATACCACTTTCAGTCTAGATCATCTAATTAATTGATGTGCTAGAATCTGCAGCATGGAGAAATCAAAGAAAGTCAATCGCAACACCCCACCCTCAAAAACAAGCGTCTATAGCTAGAAATAATAGTTTGGCTTTAATGAGGCATTGAAAGTCTCAGGCCTAAGATCTTTTGTTATAATGGTGTGTATTCAAAACATTAAACCCAATACAATTTTAACTGGACTGTCTCATGAAATATCTTACAATGACAGAAAGTTTAGAATATACCACAAAAAAAAAACGTAATATACTGAAATGAAGTATTATTATAAGTTTATGTTTACATATTATGTATGTAAATACACACATACATGTATGTATTAAGCAAAAAATATTTTAGATTCATATATAAAATGTTTATATTTGTATATAATCTAAATTATATACAAGTATAAATATATATATTTTTTAAAACATATACATGTATGTGTGTGTATTTATATATACATACATAATAATTATACACAGTAAATACACACATATAGTGCGTAAACATAAACTTTTATTTTTGATTTGATTAATCACGATTAATTGTTTGACAACCCTACATTTAATAAAATCTAATACTACCACAGTCCAAAAAAATAAGTATAATGGTCTAATAAATAAAAACTACTACTACTACTTATAATAATAATAATAATAATAATAATAATAATAATAAAAATACTTCATTTTTGTGACAAGGTTTTAGAGGTTTTAAAAATAAAAATAAGAAGTTACAAAAGATCTGAATGATATTTATTAAAATGATCTAAGGCATTAAGTACATTTATATTAGTCTACATAAATATTTGTAAAATAACATTACTATAAACTTCTATCTTTCTATCTTTATTCATTTGTCAAATGTCAAATTGTCACTGTCTTTAATGAAACATTTATAAGATGCAGGTGAAAAATTTGACAGGGATGCAATTGTGTAAACACATACATTCTGCATTTTTAACAAGTCTTTACAACAAATTCTGATTACTTTTTAAAGTTGTTATGTCAGCTTGTAGAACAGCAATTACATTTTAAAAAATGTATTAGTTGCATTACAAATAAATAAAAGCTAAATTTTCTTCACAAAAATACATTCATTTTTTTTTTTAGAAATATTAAATGAACAACTTTAAAATAATAAATGCAATCTTAAAACTGCTGAACTGAACTGCTACATAAATACATAAATATAATTAAATGTTTATTTGTATATTTGTAATTTTATTTTTATTTTGTTTTATTACAAACATGGCTTTTTTTTTTCAAATATCCAGTTTGGTTTTCAGATTTTTATTTATTTAGTTATTATTATTATTATTTATTTTTAAATTACACACAAAAATTAATAAAAAAGGTTTCAAAATCATTTTTTAAAAGGTTCTATATGAATTTTAAGGTCTTATTTTATTTTTTTAATGTATTTTATTGCAAACATGGCTGGAGTTTTTTTTTTTTTTTCAAATATCCAGTTTGGTTCACAGATTTTTATTTATTTAATTATTATTAGTTTAATTACACAAAAATTACCAAAAAGGTTTACAATTTTTTTAAAGGTTCTATATGAAATTTAGGTCTTAATTTTGTTATTGTATTTTATTACAAACATGGCTGGAGTTTTTTTTTTTTTTTTAAATATCCAGTTTGGTTTTCAGATTTTTATTTATTTAATTATTATTATTATCATTATTATTTTAATTACACACAAAATTAATAAAAATGTTTCAAAAATCATTTTTAACAGGTTCTATATGAATTTTAGGTATTAATTTTATTTATTTTTTGTGTGTGTGTATGTTTTATTGCAAACATGGCTGGAGTTTTTTTCAAATATCCAGTTTGTTTTTTTGTTTTGTTTCTTAGATTTTTTTAAATTTACTTATTTATTATTATTTATTTGTTTCGTTTTTGACTTGGCACAAAAATTAATAAAAAGGTTTTAAAAATCTCTTTTTTTCCCAGTTCTGTATGAATTTTTGGTCTTAAATTTATGTTAGAGAAAACGTGGCTTATCTCTAGTGCTATTGACTTCATTTGGAATAATAATAGGCATGTTGATTCGTAAACATTGGATTATACTTGTCTTGCCCATCCTGACAAACAGCGTCACATAATAACACGATTACCATGAAAACGTGGCTGTGTAGCAAGTAAATTTGCTTAGCTGTCTGACGTGACGTGATCCGTCATCAGCCGTTCCTGTGCCGTCATTGTCTGACATCCCAGGACAACCTGCGGCCCCAATACACAATACACAGACTGGGGTAAGTTTAGTCCCAGGTTGGCAGGACAGAAGAGGTCTGAGCAGTCCTGCAATAGTAACAGATAATCACCCCCTTGAGAAACTCCCTCCAATATACATCCCTGAACACACTCCTGGATTTACTGCCTCTGTTTGTGGAATAATGACTCTCCCTCATAGGACAGCAGGGGTAGGCATTTCTCAATACACTTTCCTCTTACTTCTGCCCTGCCAAATACACTGCTGCTTTTACCAAAGATGGTTAAAGCTGGAAAGTAGAAGTGCATAAACAGAAAAACAGGTAGAAAAAAAGTTTAAAAATGCAACAAATAACTGAACCATGCATTAAATTGCATTCTAAACATTGTATTAGCTGCAGAATAAATAAATAAAAGCTACATTTTATTCACAAAAAAACACATATATATATAATTTTTTTTAAAACAAACAAAGATATAAATACATACAAACATATAATGAACTTATTTAAGATGCATCTAAAAAATTAAAGTCATGAGCTACAATAGATGGCCTAATTGGGACATGGCTTTGAAGGGTGTCTTTTTTAGGTTGTCTCCTCTTTGTTAGAGGTGCGAAGAGCCAGACGACGTGGGGAGGGGAGGGGGGTGTCAACTGTATATAAACCCTCAGAGACTCAGAGAGTCATTCATTCAATCAGGAGAGGGACACTGGCATCACTGCATCAAGCATGGCTCTTCTCATCCAGCTGTTCATTTGCGCCACAGTGATCTCATTCACCGAGGGATTCGACCATGAGGATATGAAGCAGGCCATGCTTCAAAAACTTGGACTAACCGAACTCCCCAGGATTCAGAAGAGAGATTTGGACAATCTAGTCATCCCAGCTCACATTAAGAACAAATATATGTCTATGCTGAAACTCCATCACAAGCGCAGGAGGAGATCCCTGCCAAGCCTGGCGGGAATTCTTAGAGGAATCCAAGGAAATGCAGGTGGGTTACATTTGCAAAGTTTAAAAATCATACACATTGTGTATATTTTATTATTAGTTAATGTACACTATGAGTCAAAAGATTTTAAATATGTTTTTTTAAAAGAAGTCTCTCTTCTGCTCTCCAATCCTGCATTTATTTGATTCAAAATACAGCAAAAACAGTAAAATTTCGAAATATTTTTACTATTTAAAATAACTGCTTTCTATTTGAATATATTTTCAAATGTAATTTATTCCTGTGATCAAAGCTACATTTTCAGCATCATTACACCACTCTTCAGTATCACGTGATGCTTCAGAAATCATTCTAATATGCTGATTTGTTGTTCAAGAATTTTTTTATTATTATTTTCAATATTTAAAACAGTTCAGCATATTTTTTCAGTATTCTTTGATGAATAGAAAGATCAAAAGATCAGCATTTATTTTTTATTATTACACACTATGTGTCATAGAATATATACAGTATATATATATATATATATATATATATATATATATTATTATTATTATATTATAGAACATTGTTGTCATGTTTTTTCAGCTTTGAAATTATATAAATTACATTTTAAAATATATGCAAATAGAAAACAGTTATTTCAAACAGTAAAAATATTTTAAAAATGTACTGTTTTTGCTGTACTTTGGATCAAATAAATGCAGGCTTGGTGAGCAGAAGAGACTTCTTTAAAAAAAAACATGAAAAATCTTACTGTTCAAAAACTTTAGACTGGTAGTGTACACTTTAGAAATAATAAATAAATAAAATGCAATCATAAATAGTGTAACAATTATTTAAAATAGATTAAACCGATCATGTACATTTGCAAAATGCAATTAACGTTAAAAAAACTGTAACAAATCTGTACATAATATTCTATATTTTAATACTAGATACTGTATTTGGTATCATGAACTAACACTATTAACATTTACAAATTGCTGTGAAAGTAATCATTGTATTCATATTAACTGTTGCAACTAATTAACTAATTTTACCATTTATATTATTTTTAATTAATTGCTTTGTGCTTTAAAATGCTGTCAAAGTTACAATTCATAACATCATAGCAAGTTTTGTTTTTAACTATTATGCCTAATATGAAAAAAGCTAGCATATTTAATTTTTTGCAGTGCATCTGTCATAAAATAAAAATCGAATGTGTTTTTTTTTTTTTTTTGACAGATATAACAGGAGAAATCAAGTACTCCGACACAACCCGTCAGCGTCTTGTGTTCGACATGGAGGCCAGATTGCAAGAAAACACAGAAGTCACAATGGCCGAACTGAAACTTTTCCAAACAGCTGCACAGAATCCATCCAAACCTGAGAGGCGTCACCACAGACCCATTAACAACGCCAGAGTGAGCATCTACTGGGTGGAAGTGCTTGGAAATGGCTCCAACAGAACATCACTCATTGACTCAAGGTACATCAGATACCCAAAATACAATAAAAACATAAATAAATGCACATATATCATGTTATATTGCATGAATAGGAACTTAAATGTCCATGTTCACTCTTTTATAGACTGGTTCCTATTCATGAGTCCGGCTGGAGGAGCTTTGACGTGACTCAGGCCATTCATTACTGGTCTAAATCCCAAAAGAAAACACCTTTGCATCTGGAGGTGTGGACTGAAGGAGAGAGACCTGGTAGCTACGCAGCTGAAATGGCCAAAAGAGTGCGCTTCGCCACACAGGATCCAAAAGAAAACACCCTGGAGAAAGATATGGGTGCACCTGAACTTGTGTTTTACACCCTAAACCTGGACGAATATGGGTGAGTGTTGTTATTAAACTGCAGCTTATTTAATTTGCATGACTTGTCAATCATATATTCCTCAGCTAAAATCCTATTTTAATGTCAACAGATCTCAGGGGAACTGTAACTCCAGTCCAAACAGCAGCAAATGCTGCAGAGAGGAGCATTTCATCAATTTCCGTGAACTGACCTGGACTCAGTACTGGATCATTGAGCCAGCTGGGTACCAGGCCTTCAGATGCGCTGGAGGATGCAAGCAGCCCAAACGTGGTTATTATGGATATGGGCAGAGGACCTGTGCGGTGATGGAGAGCGCACCGCTGCCCATGATGTACCTGGTGAAAAAGGGAGATTACACTGAAATCGAGGTGGCAGAGTTCCCTAATATGATTGTTGAGAAGTGTGGCTGCTCCATGGATAAAATCCCTCCAGTCTGAGACTGTCTTATGGTTTGCTCTCAAATGAGAGGTGAAATTATTATTCAAATGAAATGTCTTAGAGTTATTGAACTGAGATTCACATGTTGCAAATCCCCACTGAGCACTTGAAAATCTAACTATTTATGAAATGTAGGCATTTGAAATTGCCTGTTTGATGTGTTTTCTAAAAAATAAAATAAGTAATTTTATATTTCTGAGTTATGTTTTCATTTTTTTCATATGTTTTTCATATTATAGGTGTACATATATAAAACAAAATAGGAAACAACATAGAAAGGGAAACAACAAATACAAAATTCACAATATATCTGACCCTGGACCACAAAACCAGTTTTAAGTATCACAGATATATTTGTAGCAATGGCCAATAATACTTTGCATGGGTCAAAATACTTTTTTTAAATTCATATTATTATTTCTTTACCAAAAATCATTAGGCTATTAAGTAAAGATGTAATGTAATGTAAATGTTCTACTGTAAATATATCAAAACCTAATTTTTGATTAGTAATATGCATTGCTAAGAACTTCATTTGAACTTTAACCTCCAGCTTTGTTTTGGCTTGAATTTTAGATTTCTTCTAGCTATTTGGGGTTAGGAGGAACCAATTAAGATAATAACCAGATATTATCTTTGAACATGATGCTCTTTTTGAAAAAAATGATGTCCACTCGGCCTGTATCCACAGAAAAAAGTCAAGACACCATTGTGTAATAAAGTGCTAATCTCTATTTACAACCTGAGAAATGTGCCTGAATATTTTTTATTGTTACTGTTGCATAACTGTTGCATATATAACTCAACTTCTTCAAATTCTTCCCAAACTACGTTTTCACTGTTAATTTTTTGCTAACATTTCTACATTTTCAACAAATAAAAATCAGTGTATATTTATTTAGCACACATGCAATGTCAATTTATACTGTTGTAAACTACTGTAAATTGATGTTTTCTAACAAATTCTTCCCAAAATAGGCTTTTACAGTTACTTTTTTTGTTACATTTTATCAAACAAAAATCAATGCAAAGTTATTTATCATGCATGCAAAGAGAGATTATACTGTTGTAATCTATAGTAAATTGATGCTTTCCATTAAATTCTTCCAAAACAACATTTTTACATTTTCAACAAATTAAAATCAATGCAAAGTTATTTTTCACTCATGCAATATCAATTTACGCTGTTGTAAACAAAAGAAAAGTCATGTTTTTTAACAAATTCTTCCCAAACTATATTTTTTGTTAACTGTTTTACATTTTAAAGTAATACAAATTATTGTAAAGTAATTTATCACACATGCAATGTCAATTTAAACTGTTAAAAACTATTGTACATTGATGTTTTCTAACAAATTCTTCCCAAACTACATTTTTTGCAAACATTTTTTACATTTTCAACAAATAAAAATCAATGTTAAGTTATTTATCACACATGCAATGTCAATTTACACTGTTGTAAACTACTGTTAATTGATGTTTTCTAAAAAATTCTTTTCAAACTACGTTTTTACAGTTATATTTTTTGTTAACATTTTCACATTTTCAACAAAGTTTAGTCCCATTGTCCACATATGTGTACATCAAGTTTAGCAGCATAGTAAATCTTTACTGTTACAAAAAATTGTCAAATTAGCATGCCATATTAATCATACAACACTATTATGTGTAACTCAACAAGAATCAACAATTACATTTTATTAGATTTTTTGCTATGTGGACGTTTTGGTCTGGTGTGGCTGCCTGACTTTTCAGATGTGTTTGCCCCCATCTTGAAATTTCTATGTAAAGTTTTTTTCTCTTCTGACACCACCAGATGGCAGTGTAAGTACCCCCATACGTGTCCATAACACCACCAATTCAGCAGTGAATACGATTGTGGACATAAGAGCCACTAAGCCCTAGGAGGTTAAAGACGATTTTCTCAATATTTAGTTTTTTTGTCACCCTTAGTTTTTAGATCTTAGCCAAATGTCAGAGTATGTATTAATCTCAATTAAAAAACGAAAAAGGACCTATGACTGGTTTTGTGGTCCAGGGTCACATATATTGAAAAAAAATATTATATTCAGACAAAAGTGTGATTTTTTTTATGTTTTTTAAAAAAGTATCTTCTGCTCACCAAGCCTGATATATTTTTACTATATAAAATAGTTGTTAATTGAATATATTTTAAAATGCATATTATATACAAGGGTTCACAAGGTTCTTTTTTAAAATGCATTTTATTCCTGTGATTAAAGCTACATTTTCAGCACACATGATCCTTCAGAAATAATTCTAATATACCGATTTGCTGTTTAATAAACATTTCTTTGTGAGAAAAACGTTTGGTCATCATATTCTTAAAATTTCTATTAAATGGCTATGAGGATTTGGAAGCAACAGGGAAATTATCCCCCTACAATATGTTGAGCTCAAGACTAAGCTAATCAAGCTAATCACTGAATGTTTTCGAGCACTGAGTCCCACAAAGACTAAATCTGGCATGAGTTTGATCCACTGCTCCAGAGCCTGTAATGAAGTGTGTTTAGAAGATGAGCTCTGACCAACCAATATTAGAATAGAGAAAGAGTTTACAGCTGTGTGAGTTAAAGACAAATAGTGTGCTTCTTTTTCTCATCTGTGTGTTTCTGAGTTGATTCTCACAGAAAGTGATTTAATCTCACACAGACACAGACACAGAACTACCAGAATGACAAACCCTAAATCCAGCATAGAGGGGTTCAGTGAATGTGGTGTTGAATGTGTGTAAGTGTGTGAGTGTGTCTGTGTCAGAGACACTGTAGAAGGACAGACGACCGGCCGACCAGTCCAGATACACTCCTACTTTGTTAGATCGACGTGTAGGTGGAGGCATGACTGTTTTCTTATTATTGTGTCTGACAAAGAATTTGTAATTATTCCAAATCAGACTCCAGGACTTTTCATTGTATCCAAACCTACAGTCATCATTCTTTCCTTTGCGGTTGATTCCTTTATATGTCACTGAAATATCAGGCTTCCCGTTCCATTCAGCCTCCCAGTAACAGCGTCCAGTCAGGCCCTCTCTACACAGAACCTGAGGAAATCTCTCAAATCTCTCTGGATGATCGGGATACGGCTGCTTCTTTTTGACATGTTCTACCTTTCTGTTACTCTCGGACAGAGAGAGACATGTGTTTGCCGTGTTTAAATCCAGTGTGAGATTGCAGATATCTGAGAACAAAATGAGATATTATAACATTAATAACACAACAAAAATCAAAGATTGTGTGTGTGTGTGTGTGTGTGTGTGTGTGTGTGTGAGATAGAGAAACTTACATTTTTGTATTCCTGCAACAATCCTGAACTCTCCTCCATGATCCACACTATAAAAAAACAAAACGTCAAATTCATTTTGAATGATAATGAAAATTTGACAAAAAACTGGTGTCAGAAACAGTGCAAACTTTCATATTTTTTTATTTAATATTTGGAAAATTAATCATAAAAAAGCTTTTTTTACTCAAAAAATGATGTGCCTGCTTTCAGATAAATGAGACTTATGATTAATCAGATGCAAATAAAAATAAAAACCAGTCCTAAGTGAAAAAAAAAAGTTGACAAAAAATTTGAATCCAATATTTGGTGTTAATATAGTGAGAGATTTATAAGCCGTTGTTTGGAGTCTGATCATTTTTGACCGGGAACACCACAAGTGTGACTTTTTGCAATTTTGTACAAAATAAAACCATTTAAAAGTAAACTTCCTGATTAAACATTAAATAACACTAGTGTGAAAAATGGTGCAAATTTTCATAATTTTTATCTCATATTGTGAAAATTATTCATAAAATCATTTTTGACCGGGATCACCACAAGTGTGACTAGGTGAATAAAAACCCCCACAAAGAATTACTAAAATAAAAGAAAAGCACATGTACCCTATGTAAACAAAGTCAGTAAATTTGAGTCCAATGCGATAACGTTTATGATAACGTGCCTAATTTTTAGCAAAAAGATTTATCTTCTTTGGGACATTTTGACCCAAACACAAGTAGAGAGTTAATGCACTTTATCTGTGCGGAAGTAATGCTGAAGTCCAACTAAAGATATACTTAAGTGTATTTGATTGTGACAAAGTGGAACTATTGCAAGTATACTTCAGGTACACTTTAAATATTTTGCATTTAATGACAGATATTATTTAAAGATCATACTTCCCTCTTCAATAGTGACATTAACATATTTAACGCTTACGAAATTTGTATTGTGCACAAGAAGTACTTCAAATAAAGTTTAATTACAGCTTTTATATCAGTAAGTCTCTGCGATATGTCAGTAAATATGTGAATAGACTTGAACTATACATATTATAAAATAAATGCATTTTAAATCTATATTTTTACTAGGGAATAGACTTTCAAAATGAGTTAATTATTTACTTATTCATTTCAAATTTATGGCCGGTAGTGTACATTTGAGTTTTCAGTGACTTATATATGTGCTACAAACACACATGACAGGATGTTTGTTAGTGCTGAACATACTTGAGTTTGTCCAGTCTGTAGTTTGGATCAGAGAGCAGCTTGACCAGTGATTGTCCTGGGTGATTGTAGCTCAGATCCAGCTCTCTCAGATGTGAAGGGTTTGAACTGAGAGCTGAAGCCAGAAAACGACAGCCTTCCTCTGTCACCATACAGGCAGATAATCTACAAACACACACACAAACACTTAACATCACCCTGGAGATCATATTAAACTGATTCACACATAGAAGTATTCCGATTCCTGTCATTTTGCTGGATTCAAATTATCTATTAAAGTAATTTTTATCTACAGATCACTGATTACAGATTTGCTTCTGATAGAGTAACCAGTCCCATACGAAAAAGACGTTTAAGTGTGCTATTAGTATACTTCTTTTCAAACTAAAAATAGGAAAGTATACTTTCAGTCTACTTCTTATGTACTTCTCAGAAATGTGCTTTATATACTTCTCAGAAATATATTTAAAATCACATTACGTGACTTATACTTAGAAAAAGTGAAAATTTATTTGAGCTATACTTCTGAGAATCCGTGTTTTCATTGTTATATGCTTAGGGTGCTATTAAACATCTTCTGTACAGAATTACCAAAACACAAGTGAAGAAGAAACCGAAACAACAGATCTAACACAATCGTCAGACATAAAACAGCATTAAAACAATAGATATGTAAAACTGTATAACATTACAGAATAAAATGTAGACCCATGAAGAGGTAATAATGACTGTCAAGCTTTGGGGTGTTGATCGACTCATTTATGTTTTGATTATGAACTATCTTTTTTAGTTTTTTGTTCAAAATGCTGTGTATTTATTTATTTATTTATAATGCATAAAGCTAGATTAAATGTTTTTTTTTTTTTCAAGCAGATACCCTGTTCTTTCTTTTGATATTTTGTATGTTCAGATATATGCATATAACAAAATACAAACAAATTAATACCTAAATAGGGACATAGTAGTATACTTAAAGTATGATGTAAAGTCCACTTAAAGCAAACTTATAGGCCTACTTGCAGTATAAAACTACTAAACTAGTAGTTTTCTGAGACTATACGTCAAAGTGTACTAAAAATGAAAAATAATAATAAAGCATTTAACTAGAAAACTATAAGTATACCTATAAGTTCACTTTTAGTATACTTGCAGTATACAAACTAAAAACATAGATGTAAAGTTATTCTGTTTTACTTAAAAGTAGACTTTTATATACTAGAACGTGGGCCGATTTAGTCCCATGGAGTAATGAAATAGTACACTTAAAAGTATACTACTAGTACACTGATATTTGTACACTTACTACATAAAGTATACTTAAAAAGTATACTTGAACTTTACTAAAATATACTTAATAAAATAAAATAGAAGTATACTTCTTTTTGGTAAGGGATGTGATTAGTGTTTTACTCAGTTTCTCAGTGTTGATTAAGCAATATCTCGTCAGATCTCAGTACCAGTCTTCATATCAGAATAAACTTAATCAGTGAATAAATCATTTTCAAAATAACCAAAAAATTGATTAAAACACCAGGCTAAAGCAAACACAACACAACACAACACACACTGGGGTCTGCTGTAGGGCCACTAAGCAATTCTTAGGCATGGTAGAACATGTACTTCACATTGCCAGGAAGTTGAACCCTCAAATGAAACCGTGTTCTGGTTTGGCAGTCTAGTGCTCAGGGTACAAACGTGAACGTTCCTCTCGGTCCTCCCAGTCTGAAAAAAGGCCAGGTCAAAGGGTAACTGGACCTTTTGAGGTGTTTATTACCTCAGTACGTTGAGATGACAGTTTGAACTCTTCAGTCCATCAGACAGAAGCTTCACTCCTGAATCTTGCAGGTCATTGTGACTCAGGTCCAGCTCTATCAGTGAGGAGCTTGATTGTAGAGATGAAGACAAACTTTCACAGCACTGACCAGTAAGACTACAGTCAGCAAGTCTAAAACACAGGAGGGTATATAATTTAATATAAGGGAGATGATGGGCCAAAAATATGTTCTATTCTAATCATTGATCACATGACTAATATTCTGTTTTTCATCATGAAATGAACTCTGAACCCTTTGTAGGCTCTCTACGATAACAGACCTGGAAGTATTACATAGCATTGTGTTTGCTAAAAAATAACTTGACACTTCAGAATAAATGTCAGCCAGTCAGATATGCAGTGAAGCACTTTAACATAATGTATTTCAGCTTCTGATTTCCTTTAAATTATTGTCATGACAAAGAAAAAGGTGTCATCATTTGATTCTTAATTTGAATTACAATGTTACTATGCCCCAACAAAACAGACACATTCAGTTTTATCTCCAATCACATCAATTAATACTCACAGAGCTTTTCTGCAGTTCACTACAGCTGGTATCAGTCTCCTTCTCCCCTCATCTGATGTGTTGTATTTCTTCAGATCAAACTCATCCAGCACCTCCTCTGATATCTGCAGCACGTAGGTGATTGCTGAGCAGTGAGATGCAGAGAATTGATTCGCTGAGTAATTTTCAGATTTCACAAACTTCTGAATCTCTGTGAACAGAGTATGATCCTTCATTTCCAGCAGACAGAGAAAAAGATTGATGCATCTCTCAACTGAGAGATGTTGACTTCTCATATAAAAACTATCCCTCTTGATTCTGTTTTGAATGTACCATGTTGCACTTAAAACCCCTGAGCTGTTCACTGTGCGTGTCAGTAGATCCCGTAGGAGTCTCTGATTGGACTCCAGTGTGATGCCTAAAAGGAACCGCAGGAAAAGATCCAGGTGTCCATTATTACTCTTTAAAGATTCATCAACAGCTGCTTGTAGTAGCTCATCTAGAGAGATTTTAATACCATACAGGTGATATTCTTCCAGCTGAATAGTTCCACACATCCCTGCATGCGTCGATATAAACCCCAAATTATGTAGAATCGATACCAGTGATTTCTCATTCTCAACTACATGTGTGTATAACACATAGAAAGCAGCCAGAAACTCCTGAAAGCTCAGATGTATGAAGCAATAGACTTTCCTCTGATGAATCACAGATTCCTGCTTAAAGATCTCAGTGCAAATCCCAGAATATACTGAGGCATCAGTCACATCTATACCGCTCTTTTTCAGGTCCTCCTCATAGAACATCACATTGCCCTTCATCAGCTGATTGAAAGCCAGTTCAGCAAGTTTTACGATCATGTCTCTGTTGGAATCCAGGAGTTTCTTTGTATTTCTCTCATCATACTTCTGATTCCTCAAGTTGATCTGAGTCAGCAGGAAGTGGATGTACATTTCAGTCAGAGTCTGAGGGATTTCTGCACTGTCATTTTGTTTCAGGAGGTTTTGAAGCACCGTGGCTGAGATCCAGCAGAAGACGGGAATGTGACACATGATGTTTAGGCTTCTAGTTTTTTTAATGTGTGAGATGATTCTGCTGGCTTGATGCTCATCACTGATTCTCTTTCTAAAATATTCCTCTTTCTGAGGCTCATTGAATCCCTGAATTTCTGTCATACGGTTGATGTATTTTGAGGGGATCTGATTGGCTGCTGCTGGTCTGGAGGTGATCCAGATGAGAGCAGAAGGAAGCAGCTCTCCTCTGATCAGGTTTGACATCAACACACCCACTGATGAAGACTTATTCACATCACAGACTCTCTGATTGTCTGAAAACCATTTTAATTGTGTAATTCTACTTTCATCCAAACCATCAAAGATGAACACAACTTTACATGCCTCATAAATTTCTGAGTCTAGATCTTGAAGTTCAGGATGAAAGTCCAGCAGAAGTCTGTGAAGACTGTACTGGTGATCTTTAATCAAGTTCAGCTCTCGAAATGGAAGCACAAACATGAAATCCACATCCTGATTGGCTTTTCCCTCGGTCCAGTCCAGAATGAACTTCTGCACAGAGACTGTTTTTCCAATTCCAGCGATGCCTTTAGTAAGAACAGTCTTGATTTTGTCTTTCTCCTCACATCCTGGTTCATGTAAGGGTTTGAAGATGTCATTGCAGTAGATTGGAGTGTCTTGTGTTTTTGTTTTTCTCTCCATCTGTAAAACCTCATGTTCTTCATTCACCCCTTCACTCTCTCCCTCTATGATGTAGAGCTGTGTGTAGATTCTGTTCAGGAGGGTTCGATTCTCTTCTACTTTGATTCCCTCAAATAATCTCTCATACTTGTTCTTCATGCTGGTTTTGTGTTGGTCTTTGACTCTCTTTATGAGGGTCTGACTGTTAGAGTCAGTGCAGGTAAGACGCGGAGTCACTGATCTGATCACATCATAAAATAATATAAAAATAAATAATATATAATATAATAGGTTTTTAATGCATTTTTGACAAAACCGCAAATTAATTCAGATCTGAATTCATTAAAATCTTTTTAAAGGTTTTGAAATAGAACAAAAACTGACAGGAAAGTATCAAATTCTAAGATCTGATTTTAAAAGTGTTATCAGATTTAACATGCCTATAGATAGATTAAACATGCTGTTAACATTGCATAAAGAAGGAAAGACAACGCTCAAGCTGATACTCACTCAGAGTTAGACGTCTTTCTTTCAGCACTGAGATTAGGAGGGATCCCTATGGACCAGTCACTCTTCATAGACACACAGCTGGGTTCTGGAGATGCTGGTTTACTTATCTGACCAGAAACCTCCTCTTTTCTCATTCTACAGTTAGCACAACTGACACACAAAACATATACAATATACTTCATTTAGGACCACAATCATCAAATGTAAATACTTAGTGAAAATCTAAAGCTGCTCTTTCAGCATTGGTAATATTGTGGTGGTCTGGTCACCCATCTATGCAGTCACACTTACAGGAAGAACGAGAGGTACTGTAACAAATGGCTACAAGGATGTCCCAATCAATAATAGTGTACTCACCCAAGTTCAGAGGTCCTTGTTCTAGCGCTGATATTAGGAGGGACCCCTATGGACCAGCAGCTCCTCATAGACACACAGCTGGGTTCTGGGGATGCTGCTTTCTTTGTGCAAAAATCCTCCTCCTCTACACTCTTCTTACAGCGACTCATTTTATAAGCAGTGCTATTGAAATATGTACAACTAACATTTTTAGACATTTTTATGACTAAAGAATAAATATGAATTCAGAATAAAGCACGATGGTCAGCACAATACACTTTACACTTTACAACTTTATTAGTCCCACAAGGGGCAATTGAAAAGGGGCAGTAACATCACCACACATTTGATAAATCACAATACATGCACACTACAAGAAAAGATACAAAGTTCACAACCCATCATGCTTGTCTTAATTCCATAAAAAATACCATTGTGGAATTCAACAAAAATAAATAAATAAATAAACAATAAACTCTGCTAAGACTTTAAATTATACAAACGAATAGCCTCTGGAATAAAACTAAATTTATATCTATTAGATGAGCATTTAATGCTCCTAAATCTTCTGCCAGAAGGCATTATTTCAAAGTACACCTTCAGGGGATGAGAATCATCTCCCATGATACTTTGGGTTTTCCTTAGCATTTGTTGCTCATAGAATTCTGCTAGACTCCGCAAAGGTACACCAATGATTTTTGAGCAAGTCCTAACTACAGCCTGCAGACAATTTTTATTCTTTAGGGAAAGAGATGAATACCAACATAAAAAAGAAAAACTCAAAATACTCTCAATGAAAGTTGTGTAAAATATTATCAGTATGTTTCTTTGTACACCAAAAGAATTCAGTTTTCTGAGAGCATACATTCTTTGATGCACTCTCTTAGTAATAGCCTCCGTATTCTGCTGGAATTTTAAAGTGGAATCAAAGAAAGTTCCAAGATTCCTGTACCCGTTCAACTACCTTTCCATCGAAATACACAGGTTTTACCTCTGCAGAAGCTTTTCTAAAATCAATTACCATCTCTTTCGTTTTATCAATATTCAGCTTCTTTACACCACTTAAAAAACTCATTATGATCACTACTGTCATCACAATCTGCATTCGTTAATAAGGATAAAAAAACTGTGTCATCAGCATATTTAATTACATGACATTTGTCCTTAATGCTACGACATGCATTTGTGTATAGTATAAAAAGAATTGACGACAGTACACATCCTTGCGGAGATCCAGTTGACGTAACAAGCGTGTCAGACAATATTCCATTCAGCATGACTCTCTGCTGCCTACATGTTAAAAAGTCCAAAATCCATAAAACCAAACGGTGACTCACTCAATTCACATATAAGTTTCTTTGGTAAAATGATAGGATTCATTGTGTTGAATGCAGAATAAAACGCAGAAGAAAAAAAGAAAGAAATGTATAGAATACAGAATACAGTCAAAATGACTGTCAGGAATAAAAGATTATTTCAAAAACACTGATATAACGCATTTTTACATGGGAGTTCACATATATCTGTGACCACAAAACCAAACTGTATTTTTGTCAGTTTGGTATGAAAGGTTATTGTGAGAAAGAAAAACTAACTATATAATATAAATAGTAAAAAAAAAAAGACTGACATTAGATTTACAACCTACCTCTGTCTCAACAATGAAGAACAACAAGCACAAACTCCATTCAGTTCAATCCATTCTGTCTTTAGATAGTAGAATTAACTAAGTTTCTCAAACTCTTTCACAAACAGCTTTCCTGTCTTAATGTTGTTCATGTTCCTTTCACATGCGGGTCTGTTGAAATAGCGTCACTTTCGTTAAACTGGTTCGGCTGGTTTACATTTTACCTGTAAATATCAGCTGTTGGGTAAACCCCCTGTAGCCTACACTGTAAACAAAATCTGTAGAAATTACAGTATTACTGGCAGCTGGTTGCCAGTAACTTACTGTAGATTTTAATTTATGCTATTTACTGGCAACAGTTTGTTCAAAGTTAATTGAACATTAAACATTAACAAGTCTTTATCTTTACAGAATAAAACTAAAATAACAGCCTCATGCAAAGCATTCTGGGAACCAAAATCTGAAGGAAAAAAACAGAAAAAGGTTGATGAAGGTTTCTGGTTCCCAGAATGCTTTGCAGTAGGTTGTTATTTTATAGTTTTATTCTGTAAAGACAAAGACTTGTTAATGTTTAATGTTCATTTAACTTTGAACAAACTGTTGCCAGTAAATAACATAAATTAAAAATCTACAGTAAGTTACTGGCAACCAGCTGCAGAACTACAGCAAATTTTTTACAGTGTACAGGTGAAGCAGTTTTCTTCATTTTTGAATATGTTCACATCTAATCCAAATGCCCTCACTTTATCTGTACTAAGGTGCCAATAACATGCCTTAAAATAGGCTACAAAAACACTAAATAGAGACTACCTATCTTTTACAGAAAACATCAACAAGCACTGGGGTGATATTTCATTACCACATTTCATTATTAAATTATGTTCCTCACAAGTTACATATATTATGTATTTATAATAAGTCTTTCATTTGTTTAATAATGACGTTTTAACTGACATTAGCCGGTAACACACCGAACGAGAAGCAGGTGACAAAGACCTCTTACGAGATAAATGTAGTGCACTGGATTCACACACTCATTTGACCTACAACTATCCATCTATCATGATACTAATATCGATATATGAGATACATGTACCATAAACAGCGAAATGAAAACTCATCACCAAACACCAATGACTTGTACATACACTATATGGACAAAAGTATTGGGACACCTCATTCTTTAGAATGGAAAAAAGCACTTTTTCATCATGACTGTGGCAACAAAGATGGAAACATAATTAATGTATTTAAAAATTGTATTGCCATCCCTGTTGCAACCGTTTTGGAAGTGTCTAAAATGATTGTCATCGGTGAAGTTATTGGTGTTTGGTAATGAGTTTTTGGCTAAAGGTCTGCATTTAAAGTCACACCAGAAGTGTTCAGCTGAAACTAGCACCTGGATTTATGCAGACCAGTCAAGTTCTTCCACACTGACTGAACCGATCATTTCTTTTTGAACCTTGTCTAATACGCAGAGGTATTGTCATGTTAGAATAGAAAAAGGCCCTGTCCAAACTGTTGCTATAAAATTAGAAGCACCCAATTCCTTAGAATATCATTATTGTAACAAACGGGACGACTGAGAGTGAGGATCCATATGCAAGGCTTTATTAACAGACGTGGTCAGACAGGCAAGGTCGAAAACACCAGCAAACAGCAACAAAGACAATCCAAGAGCGTAATCCAATAAACAGGCGAGGGTCGAAATCCAAGTGGGCAGTCCAAAGTGACAACAGAAAACAAACGAAGAAACAAAACAAGAAACAAGGCTAAACTAAGACTGAACTAAAACTAGGAAACAAGACCGGAATAAACTATGAAACTAGGAAACCTGGAACTAGGGAAAACGCTTGGTAATGTCGCAAGGAGCAAAACAATACTTCGCGGTGTTTAAGTGTGTTGAGCTGGCTTTTATGGCTGACAAACAGGAAGCTACCATAGAGGCAGCAGAGGGAGCAGCAACAGTCAGTGTGGGTAAGAGCTCCCTCTGCTGGCCTGGTGTAACATAGCCCCCCCCCCCCCCAAGGAGCGGCTTCCAGACGCTCCAAAAAACAACAGGAAGAAACAGTCCAGGGGAGCGGTGGGGGGGCCAGGAGACTGAGGCAGAACAGGTTGGGCAAAGGCCCTCCAGAACAGAGCTGGAGGCAGAGCAGTCCTCCGAGGTGGAGCAAGAGGCTTAGGAGCCCTCCAGGGCGGAGCAGGAGGCTTCGTGACCCTCCGGGGCAGAGCTGGAGGCGTAGAAGCCCTCCAGGGCGGAGCTGGAGGCGGAGCAAGAGGCTTAGGAGCCCTCCAGGGCGGAGCAGGAGGCGGAGCAGCCCTCCGGGGTGGAGCAGGAGGCTTAGCGGCCCTCCGGAGCGGAGCAGGAGGCGGAGCGGCCCTCCGGGGCGGAGTAGGAGGCGCAGAAACCCTCCAGGGCGAAACAGGAGGCGCAGAAGCCCTCCAGGGCGGAACAGGAGGCGCAGGAGCCCTCCAGGGCGGAACAGGAGGCGCAGGAGCCCTCCAGGGCGGAGTAGGAGGCGCAGGAGCCCTCCAGGGCGGAGCAGGAGGCGCAGGAGCCCTCCAGGGCGGAGCAGGAGGCGCAGGAGCCCTCCAGGGCGGAGCAGGAGGCCGCATCATGGACTGGGACCTGGGGAGAGTAGGGACAGAGGAGGCAGACAGAACAAGGAGAGAGGTAGAGAGTTCATGGGGGAACGTGGCCTCCATAGCCGTGACTAGGCAGACGAGAACTTCAGGTACGGCTTTCGTGGCTGTTACTGGGCAGACAGAGACTTCTGGAACGGCCCCAAAAGCCGAGACAGAGATGACAGGGAACCTAGGCCGTACAGGCAGAGCAGGGAGTCCTGGCGGAGCAGACAGAGCAAGGAATCTTGGCGGAGCAGACAGAGCAAGGAGTCTTGGCGGAACAGGCAGAGCCAGGAACCTTGGCGGAGCAGGTAGAGCAGGGAACCCTGGTGGTGCTGGCAGAGCAGGGAGCATAGGCGGTGCAGGCAGAGCGTGAAGCCTTGGCGGTGCAGGCAGAGCGTGAAGCCTTGGCGGAGCGGGCAGAGCGTGAAGTTCCGCTATGCACGCCACCTCCGAAAGAGGTATAGGCGCAGCGGACATGCGTGCAGATGAAGCCTCCAGAGCAAACTTGTGGACAGACTCATGGGCAGAAGAGGCCACTGGGGCGCAGTGTACAGCCCACACACTCAAAATGGCGATTGCCACAACAGGTAATGCAGTTGGCAGAGGAATGCCCTCCGGGTCAGTGGGCGTGAGGCTTGGGAGCGTTGGCTCTGCGTGACTTGGGGGCGTTGGCTCTGCATGGCTTGGGAGCGTTGGCTCTGCATGGCTTGGGAGCGTTGGCTCTGCATGACTTGGGAGCGTTGGCTCTGCATGACTTGGGAGCGTTGGCTCTGAACTCTCGGGGGAGACGTGACTTGGCCTTGGAGGATCAGCTGTGACTTGACCTGACTCAAGAAGAGCTGCTTGGTTTGACTCAGCAGGAATAGCAGCTGTGACATGGCTTGACTTGGCAGAAACAACAGCTGGGGTGGATTCGAGAGAAGCAGACATGACGCTAACTGGCTGTGGTCTTATTGACATGACGTGAGCGGGCTCTGGCTTGGCAGACGTGACATTGGCAGTAGCTGGCTTGGCTGTCGTAGCATTAGCAGTCACTAGTTTGGCTGGCGTGGTGTTGGCAGATGCTGGCTTAACTGAAGTGGCCTCAGCGGATGCTGGCCTGGCTGACGTGGAGTTAGCAGGCGCTGGCTGTAAGAGACTGACTGTTCGTACTGACAGCAGTGGTGGGTCCTCCAAACTGGATATTAGTCTCTGATAGGCCATGGAAGGGTGAGAGGCTGATGCTGTAGCCACCATGTTGATGACAGACTCAGGTATGGCGGCCATCTTGCGTGCAGGTTCAGGCGTGGCGGCCACTTTGTGTGCAAGCTTGGGCGTGGCGGCCATCTTGGGTTCAGACTCTGGAGTGGCGGCAGCCATCTTGTGAGCAGGTTCAGGAAAGGCGGCCATCTTGTGAGCAGGGTCTGGAAGAGCGGCCATCTTGCGAACAGGATCTGGAAGGGCGGCCATTTTGGGTGCAGACTCAGGAAAGGCGGCCATCTTATGAACGGGCTCAGGAGGGACAGCCATCTGGTGAACAGGCTTGGGGATGGTGGCCATCTTGTGAACGGGCTTGGGGGTGGCAGCCATCTTGCGAGAGAACTTGGGCGTGGTAGTCCTCTTGTGAGCTGGGTCCAATAGGGCGGCCATCTTGAACGCAGACTCAGGAAGAATAGTCATCCTGTGAGCAGGTTCTGGAAAGGCAGCCATCTTGTGAACAGGCTTTGAAATGGCGGCCATATTGACAGGCTTTGAGATGGTGGCCATCTCGTGAACAGGTTCTGGATGGGCAGCCATCTTGTGAACAGGGTCAGGAAGGGCAGCCATCTTGTAAACGGGCTCTGGAAAGGCAGCCATCTTATGAACAGGCTTTGAGATGGTGGCCATCTTGGGAACTGTCTCTGGAAGGGTGGCCATCTTGTGAGCAGACTCGGGAAGGACGGCCATCTTGTTCGGGGATGCAGGCACGGCGGCCATCTTGTGAACTGACTCTAGGCTGGCAGATATCTTGTGCTGAGGCTCTGGGCTAGTAGACATCTTACGCTGTGGCTCTGAGCTAGCAGACATCTTGTGCTGTGGCCTTAGGCTGGCAGACATCTTGTGCTGAGGCTCAGGGCTAGCAGACATCTTGTGCTGTGGCTCTTTTAAAACATCCACAGTTAACGGAGAGCCACATAGCAACAACGCATACTGCATATAGTCCTCCAATGAACATTTAAATTCCCCTCCAGGCAACAGTGATTTAGTGGGTTCATTAAGTCCAAAGCGGAATATGTCCTTAAGCCACACTTCATCATAAAAAGGTATTTGAAGTGAAAACTTACAAAACAGTTGAGTATATTCCTCGATGGGTAGCTGTGCTTGTTGCAGCTGAAGTAGTTGGTCGACTGGGTCCATGATTGAGCTGGTAGTGAATAAAGCCGCTGGATCCGGGTGTGGCGAAGTATTCTGTAACAAACGGGACGACTGAGAGTGAGGATCCATATGAAAGGCTTTATTAACAGACATGGTAAGACAGGCAAGGTCGAAAACACCAGCAAACAGCAACAACAAAGACAATCCAAGAGCGTAATCCAATAAACAGGCGAGGGTCGAAATCCAAGTGGGCAGTCCAAAGTGACAACACAAAACAAACGAAGAAACAAGGCTAAACTAAGACTGAACTAATACTAGGAAACAAGACCGGAATGAACTAGGGAAAACGCTTGGTAATGTCGCAAGGAGCAAAACAATACTTTGCGGTGTTTAAGTGTGTTGAGCTGGCTTTTATGGCTGACAAACAGGAAGCTACCATAGAGGCAGCAGAGGGAGCAGCAACAGTCAGTGTGGGTAAGAGCTCCCTCTGCTGGCCTGGTGTAACAATTATATGCTTAAACATTTAGATTTGCACTCATAGAAATTACTGAAGTAGTCAAACCTGTTCATTAGAAGGGGGTGTCCCAATACTTTTGGCAATAAAGTGTAATTCAAATGTAATTTATTCCTGTGCTGGAAAGCTGAATATTCAGTGTCACAAGATCATTCAGAAATCATTCTAGAAAGCTGATTTGCTGATCAAGATTTTTTTTATTTATTATTATCAATGTTCAAAACAGTTTTTTTTGTGGAAACTGTGATACATTTGTTCTATTCTATGATGAATACAAAGTTCACTATTTAGTTGAAATTGTTTTTTTAAATGTAAAAATCCAGTCACTTTTACTTAAATTAATGCATCTTTGCAGAATAAAATAAATATCAATTTAAATAAAAAATAAACAAATAATGCCAGACTTTTGAACAGTAGTGCATATAACATAAAGAATAAATAATAGAAACATATCCTTAATGAAAAAAGACAAGCAATCTTATACAGTTCACACATTACATCAGATACATGCTGTAACAGATAAACGACACTTAATCACAGATTAATACATTTACAACTTGCTTCATGTATGTACCTCATTAATTTGTTAATTATAGTGATGATTCAAAATAGTTTCAATTAATGCATGGTATTAATATATTAATATATTTACTTCTCCACACGACATTGGAGAGCATTGAGTTCCTTACACTTGCACATGACAATGTGCACATTAAATCTACATAACATGCTTTTCCTTCTCCAGGTTCAAACTCAAAAATGACATTAATCTTCTGCTAATCTTTAACAATTAAATAAATAAAATAAATTAAAAACAAACTATCACCTTCAGACAGGCACATCAGTCAATGTGGACAAAAACAGACAATGGTTTGGTCCACTGTAGCCTTTACATTTTACATGTCTCTGACAGGTTTGGACATTCATTAAAAAAACACAACATCCATGCGCGAGAGGCTGCAAAGGACGTGAGTGCATATGTTAAAGACGCCCATCTAGCACATGATTTCATAGAGGAAAAACAATGTCAAAGCAGCAAAATTAGGTAAAGTGTGAACCGTCATTTACCATAGTAACATAGCAAACACTTGCTAAGACACAGGATGCTGTTTAATCTCACACAGAGACACTGAACTACTAAAATAAACCCCAAATCCAACATCGAGGGGTTCAGTAAATATGGTGTTGAATGTGTGTAAGTGTGTGAGTGAGTGTGAGTCAGAGATGCTGTAGAAGGACAGACGACCGGCAGTAACGTCCAGTCAGACTCTCTCTACATAGAAACTGATGCCACTCATTAAATCTCTCTGGATGATCTGGATACGGCTGCTTTTCTGTCACAAGTGTCACCATTCTGTCCTTCTCAGACAGAATGAGATGAGTGTTTACTGTGTTTAAATCCAGTGTGAGATCGCATGCATCTGAACACAAGAAGAAGAATGACATTTATAAAAAACAAAGAAATAATGATTAAAATCTGTTTAAACTAAACTGCAATGTAAACTCTTCAATTCATTGAATGTACAAATTACTTTCTATGAGGGTTTGTTGTAGGGTTAGGGTGTAGAAAATACTAATCACTAACTCTTAAAAAAAGTGTAGAAACTTACATTTCTGTGGTCCTGTTCTAATCCCGAAGGCTCCTGCATGATCCACACTATAACAAAAATGATATAATAATGACAAAAATAAAGGGAAAACTATTCAAATCCACACACTTATTATTATTACTATTACCACTATTATTTTAAAATCACACCATTTTTAGTTTCTAAATTAAACATGGATTAAAGACTATCAGGGAGATTAGTCACACTTTCTATGAAGTTTTATTTGTCTGAAATATATGATGTTGTTATATGGGTGACATTATATGGTGGCATTATGGTTGCATCACACTCTTAAAAATAAAGGTTCCAAAAGGGAGTTTTTGCAGTGATGCCATAGAATCATTGTTAGTTCCCCAAATAACCTTTCAGGAATCAGTTCCTAAAAGAACCATTTTAAAAATCTAACCTCTTTGGCATATTTTGGAGTTTTTACTGATGTTGGCATACCTGAATTTAAAACAGTGCCCTCCTCACTTGATAGTCTCATTTCATAGAAAATACCCTAAATTTTTAATACATATTACGATTTATATTTTTATTGTATTTTTTCATAATTTTATGATAAACACAAATAAAAAAAAATTTAAAAATTTTTTACTAAGTTTTTATTTATTAAGATCTGTTTGACCCATTGTCCTGCAGAAAGTTTCTTTTGATTTCACTAGTGCCAGTAAACGGAAAAAAATAATTTTCTTTGTGACAGTTTTTTTTGTCTCCATTTTGCAACATAAGGTATACCTGAATTCAAAAGTGACCCATTCCCACATTCATTGGGCTAAATTAAAAAATAATAATAATAATAATAATTTTACACAAAATACATTAAAACACATGGGTGAAATAATTCTTAATTATTATTGTATTTGTTCACAATCCATAGTTTACCAACTCTGCATTGAGCTGGCCACTAGTGCGTTCCGAGCGCGCTCTTTCCGCATGTTTTTCCGAAAGGTTTAAATCAAAAACGGATTGGTCTAGGACGGTGTTAGAAATCGGCGCCACCAGAGGTCGCCCTGCCATTCCATGATCATTCACATTACACGAGGTGCGTTCCAATCGACAGGGTCCCTATGCAGTGTTCACTGCTCCCTACTCCCTTAGCACGGTATATCCGTTGAAGTGGACTTCGCTGACAATAATCGCTCATTTGGAATGCCCTGAAACGTCATCAAAGCAAATCAACGGCAGGGTCACGCAGATTATGATTTAACATAAATAAATATTGTAATTTGTTTTAATTTCAAATTTAAATACATATAAAATACATATAAACGTATGTATCTAAAAAATATAGTCCAAATGTATATGTTTAGACCGTTAACAGATTAACAGATTTTTGTGGTCTTATCTCACGCACTTTTTTCCCCACACACACAGCCTATATTTAACTATCCTGTGGTAACATTAAATAAAACAAAACAGATCTTCACCTCGCCAGATTTACTTTCATTCATAAAATACAATATGCAAATGTAACATTAAACGCCATAACCATTCATAAACACTCTAATTTGTATAATAATAACAACATTTATTGCAACCGCTCCATTTCAGAGCCTTTAAAAAAACTCCAACGGCTCTGCTCCATCATTACTTTAAACTGGTGACGCGGTGCGCAATGACAGTTGGGTAGTTTTCCCCGTCCACTTCCTGTGAAGTGAAGTACCGATGTTCCCTTATTCCCTATGCCGTTCGCAGTGCCCTTCGAACTGAACATGTTCGCTCCCTTCGATTTGGAATCTCACTTAAGATGGCGGAATACCCTGTGAAGTCCACTTCGCAGTCCACTTACGGTCGAATGGAACGCACCTACAGACTCTTGAACTACATGTCCCCATGCTCCACCTCACCGATCACGTCCACAGGTGTTGCTCATTTTCCTGCCTTTATAAACTGCTTCCAGACACTCCTCGTGAAGTCTTGATTTGCCCCGGCTGTTAATATTGAGCATTTATTCCTGTTGTTTTGCCTTCTCGTTTCGACCTTAGACTGTTTATTGTTTTTGATTCCTCTCTGTGTGCCCTGACTCGGATTGTTTATTGGATTGTGTTTACTCGCCATCAGCCCCGACCCGACCTTCTGCTTGTTCTCTGGACTCTGAATGCTTGCCGCCAGCTCTGAATTTCGCCTGCCCCACGTTTATGTTTTTGTCTTGCCTCTGTGGATACTGTTTGTAGATATATACTGCTTTGTCTGACTACGTACCAATAAAGCTGCAAATGGATCCTAACACGTTTTATTCATTTCATTTTCAAATTGAAACCAAATAAGCAGAAATAAGAAACGGCTTATTTATTCGTTTTTTTTCATTTGTTCAGAAAACGAAAAAATGAGATTTTGGCTCGATTTTTCGTTTTTTGGTTCACGGGCAGAAGACGTCACGACTCACGAGACGCCCCATTGGGACAAACTGGGTTGTCGATTACCACAGAAAATAATCCAAAACTACAAATCATCCCTCCCAATCGATTCTACCACTGCTTGCCTAAAATGAAGGGCTTACAGTTACACAGACAAGTATGAAATGAAAAACAAAACAAAAAAAAGTATTTAAATTATTCATTCATTATTCATCATGATCGGTGTGCCTTGTAAAAATATCACAATTTTTATTCTACATAAAGTAATAACAGAGTCCCTTTATTTAATAGTATTTGGTATAAATAAAAAGGAGTTAAAAGGAGACATTTCAGTAGAGAGGAGTTTTCAGTAGTTATTTATAAAATTAAACTGTTATTGCTGAGAAGTGTAGCAAACGTTACATGTTAAATTAATCTCAATAAGCAGATGACGGAGACCTCTAGTGGTGAGAAGAGCATAATGCACAAGGTTCATATGTCCTTGAAATAAATTTTCATTTATTTAGCAGACGCTTTTATCCAAAGTGACTTACAAATTATGAACATACAAGCAATTTGCCACAGATCAAATAATATTTGTAGTATGGAATTCCACGTTCAGTATAAACTAGTCTAGCACTTAATTTTGATTGCTTTCATTGTCCTTATTTTGTAAGTCGCTTTGGATAAAAGCGTCTGCTAAATTACTGTAAATGTGGAGTAGTCAACCTCGGCGTGTTGGTTTCTTGATTGACGTGGAAGCAGTAACCAAGGGAGGCGGGGCTAATCTTGTTGTTGTTGTTGCTGTTGGAAACGGTCGCGCCAGCAATGGCTGCTCACTGAAATCATTCATGGATCCTCTACAGCAGACATGATTTGACTTCTTCGCCACATTTACTGCATATAACGTTACTGTACGTTTATTTCACCGAAACCCTACAGTTAACCGTAGCAGATGTAAAATGAAATAGATTCGCGCGAGACTATTAGAATCCTTTGCGCTTGCAGTGATTTTTTGTTTGTATTGTTGTCAGCTAACGTGTGAAATTTCGCAAAACATCAGCAATCACTGTTACACCATAATCATTATAGCGTTCTATTATATACATAATCAAATTAAAAATCAGATGAACTCTGGGTTGTTTTAAATTAGCTTTTAAGCTAGCAATATAGTAGTTTGTTTAGCATAGAATAGCTGTTGACGGTAAAGTTAATATTACATAATCTGTTTAAGAGTAACTAAACTGTTTCTAGGTCATTGTATCTACATTAGCAAATACAGATTCTCTAAAGGTTTCGTTAGACTTAGAAACAGCACTTGTTCTTTGATTCCATAGTAATGTATGCTATTTTCAGTTTTAGGACTGTTGTTTCCAGAATGAATGTGTCCATAGTTCAGCAGAATGCCTGCAGGTGAGTAAAAATCACTCATACTTGATCTTTAAAAGCTCTTTTCTCTGTTAATGATGATCATGGATGTTCTTATGTGCAGATTTGTCTGTGAATCTCTGTTTTGAAAGGTCAAAGTGATGTGAGAGCTAAGACGAAAGCTCGCTTTGACGAGGTGTTGAAGAGATACACAAACCCTCCGTCTGACAAAAAGAAAGCCAAACAGATCACTGATCAGTCCCAGGAAATTATTGTGGTTAGTCATAGTAAATATAATCTTTATTTAACCATTGAAAACATAATTCACCCTGCAGCCCATTACGCACTCCATTCTTTTTCCTTGCAGCTTCAAACCTTGAAGAAGAACCTAGATTTGAGTAAAGACACTGAAGATGATGAAGCTCTCCTCCATAACACATATGATCCAGCTCAGGGCAGTCCTAGATACACCAAAAACAGGCGCAGAGAAAGGGAAGCATCGGAAAAGACCAACATAAACAATGCTGTAAGTGAGGAGGAGCCCACGCTGACCAGCAAAAAGAAAAGCAAAAGGAAACTCCCACAGCCACCAACTCCAGTTCAAGATGAAGAAGACAATGACCGGAGGACCGATACAGAAATTGATGGAAAACATACTAAGAAGACTAGGAAAGGAAAGAGTAAAAGTGGAAAAGATGTCAGTAGACAAAAAGAAGATACAGAGACAGAGGATGATTATCTACAGGCGTACCAACATCAAATCTCACAGGAGGAAGAGACGGCTGGAAAAAAGACGACACGGAAGAAAGCTACGGGGAAGCTTGTAGAAAGCCAGGCGCTAAACAATGAGCTGGAGAAGAAAAAGAAGAAGGTGAAATCAAACAAACATGATGGTGATAGAAGGTAAGTTCCTAAATGATGACCGTAAATGCCATTCATAGTAGCACCACGATTATTTAACATTATGTTGAACTTTTAATATTTTGGGTGATGCCAGAGCTGCAGAAATGGCACACTTGATCTTTAATTTAAAGTTAAAAGTGGCCTTATCCAGTAGTTAAGCATAGAATGAGATGGAGTAGAGTCACGTGATTTTTCGAATTTTCCTGAAAATTTTATTTTGCCTTTTTGTTTGCAGTCAGACTGAAGTGTCAGTGGATAACCAGACAGAAAACGTCCAGGATGATGTTGTGGAAAATTTCAAGGAGGACGTGGTCAAACCTAAAGTGAAGAAGAAAATGAAACGAAAAGAAGGTAAAGAAGGCTGTAGGCACTACATTGATGTCATTGCCATAAAGCATTTGAAATGTTCTTAATCTTTTCTTTAATTACTAGAATAAACATCAACATCAATATCAGATTTGGAATATTTCCACAATTTTTATTAAATTTACATGTCTGATATAGCTGCATTGTGCATGTTTTTTATTTATTCTTTTGGTTGACACCACTGTATTCTTTCAGTATGTACAGTTAAAGTCAAAAGTTTACATATACCTGGATGAATCTGCAAAATGTTAATTATTTTATCAAAATAAGAGGGATCATACAAAATGCAGAAAGAAAAACTATGCATTAAGAGCTGAAAACTTACTGAATTTGAAGACCAGGGTGAATTTATTTTATTTTGTCTTCTGGGTAACATGTAAGTATCTTCTGTAGCTTCTGAAGGGTTACACTAAATGAAAAAAATATGATATTTAGGCAATATAGTTTACACCCCCAGCTCTTCAGTGAGTATCAGTGAGTGTTTGAACGTTCTGTAATAGTTGCATATGAGTCCCTCAGTTGTCCTCAGCGTGAAAAGATGGATCTCAAAATCATACAGACATTGTTGGAAAAGGTTCAAATACAAAAATTCGGAAAAACCGAAGAATTTGTGCAACCTGAAGAAATTTTCTGAAGAGCAGTGGGCAGTTTAACTGTTCAGGACAAACAAGGGACTCATGAACAGCTATCACTAAACAAAAAAAGCTGTGGATCATTCAGGTAACCACACAGTATTAATAATCAAGCGTATGGAAACTTTTGAACAGGGCCCTTTTTTATAAATTCAACTATTTATTATATTTACAGATGTGATATTAATGTTGATTGTGTTCAAATGTTAATTTGTGGTTGTAGTGATTGTTGAGGAGGAACAGGCAGAAGAGAAACAATCGTTTGATGACAGTCTGGTGCTGGGAGTTTATATCCACAGGACAGACAAGCTAAAGACCGACCTGATGGTGTCTCACCCAATGGTTAAAGTTCACGTGGTTGATGAGGTCACTGGACAGTATGTCAAGAAGGAGGACAGGTTTGGACTTTGTATCACTAAAACCATCTGGTTCATAGTCTTCATAACAAATGCAGTCCAATTTATTTTCAGTGTTTTATTTGGTTCTCAGTCATCGTCATGTTTCATCCTTCTATGAGCAAGAAAACATCGAGCACATCTTGCCCATCATAACTCAACCCTTTGACTTCAAGAAACACAAAAATACAGTTCCAGAATGGGAGGAGCAGATCATCTTCAATGAACGTTTCGGATATTTTCTACAAGACGACGACGAGAGTCCACATGTGATGCTGTTTTTTGAGGTTTGTGCACTTGGATAAGTTAAAAACTATATTTGCATTTTCAAACAAAGAAATTAATGAATAAAACACTTAAAGGAGAACTGCACTCCCAAAACAAAAATGTACAGATGGGAGACCCTAACTGTCTTGAACCAGAATACACAGAGTAATCACAGAGCTGGACAAGATGAGCATTTGAGGTTAAAAAGTCTATAAATTGTCAATTGTTTTAGAAAATAACAGATCGTTTCGCTAGATAAGACCTCAGCTGGGATTGTTTAGATCCCTTTGAAGCTGCATTTTTCTTGAGGTTTTTTGAGGAAAACATTTCAGGATTTCTCTCCATATAATGGACTTCTATGGTGCCCCCAAGTTTGTACTTCCAAAATGCAGTTTAAATGCGGCTTCAAAGGACTCTAAATGATCCCAGCTGAGGAAGATGGGTCTTATCTAGCAAAAGGACCAGTTATTTTCTAAAAACATTTACAATTTATATACTTTTTAAACTCTACACAGAGTACACATAGAGCTAGACAAGACGAGCATTTGAGGTTAAAAAGTATATGAATTGTAATTTTTTTAGAAAATAACTCATCGTTTTGCTAGATATACCCTTCTTTCCTCACCTGTGATCGTTTAGAGCCCTTTGAAGCTGTATTTTGGAAGTGCAAACTCGCGAGCACCATAGAAGTCCTGAAATCCTGAAATGTTTTCCTCAAAAAACCTAATTTCTTTAACAATGAAGAAAGAAAGGCATGAACATCATGCCAAGGGGTGAGTAAATTATCTGAAAGTTTCTGTTCTGGAAGTGAACTTCTCCTTTAATGTGATGTTACAGATTTTGGATTTTATCAGCATGGAGGAAGCACGTACAAACGTCACTGTTGACCGGCACGAAAGGGGTTTCCGAAAGATCGCCTGGGCTTTTTTGAAGGTTAGATTTTACTTTAGTCTTTGGTTTATTTGTTCATAATTCATAGATGTTTGGTTATTTTAATTTTGAGCTCCATAGCTTTTTTGTTTATTTTATGAAACTGGAACTGTATCAAGCTCTTTAAATATCTCCTCTAGCTTGTAGGAACCAATGGCGTCTTGAATGTTGACACCAAACTGCGTCTGCAGCTTTACTGCCCTCCTCCACGGGCAAAGAAACTGCCACAAACAGTTGAAGTGTTTCAGTGGTGGTCTAAGTTCCCAAGGAGCAAATATGCCTCAACCCTCTACCTCACAGTGAAAGGCCTTAAACCACCAGAACATGTAGGTTCACTTTTTTAATTTAAAAACCACAATGAAAAGATTAAAATTATTATTAATATATATTGTAATGCTGAGGTTTGATTTGGACTGTTTGTTGCACAGGTGGACCCCGGTATCCGCTCCATGATGGCTCTCCAGCAGGAGCGTGGCAGCACTTCCTACTGCGAGCTCAATACTGAAATGACCAATAAAACCAGCACACACATACTGGAGAGCAAAGCAGAAATTATTAAGTGGAGCCGCATACCCGGACAGGTTTTATTTATTTGCTTTATAGTGTTAAAGTTAGAGGAGTCAGTAATACTTTTGTTGGACCTAATTTGTTTCTTTAAATAGGTGTGCCGCATCCCGAATAAGCCAATGCACACCTTCCGTGGAGGTCAGATGGGGTGTTTTACTCTGCGTTTCTCTCATGATGGACGCGCACTAGCAGCTGCATGTGCAGATAGAGATTCATTTCCAATCATTAGTAAGTTATTTGTGACTATACACTGCTGCTCAAAAGTTTGGGATCAGGAAGAGTTGTAATGTTTTTTAAGTAAGTCTCTAATGCTTATCAAGGCTGCATTTATTTGATCAAAAATACAGAAAAAAACTGTAATATTGCAAAATTTGATTACAATATAAAATAATGGGTTTTATTTTATATTCTTTAAAATATAATTTATTCCTGTGATTTTCTGAATTTTCATCTAAAACTATTTTAAACAGAATTTTTCTTAGTTTATACTTTTAGTATTGGTTTATTCATTTATTAAGTTTTTATAACTTCATACTATTTAAGGGACTACATGGAATACATGGTATATTACCATTCACTACCAAAATACAATTCTGAAAACAAAAATGTAATTAAATGTAGTGAAAAACTTGAAAAGCCTAAAAGAAATAGATGCATGTATAAAAAAAAGAAAAATATAATATGTGACCCTGGACAACAAAACCAGTCATATGGGTCAATATTTTGAAAATTGGCACATGAAGGCTGAATAAATAAGCTTTCCATTGATGTATGGTTTGGGACAATATTTGGCCGAGATACAACTATTTGAAAATCTGGAATCTGAATCTGAAAAAATCTAAATATTGAGAAAATAGCCTTTAAAGTTGTCTGAATGAAGTTCTTAGCAATGCATATTAGTAATCAGAAATTCTGTTTTAATATAATTACGGTAGGAAATTTACAAAATATCTTCATGGAACATGATTTTTACTTGAAAAATCGATAATTTTGACCTATACAATGTATTTTTGGATATTGCTAAAAATATACCTGTGCTACTTAAAACTGGTTTTGTGGTCCAGGGTTACATGTAATATAGATTTTTCCTTTTATATTCATGTACATTTGAACCTAACATTAAAAAAAAATGCATCAACTAATCAATTTCTGCAAATATTGTATTCCTGTATGTAATTGAATGAAATTTCTCTATTGCGTGTGTCTTTCTGTCTATATTTAGTATATGACATTCCATCTGGGAAAGTTCTGGCATCCTTTAATGGCCATCTGAGTGTTGTGTATGATCTCTGCTGGTCCAGAGATGATAATGGATTATTAACTGCATCCTCTGATGGAACAGTAAGGTAAAAAATGGCCTTTTTGCATATACAGAATTTACAACATATTATGCTATGCATAATTACACAAATACGAGTGAGCTATAATGTTTTGATTTTCTCTTTCAGAGTGTGGAACGTTGAACGACTGCAGAGTTTTGCTCATAAAACTCTTCCCCACCCTTCATTCGTGTACTGCGCCCAGTTCCACCCGCAAGCCCAAAGTCTGGTGGTGACGGGAGGTTACGACGGGTTGCTACGGGTCTGGAACGTGGATACACAAGACGTGAACGGGCAGCTTCTGCAAGAGTTTGACGGACACAAGACGTTCATCAACACACTGTGTTTTGATCCAGAAGGTACAGAGGAAATAAACATCTTATTATCTGTCTGGAAGTGATGTTAAAGCTGTGATTTAAGACATTAGCAGCGCTTTTGTAAGTCGCTTTGCATAGAAGTGTCTGCTAAGTTTATAAATTTGTGACCCTAGACCACAAAACCAGTCTTAAGTAGCACGAGTATATTTGTTGCAATAGACAAAAATACACTGTATGGGTCAAAATTATGCCAAAAATCATTAGGATATTAAGTAAAGATCATGTTCCATGAAGATATTTTGTACATTTCTTACCTTAAATATATCAAAACCTAATTTTTGATTAGTAATATGCATTGCTAAGAACCTCATTTGGACAACCTTAAAGGCAGTTTTCAGATTTTTTTGCACTTTCAGATTCCAGATTTTGAAATTATTGTCTTGGCCATTGTTGTGTCGTGGTCATAACAAACCATACATCAATGGAAAGCTTATTTATTCAGATTTCATGATGTTTAAATCTAAATGTAAAAAAAAAAAGACCCTTATGATTGGTTTTGTGGTCACATTTAAATGTAATTTTAAAAATTTAAATGTTGGTCTTTACATAGGAAGCAAAATGTTTTCTGCGGACAATTCCGGCCTCATTATTGTGTGGGGAACGAAGGTTGTGTCTGGGTCTCGCCGTGGACTGACCAGTCAATGGAGCGTTGAGAGGGTAAATGGATTCTCAAAAATTGCATAGAAGAGCTACATAAATCTCAGTTTGAAATCCTAATTTGAACTAATTAAATAATTTGCAAATGTAATATTTGTCTGCAGGAAATTAAAGAGGCAGATCTGAACGGAATATCCATCAACTCATTAGAAGTGCATCCAAACGGAAGACGACTTTTAATTCATGCCAAAGACAGCGTTTTGAGGGTCATGGATTTGAGAATGTATGTATTTAATATTTAATACCATAATGTAATATTATAACATTTTGAAATTTTTAGAATTTCAAATTTAATATTTATTATGTATTTGGCCAGTTTCAACTTTAAGTTGACTTTAAAGGGTTGATAAACCCAAAAATTAAAATTAGCCTATGATTTACTCACTCTCAAGGCATCCTAGGTTTATATGACTTCCTTCTTTCAGTCGAATCCAATCAGAGTTATATTAAAAATTGTCCTGGCTCTTCCAAGCTTTACAGTGGCAGTGGGCGGGTGTTTCTCTTCAGCAGTTCACAAGAAGTCCAATAAAGTGCATTTATCTATAATAAAAAGTGTTCCACACAGCTCCGGGGGTTGAATAAAAGCCTCGTGTAGCAAATTGATACGATTTTGTAAGAAAAATATCCATATTTAAAATGTAATAATCACTTTTCTCTAGTTTGTGCTAACTGTCGTACAGGGAAGCCGATCCAGGTGAATGACGTAGGATGAAGCATACAGGATTTGTAAAGAACAAGGATTTGTAAAGAAAAATGCCTAAGGATTTTGACATAAGCCAAGAGGAGACTAGTTTTCCTTTGCTAAAGTAACGTTGAGGAAATGTTGCTTCCTTTGCTGCTGTAAACAAACATTGATTTTCGCAAGATCGGCAATGCATGCGCAATGCATCTTTCCATGTACGACAGTTAGCGCAAGCTAGATTAAAGTGATTATTATGTTTTAAATATAGATATTTTTCATACAAAAACGCATCGATTCGCTACAGGAGGCCTTTATTCAACCCCTAGAGCCATGTGGAGCAATTTTTACTATGGATGGATGCGCTTTATTGGACTTCTTGTGGACTGTTAAACAGAAACACCCACACAGTGCCATTATAAAGCTTGGAAGAGCTAGGACAATTTTTTATACAAGTCCGATTGGATTCGACTGAAAGAAAAAGGTCATATACACCTAGGATGCCTTGATAGTGAGTAAATCGTGGGCTAATTTTCATTTTTCAGTGAACTAACCCTTTAAATATGTGTTTACAAGTGTTTACAAATTTCATAGTACCAACATGCGGGGTAGTAATCAAAGATAAATGCAAATATCATACTGTTTTACAGTCTTGCAGTAAAGAAATACATAGGTGCCACAAACTACAGGGAGCGAATCAACAGCACGTTCACTCCCTGTGGAAGCTTCATCTTTTCGGGCAGTGAAGATGGACTTGCATATGTGTGGAACTCTGAGACAGGTTTGGAGATATTATGTTATTAGGAGTTACTTTAGTTTGAATTCAAAGAAAAATTCAAGTGGAGGTTGAATTTGGATATCTGTTGTGCAGGTGACCAGGTTGCTGTATATTCTGAGCTGTGCTATACATCTGCGCTTCGAGCTGTAGCTTTCCACCCTCATGAGAACATAGTGGCCTTCTGTTCCTTCGGCCAAAACCAGCCCATCCATCTCTATCTGTATGACCGGAAGGGTGAGTCTTCTAAATGATTCAGAAAACCACTGATTCATTAGTATTAGGATAGAAACACAAGTCACATGATAATTTTCTCTTAATTGTGCTCATATGCAGTGGCTCAGATGGAGGTGGAGAGTTTGAGAGGCTTGAGTCGGTCAGAGAACCTAGAGAGTAAGATGAGCAGGAGTTCAGAGATCACAACCTTCCAGAACCCTTCTGCCACCGGCATGGACCGATTCGCCAGCACAGCTCGTGTGTCTCTAAAGATGCAGCGGGTCAAACAGAAACTAGACTCTGTACTGGTAAGCATATTGATGATTATGTTTAACTAGATAAAAAAGTTCATCAGACAAACTTTGATGTTGGTTGAGAAAGCCTGACCAAAAAGTTTGAAGTAGTTTTAAATGCTTGAAGGTTTTTAGTTTGAATCAGAAGGTTTTGAAGACCATATAGTCTATAATCAATTTAAAATAATCTGTCACTTTTATTTTTTTCAGGAGCCCCATCGTAGTTCCCCTAGTGTGGATATGTATGAACAAGGCAAGTGATGGTCACTACAGTCAAAGATATTTAAAGAAGTCTCTTCTACTCACCAAGTCTGCATTTATTTAATCCAAAGTACAGCAAAAACAGTAAAATGTTGTTTTCCATTTAAATATATTATAAAATCTAACGTATTCCTTTGATTTCAAAGCTGAGTTTTTAGCATCATTACTCCAGTCACATGATCCTTCAGAAATCATTCTAATATTCTGATTTGTGCTTCAAAAAACATTTGTTTTTATTATGTTTTTTTTTCAGGTTTCTTTGATGAATAGAAAGTCCAGTGGAACAGCATTTATCTGAAATATAAATTTTTTGTAACATTATAAATGTTTTTATCATCACTTTTGATTCATTTAAAGAATCCTTACTAAAAAAATTATATTGTCTGATATATTTCTATTTATCAAAAAAATGTAGATTTTATCACAGGAATAAATTACATTTTAAAATATTCAAATAGAAAGCAGTTATTTTAAATAGTATAAATATATTTTACAATATTACTGCTTTTGCCGTATTTTACATTACAAATAAATGCAGGCTTGATGAGCAGAAGAGACTTCTTAAAAAAAACATTAAAAATCTTACATTTTTTTTAAAAAACATTTGACTGGTAATGTACATGATAGTGTTTATTTTAAATTAAGAAAATAAGATGTATTTCTAATACATGTGCAATAAATTCTATTGTAAATATTTCAATTTTTTTAAGGTGGCATGTCTTTTCTGGGAAGGAGCCAAGAGGTAATTTGTTTGTGTCTTTTGCACTTGGCTATAAAAGTTACACCTGTAAAATAGCTTTATTGAATTATGTTTAAAGACACAAACAGCACTTGTTTCTGCTTGTAGTAAAATTATTCTGCCTGAAACCAATTTATTGCGGTTAGCAGATTCTGTTCAGTCCTTTGACTGATTATACAATGATTAAAAACCATTTGCAATTTACTAAAAGAGCACTCATGTTTTAAATATTCAAAATAGAAACTGTATCATATACTGTAGCATTCCTAGTGAACCTCAGTCCTACATTAAGCTGGTTATTGTGTTTTGTTTCAGGGCCTGGCCTCGTATCTTCCACCTCCATCTCTACTGTCTCCTCACTCCAAACTACAGATGTCCACGTCACTCAGCGCTCAACTCATTCCACAGGCCACACTCACCTCATACAGCAGTATGTTCTTTACATTATCCTTCATATTATATAGTATAACTTGAGCAGAATCAAAAATTTGAGTATTACGTGTTTTGAAAAGTTTAGTGTGTTTCTAAGACACTTAAAACATGAAATCACGTCATTAGGTCTTTTATTCTCTCATCTCACAGGTGCTTACAGTCCTGCTGGGCAGCCCATTAGAAGAGCTCCATCCCTCAAACACCAGAAAGTAAGACGATGTGATCTATTTTTGTTTTACACTTAAAACTAAAGTTTTTAAAGGAGAAGTTCACTTCCAGAACAAAAATGTACAGATAATTTACTCACCCCCTTGTCATCCATTTCGCTCTTCAGTCGTAAAGAAATTATGTTTTTTGGGGAAAACATTTCAGGATTTCTCTCCATATAGTGGACTTCTGTGGATCCCACAAGTTTGACAACTTCCAAAATGCAGTTTAAATGCAGCTTCAAAGGGCTCTAAATGATCCCAGCTGAGAAAGAAAGGTCTTATCTAGCGAAACGATCTGTTATTTTCTAAAGTTTTTTACAATTTATATACTCTGTTTTCCAGTTCAAGACTGTTAGAGTAGGTTTAAAAACTCCCATCTCATTTTCTCCTCCAACTTAAATCGCCCTACATCGCCGTAGAAGTACCGACCCAGTGTTTACAAAGTGAACATGCAAAGAAGATCAAATGCCAAAAAAAGGTAATACAGTGATGTAGAATGATTCTGAAGTTGGAGAAGAAAATAAGATGGGAGTTTTTCGACATACCCTAACTGGAATACACAGTTGACGCAGAGCTAGAAAAGACAAGCATTCAAGGTTAAAAAGTATATAAAATATCTTTTTTTTTTTTTTGAAAATAACCCATTGTTTCGCTAGATAAGACCCTTCTTCCTTGACTGGGATCATTTAGAGCCCTTTGAAACTGCATTTGAACTGAATTTTGGAAGTTCAAACTCAGGGGCACCATAGAAGTCCACTATATGGAGAGAAATCCTGACATGTTTTCCTTAAAAAACATAATTCCTTTACAACTGAAGAAAGAAACACATGAACATCTTGGATGACAAGAAATTAATACTTTTTTCCACTAAAGACACATTAAATGGATCAAAAGTGACAGAAACCTTCACATTGTTACAAAAGTTTATTTTATGTTTTTTTGAATGTTCTGTTAATCAAAGAATCTGAAAAAAAAAGCTGTATCACGGTTTCCACAAAATAAATTTAAGCAGTACAATTGTTTTAAACATTGATAATTGGAATATTTCTTAAGAAGCAAATCAGCATATTTGAATGATTTATGAAGGATCATGTGACACTGAAGAGAAGTTTCAAATATATTTTTGGATGTTTTTGTAGTTTTGGTTTGTTTAAAATATTATGGATTATGAAAAATCCCACTCTAATAATTCACACTTGTGTTCATGTCCACAGAGTTTACTGGATTATGAATTCTCTCAGCAAGCAGAGACAGACTTTGGGCAAATCCATCAAACGGTAAACTTTAATATGTTTATATACACTGCCCTCCAAAAGTTTGGAAACACCCGAGAAAAGTGGGATTTTGGACAATATTGGCATAAATCCTTTTTAATGTGTGATAATTTTGCACTAATAAAGGACAACACAAACTATGAAAACATATTTTATTACATAAACAGTTTATACATTGAAAGGGGGCATGTCTGACTTTGACATGTATATATTGCCATTATTATGTAATCAAAATGAAAATTATTGCTGGTCTTCAATGAAAATGTCAACTTACTTTAATGTATTTGCACCAAAAAAATTTATGCTGATATCGTCCAAAACCACACTTTCCCAGGGGTGTTTCCAAACTTTTGGAGGGCAGTGTATATTACAATAAATTACAATCAATGTTGAGTTGCTAAGAGTCGGTTTGTGACCTCCTCTATTAAATGCTCTCTAGGTCGTGTCTTTATATGAGTACAGAGCCAATCGATCAGATGAGCTGTCGATGCGTCGTGGTGATGTGATCCATGTGCTGTACAAAGACAACGACAGCTGGTGGTTTGGGCGTCTGGTCAATGGACAGGAGGGATATTTCCCAGCATCCTATGTTGCTGATGAAGGTTTGTGAATGAGGTTTGATAACCCAAAGCATGTCTATGATATTATATTGTCTAAATCCATATGTATCCCCCATAGGGAATTTTGATGAAGAGCTCTCAAGAGCTTTAGAAGCACAGCCGTCACCATTAGATCAACCTGAAGGAGTCGAGTGTGCAACACCAGTCCAGGTAATGACACAGTTTCATTTATTCCTAATATAAAGTTAGTGAAACTTTATAGTTTGACCCTTATGATATCTTTTCCTCCTGCAGCTCTCTGCAGCCATCAGTGCCTCAGGAGATCTTAAGATCATCTCAGAGCTGGACACTGACCCTGAGGCGTCCTCCAGCATGTATGTATAAACCATCTCTAATCTGAGTACTTGTTTTCTTAAGCACATTTGTGACCCTGGACCACAAATTCAGTTTTAAGTAGCATGGGTATATTTGTAGCAATAGCCAAAAATACATTGTATGTGTTAAAATGACCAATTTTTATTTTATGCCAAAAATCATTAGGATATTAAGTAAAGATCATGTTACAATTACTACCGTAAATATATCAAAACTTAATTTTCGATTAGTAATATGCATAGCTAAGAACTTCATTTGAACAACTATATAGGCGATTTTCTCAGTATTTGGATTTTTTTTGCACCCTCAGATTCCAGATTTTCAAATAGTTGTATCTCAGCCAAATATTTTATTCAGTATTATCCTAAGAAACCATACATCGATGTAAAGCTTATTTTTGCATCTTTCAGATAATGTATAAATCTTAATTTCAAACTAGATAAAAAAAGTTTGTCAAGACAATTTTTAAGTTGGCTTGAGAAAGCCGGACCGGAAAGTTTGAAAAGTTTAAAAAGTTAAGTTTGACTGTTTTCAGTCTGAAATAGTTTGAAGTTTAAAGTAGTTTTAAAAGCTTAAATTTAGATAGATAGAGTTAAAGGAGGAGTAGCAGTCAGAAATTGTAGTCTCAGAAGAAGAGGAAGAATAATAGGTTTAAGTCCCTTATGACTGATTTTGTGGTCCTGCGTCACATATGTTAAATATGAAATCTTAATTAAGTGCGATTACAAATGCTGTTATACTTCCATAATGAAACTGAGATGATTTCACAACTAATATAAACAATGAACACAGATTTCATCAAACTAGTTTGATTTTATTTAGTGACTTTAAGCCTACTCTGCACACACACATTCATTTACATTTTGTAAATGTACATCAGAATAATTAAGCAATAAAGCACAGTTAAAGCCTCACATTCCACACAATTTATTCTGGGTCTGAACATCCCAGTACAAAGTGGCTAGAAATAACTGCAACTGCAAATCATCAAAGCATACAACATCAAGAACAATCAAGAAGTGCTTAAAACGTCAACCATATCAATACTACCCAACAAATATTGTTCTATCCTAACAAAACACACATTAATGGAAAGCTTATTTATTCAGCTTTTAGATGATTTATACTAAATTTCCTGATATTGAGAAATTCCTTATGACTGGTTTTGTGGTCCAGGGTCACATATTGATATTATTTTCTTCACAGAACAAAAAAGAAGAAAAAAAAGGTGAAGCGGAGTGAAGTTCCCTCTGATCTGCCTCGGGTCCCGCCCTCAGATCGTGAGATGTCTTCAGCATCTTCCAGAAGAAGGAGACCCCTCCCCAGACTAGGCCAAGCCAACGGTGCGTTTGAAGGTGAAGGACTGAACTAATGTGACTGAATCTGGTTATGAAGGAACTAAAGACATAGAAACAACGTATTTCCAAAAGTGTTTTAATGTGGATGTATTTTTCGTAGTTGGCCTTATTTTAAAATAAATATTTTGTAATTTTGATACTGATATGTTTATATTTGTATTATGTAGATTTACAGGATATTTTTTTACTGTTATTTTAATTTTGATGTTTAAACATTTAGTTAAAATTAAAATTTTCAGTATAACAGCAACAACTTCAGCAGTAATCATAATGACATCTACTATATATATATTTGTGTGTTTTGTTCACATGTCACAGAAGGGAATAATCTATGGTATTTATTTATCACCAGAGTTAATGTATGCAGTTGATTAAATATTTATACATTTCTGTACAAATTAATGCTAACTTTTAAAATGTTCCAATTTTAAACTCAGCACATATTGTAAAGTAAAAGAGTAAACAACTTGTGAAGTGTTGAAAGGGTCAATATTTATGCAACAGCTTCAAAGAACTAAAGGATCTCAATGCTATTAAAGTACTGTAATGCACACTGCAAAAATGTATTTTGTAAAACTGTACTGTACATTTATGACCCTGGAGCACAAAACCAGTCATAAGGGTCAATTTTTGAAATTGAGATTTATACATCATCTGATTTATACATTAAAGCAGAATAAATAGGCTTTGCATTGATGTATTGTTTATTAGGATAGAACCTGAAGATGGAAAAAATCTAAATATTGAGAAAATATACCATGCATATTACCAATCAAAGATTTAATTTTAATATATTTATTTACGGTAGGAAATTTACAAAATATTTTTATAGAACACAAAGAAAATTTGGCCGAGATACAACTATCTGAAAATCTGGAATCTGAGGGTGCAAAAACATCAAAATATTAAGAAAATCACCTTTAAAGTTATCCAAATGAAGTTCTTAGCTATGCATATTACTATTCAAAAATTACATTTTGATATATTTACAGCAGGAAATTTACTAAATATCTTCATGGAACATGATCTTGACTTAATAACCAAATGATTTTTGGCATAAAAGAAAAATGTATGATTTTGACCCATACAATGTATTGTTGGCTATTACTACAAACATACCCATGCTTACTTATGACTGATTTTGTGGTCCAGGGTCACATTTATCGAATGTGTTTCCATCAGGAATATGGCAATAATTTGTAAATCTGTAAAAGCAGTTATAATGGGGTCAGTCACAAACTAGGGATAGACGGGTAATCTGTGTTAAATAATATTAAAATGCAAATCCCACATTCTTGCACTAGTCCAAAAGATTTATGAAACCTTAACAAGATCTCAGAAATAATCCAGTGTTACTGTACTCAGACACACTGTATATGATGTAATGAATTATTATATACACAAGGAACTCTTTAGAGGTTTTTTAATTTACTAAAAAATGTACACCTGTTTTTTGAGAATGGATCATATTACATCTCATGTTAATCATTAATTTATCAAACACAATAAATAACAAACACACTGTTTAGTGTTTTATCAAAAGGCACATCTCAGCCCTGTTTAGTGTAAATGTCATCTTGTTACTATTATGCATTAAACCTCTCCTCTCTTCATTCAACCTTCTTCTAGAACTTTTAACATTTACGTTGTAAATGTTCACTTGATCTTGCAATAACACATGAATGGCATCTTTGTTGTTAAACTGACCTTGTCTGCGTTCTTCATTTGTCATGTCAATCATATCACATCACCTGTATTTAGCAGCAATATGATTAAGTCTGTTCTTCCATTAAAACGCTTGCAGCCGCTTATTTCAGCTGACGTCAGCCCTAAGATGATCTGTTTTAGGAAGAAGGGGGGATTTTTCTCCTTGAGACATGTCAGTCCTGTTGGCCTTTTGTGACCTGAAACACAAAAAGATCATGCATGATTTCCTCTGTTTTCTGATTTTACCAACTAAATCTTAATAATTCTTTTTTTAAAGGGGTCATCGGATGCAAAACTCACTTTTACATGTTGTTTGAATATTAATGTGTGTTGGCAGTTTGTGTACACAACCACCCTACAATGATAAAAATCCACCCAGTGGTATTTTTTAATATTTAAAAGTAATATCCTCTTTTTAAAATCAGGTCATTCTCAGCTTCTTGTCGGTGTGATGACACACAGATAGAGGCCGCCCCCACGATAGTTGATTGACATGAGCGCCTTTCCTTAGACCCGCCCTCACCGAGCTGAAACAGTCCAACTCCGATCGCGGTGCGGGGGAAGACAAGAATTTCTCAGATTGAGCGATTGAGGTGTTCTGTTGTTGAATGTAATAATGAACATAGCGGTCGTCATTTACTCCCGACATCTGAGCCACTGAAGACGCTAAGGATTAACATTACTTTCGTTTTTGAAAGGAAAGCGCCGATCCCGATCTACATATGTGTCTATGTTTGTGCAAATCATTTCATTTATGATTCAGCTTCACCCACAGCAGAAGTCAGTATAAGGGTTTTTAATGCATCTTTGCAAATGGCCTTTCTTAATAATGTGCTAGTTAGCAAGTTTCGCAGCTAAAGTAAACATTACGGCTCGTCATCCCACGGCAGAGAGGGGCGGGGCAAGCAGAGCTCATTGCTCTAAAAATGGCTGATTTTCACAAGGTAAAAAGAGTTTTTTTTACACTACCATTGAGAAATTTTAACCAAAGTATGTTATAGACTTCTCATTAAGACCCTAAAGAATCATATCAACTTGTGGAAAATGTGCATCTGATGACCCTTTTAAATATTGATACTTAATTATTTAATTTGAATGAATATTGACCATATTGCTGAATAAGGTAATAAAATATATAAAAAAAATGTACTTACTTCTTCTGTATGTCCTCTATCGTGAAATAAATTACTTGTAGTAAGGCCTAAAGAATGGTAGAGTAAACAAAAGCCAGTAAATTAGTATTTGTGACTCTGGACCACAAATCCAGTCATAAGGATACATTTTTTTTAAAATTGAGATTAATCAATAAGATACAACTATTTGAAAATCTAGAATCTGAGGGTGCAAAAAAATCTGAATATTTAGAAAATCCCCTTTAAAGTTGTCCAAATGAAATTCTTAGCAATGCATATTACTAATTAAAAATTACACTTTGATATAAGGTAGAAAATTAACAAAATATCTCCATGGAACATGATCTTTACTTAATATCCTAATGATTTTTGGCATAAAAGAAAAATGTATAATTTTGACCCATACAATGTATTTTTGGCTATTACTACAAATATACCCGTGCTACTTAAGACTGGTTTTGTGGTCACATTTATCATCAAAGTTCATACATTAAGTTAAGAAAGTGCAGATTATACAACTGGTCTGATACACTTTTATATGTATAATATTTGTTCTTACAGCGAGAAAGGCGAGTGCGCCTTGAACTCCTGCGCTCCATTCAAAGTTGAGTGCCTGTGTGATATATCCTCCAACTGTCGGCCCAAAGAACATCCTTCAGCATGAAAAAGATGATTCAGGTTTTATAAGGGGGAATTCTAAAGAATATTCTTGAATATTGCATGTAAACTTTCATTGAATACATACCCAGCAGACCAGACTGCAGAGAACAAGCCTGACACCAATCCCAGCGTACTCAAATCCTCCTCAAAGCCATTTTCACTGCAACACAAGGAACATGTGCATCACAACATGTTTTGTATTGTCGCATTCTGCTCAGTCTCAGGGTTAAGTGCATTTATTCAAACCATTCCAGGAATTCAGTGTGACATAACGTAGTGAATTATACTCACAGACTAAGTAATCTTTGAAATGGCTTAACATAAAATGTGACTCAGTGGTGAGTGGGAGAACTGGGAGTGGATTTGTGTAAAGATGTATTTGCCTCACTGTGCACAAGCGATCATCTCAGCGAAGGTGGGGATACAGGTCATACAGAGAGAAAAGCCCACCACGATCAGCATGAGGACAGTGAGCCAGAGCTGACTGAATGCACAAAAAACATAGCGGTTAGTGTTAGATTTGTACATTACAAAAGCAAAACATTCAAAAAATTAGAAGTTTAATGTTTCACCTCCTAATATGGAAAACAGGGAGTGGGCCAAGGAAACAGAAGCTCACCGCTGTGGCCATTCCTCCAACCACCATCATCCACTTCCTAATTGACTGCATCGTGAATCAATTTACAGCCAAATTTACACTTATATTTATGCTTATGTTTCAACACAAACATTTCCAAAAAATATAAATTATAAACTATATACACTGCCGTTCAAAATTTTGAGATCGGTAAGATTTTTAATGTTTTTTAATTAAGTCTCTTATGCTGATCAAAGTTGCATTTTTTTTTTAAATACAGAGAAAAAATAATATTATGAAATATTATCGCAAATTAAAATAACAGTTTTCTAATTTAATATACTTTAAAATAAAATGTATTTCTGTGATGCAAAGCTCAATTTTTTGCATTATAACTCCAGTCTTCAGTGTCACATGATTCTTCAGAAATTATAATATGCTCATATATTGTTGAAAACAGTTGTATTGCTTAATATTACGTTGGAACCTGTGATACTTTTTTTTAGATTTTTTGATGAATATAAAGTTAAAAAGAACAGCGTTTATCCAAAGTAGAAATCTTTTCAAGTCATTACTATCACTTTTTATCAATTTAACACATCCTTGCTAAATAAAAGTATGAATTTCTTTAAAAGAAAAAAAGAACGAAAAATTGACTGACCCAAAACTTTGAACGGTAGTGTATATTGTTGGAAAAGAATTTTATTTTAAATAAATGCTGCTCTTTTTTACTTTTTATTTATCAAAGAATCCTGAAAAAAAAGGATCACAGGTTCCAAAAAAATATTAATCAGCATAAATAATAAATCAGGATGTTAGAATGATTTTGTGACACTGAAGACTGGAGTAATGATGCTGAAAATTCAGCTTTGCATCACAGGAATAAATTCTATTTCAAAGTATGTTAAAATAGAAAACTACTGTTTTAAATTGCAATAATATTTCACTATATTACAATTTTTCCTGTATTTTTAATCAAATAAACAGCCTTGATAAGCAGAAAAGACTCTTTTAAAAACATGAATCCCTGGTTTCAACAGACAAGGCTTAAGCCTAGTTCTAGACTAAAATGTAAGTCTGAGTTGTTTCAACTGAAATAAAATTGCACTGTTTGATCTTAAAATGTATCAGTGTTTTGTCTTAAGATGCACACCAGTAATGTTTTTTTGTAAGCATGTTTATAAAAATTACTTAATTGTCCTAATTGAACTATGGCCTAATCCTGGCCTAGCCTAAACCCTGTCTGTGAAACCGGGCCTAAAAGTCTTACTGATGCCAAACCTCTGAATGGCAGTCAATACAATAATAGATAACAATCAATAGATTAGATAGATAGATAGATAGATAGATAGATAGATAGATAGATAGATAGATAGATAGATAGATAGATAGATAGATAGATAGCATAATATCAAAATAAGAAATCAAAAGTCATTAGAAATTGAAAGCATTACAATTTTTAAAATCAGAATTTTTAATAATCACTGTAAAAATGTTGGTAACTGTGTAAATATTGACTTACAGGATATTTGTCACTGATCACACCAAAGATGGGTGATGCCGCCCCATACGGCAGTGAAAGTCCAATCATGAGAAGCCCCACTGAACCAGCACTGAGATTAAGCTGTTTACAAAAATATGTACAAACATGTTATTTTTATGAGATACCTCACATTAACATTTTTAGAGCTATATTTAAGATTATTTAAGAGTATTTCAGAACATTTTTACTGATTTAAACTTGTAGTCTAGATGTTAATACATAAAGCATTTTCTTTCTCTCTCTCTCTCTCTCTCTCTCTCTCTCTCTCTCTCTCTCTATATATATAGTAGTCAACATTTGAAGTGGATCAACACCTTTCATCAAAGTTGTCCTAAAGCCAAAATAACAACTTGTTGTCTTAGGACAACTTTGATTAACTTTTTTTATCCACTTCAAATGCTGACTACTATATATTTTACATTTAAGTAGATTCAGTACAGTTTCTAAATCTTAACCTTTTCAATGGCGAATATGGACAGTGTTGCATCCAGGAAGCCAAGTCCTGAACTCAAAGTGAACACCACGAAGCAGATGAGAAGGATCTTTATTCTGGTACACAATCTGAGGAAGGAATTCTGGGAGGGAACAGCATCTATATTTGAATGAAATAAACAGACATGTCTATGTCCACGGCTGGAGGGCAAACAGTTACAAAAGCAGACACATGACAATCACATCCTTGTGACATATGCTACATGCAATGGGCTTAAATTTAATTATCAAAAACATATAATATTTAACCAGTATGAAGTCCGCACTTACCAAAACGTGGTAAAATCCACAAATTAAGAGGCACTGTCGTCAACAGAAGACATCCTGTGAAAACGAATGGCATTTCATATCCAAATGACTGATAGAGCCAACCGCCCAACGGAGGCCCCATTATTAGACCAAGACCTGTAAAAATTTCCATGAAGCCCTGAGAGAACAAGATATCACTGATTACAGGTCCTGCTTCACTGTAGAGACAATACCAGTCAAAAGTTTTTGAACAGTAAGAATTTTTGTTTTTGAAGAATTCTCTTCTGCTCACCAAGGCTGCATTTATTTGATCCAAAATACAGCAAAAGCAGTAACATTGTGAAATATTTGTACTATTTAAAATAATTGCTTTCTAATATTTTAAAATGTAATTTATTCCAGTGATCAAAGCCAAATTTTCAGCATCATTACTTCAGTCTTCAGTGTTACATGATCCTTCAGAAATCATTGTTAACAGTTAAGCAATTTTTTCACGATTCTTTGATGAATAGAAGGGTCCAAAGATCAGCATTTACCTGAACTACAAAGCTTTTATAACATTATACACTATACCATTGAAAAGCTTGGATTTAGTATAATTTTTTTTTGGAAAGAAATTATATAAATTAATACTTTTTATTGAGCAAGGATGCTTTAAATTGACCAAAAGAGATGATACCTTTGTAATATTACAAAACATTTCTATTTCAGATAAATGCTGTTCTTCTTAACTTTCTATTTATCAAAGAAACCTGAAAAAATATACTCAGCGTGTTCAATAATAATAATAGATGTTTTTTTTTGTGCAGCAAATCAGAATATTAGAATGATTTCTGAAGGATCATGTGATTGGAGAAATGATGCTAAAAATTCAGCTTTGAAATCAGGAATAAATTACATTTAAAAAATATTCAAATAGAAAACAGTTCTTTTAAATAGTAAAAATATTTTTAAAATTTTAAATTTTTGCTGATTAACTAAACGCAGGCTTGGTGAGCAGAGGAGACTTAAATTAAACACTTTACTGTTCAAAAACTTTTAACTGGTATTGCATTTAAAATTTTAATACACTTAAAATATTAAATAAATATTAAAAACATAAGAACGTTTCCATCATTGTGTATATGTCTCGACCGTGAGAAACCAAACAACCAGACAGACTGAATAACTAAATCTAAAGATGATTCTCTTAAGAAACAGCACATCTTTTGTGACGTGCAATAGTGCTTCCTTTGTCGCTTAACTCCAAAACACCATTACTGCACTGAAAAACAAGCACTGACCACAACTCACCAAAACAGTCGCTATGTTGTCGGGGAAAACTTTTGCTGAAACGGCAAAAGATGACGTAACGGCGGCGGAAAAGCCAATTGCATTTATGCAGCGTGTGATAAAACAGAGTGCGATGAAAATTGTCACATCAGACACTTGGTCAAGAAACCTGCAGAAGAAATATCAACATTTAGGCACAATCTAGCATATAAATGGGATGTTAATAGACACAAAATACTGATTTTAGTGTTTAACACACAACAAAACATTACAGATTTACTGACCCGAAGAGTATAGTACATCCGCTGGATACAAACAACCCTGCCACGATCATAAACTTGGCTCCTATCTGGACAATCTGAAACAGAGGTCAAATGAACTGATATAGTGTGCAATCCATAATGAAAAACTGTTGAAAGATGTTGTTTATGTTCTGAAATAATGATTAACTTACATATTTACCAAGTATCAATGAGCCCACCAAAGTGCATAATGCATAGATTCCAAATATTAAACCAATCATAGCTTGACTGACACCTTTCTTCTTTGCCTAGAAAATTAATCAAATTGAATGTAATAAGTTCACACAAACATTTTATCCTGCTGTAGTACCGTTTTTAATAATTATTCAATATTGTTGATCATATATTTTTTAAAAACTATAAAAAAAATGAATCATTAATGTACCTCATTTGGGAAAAATGGTCCCAGAATGGAGTAACAGATCATTGAACTGAAGTTTATGGAGGCCATTGCAATAAGTGTTAATATCTGTTGTCTGGACATTTTAGTGGCTGGAGCCTCTGGTGGTGAAGATTCAGCTATATAACGTTCACATACATTCATTGATCAGTAAAGAAACACTGTAAACGCTCGAGTACAATTTGTTGTCGTTGGCAAATGCGCTAAAAACTAAAAACGAATTAAAGATTCAAAACGTTGATAAACGCTGGTCAACAACAATCAATCATTTAAATGTATGTACATACCTGTATCTTCATCGATATCCATTGTCAAGTCTCTGAGGTCTTGTGTTTGTGTCTTGTGGTCCGCGTGTTTAACCTGTCAGCTGGAAAGTTCAACGGTGAATGTTTTCTAAATCTCTGATTCTCAAAAGAATCATTTGTTTGAACCGATTCAGTTCTATGATTCGATCGAACCGATTCGCAAGCGCGGTTCACTCAGCTGTGTTTGGAAATGATTGACATTATTATTAATATTGGGAAAATTACAGGACTTTTCAGTCAGGAATTTCTACAGGGTTTTTAATGATAATGTGTTCTTCGAAATCTTTTTGTCATGTACAAAACATGATATTGTTCAACAACGTCAACAATTCAACAACAAACAATGCGATTTAAATAGCCTAATAGGCAACAACATTTGCAGTATAAAATAATTACATTTAAAATTACATTTATTTAATTGATTGTGAGTCGGTTTGTTAAACTGACTCATTGACACGAATCGTGTGAACGAACCGATTCGCTAAAATGAATCAAACTCAAGATTCCAACAAGGACTATGGCAGCACAAAGCGAACATAAGTTCGCCCTCTAAAGGTCAGAGCAGTAACAACATCTGCATAATAAAACATGCTATCATCAGAAGAATTATGAAAATTTCACTCATTTCTCTTCATGGTATGTTAGAATAATCCTAAAAGATTTGGGGTGACTGGCTAAAGTGTAACAACTTTGAAAATGAGTATAGGAATGATATTTCTTTCTGAACAACTCTGTCAAAAAGTATGTTTATCCAGTTGTACTTTGTACTGCACTCTGATTTGATAGTGAACCATGAATTGTTTGGAAGTTAATTAAACTAAGGCAGGTGTGATTTATATACAAAGTGGATCAAACAAGTCCTAAGATAAGAACGGGTATTCTTTGTGGTTTTAGGACAAATTTGATGAAAGGTTTTGATCCACTTTGAATCTTGACTACTGTATAATATGTGACCCTAGATCACAAAACCGGTCTTAGCACATTTGCAGCAATAGCCAAAAATGTATGGGTATGCCATTGTATGGGTCAAAATGATCAATTATTCTTTTATGGCGAAAATTATTAATTTATTGAGTAAAGATCATGTTCTGTCAAGATATTTTATACATTTTTTTTATCATAAATATATTAAAACTTATATTTTGATTAGTAATATGCATTGCTAAGAACTGCATTTGGACAAATTTAAAGGCGATTTTCTCAATATTTAGATTTTTTTTGCACCCTCAGATTCCAGATTTTCAAATAGTTTTATCTCAGCCAAATATTATCCTTTATTATCCAAACCATACACCAATGTAAAGCTTATTTTCACAGCTTTTAGATAATGTATAAATCTCAATTTCAAAAATTGACGTTTATGACTTTTTTTTTGGTCCTGATTACATGCTGTTATACTTTCATAACAAGACTGAGATGATTTCACAACTAATATAAACAATGAACACAGATTTCATCAAACTAGTTTGATTTTATTTAGTGACTTTAAGCCTACTCTGCACACACATTCTAATGCTTTTCCAACACCCTTGAATTACATTTTGTAAATGTACATCAGAATAATTAAGCAATAAAGCACAGTTAAAGCCTCACATTCCACACAATTTAATCTGGGCCTGAACATCCCAGTACAAAGTGGCTAGAAATAACTGCAACTGCAAATCATCAAAGCATACAACATCAAGAATAATCAAGAAATGCTTAAAACGTCAACCATATCAACACTACCCCACTCTGAACCACTGTTTGGCTTACAACAAACAAAAATGTGATTAAAACTGATGAAATTACTGGAAAACATCGGAAAACTAAGCAACAACAAACAAATCAATTAGCTCAATTAAATATTGATGCAGAATATTAAATATTAATACATTAAATATTTAAAACCAATTGTTAAATATAATAAAAGATGTCCCTTTACATAAATCAAACTAAGCAATTTGGGTTGACTATTTAACTTAGGAATGAGGAAAAACTCCTACATATCAACTTTCGATTTCATTTAGATTCCATTCATTGCATAATATACATGTGTTAAGTTTGATTCATATAGTGATATAAGACATTTTTGGCTAAATTAATGCATACTAACTAGTTCGTGCTAAAGTGTCATGAACGTTATGAGTAAATTTTTTTTAGGTACATCTAACTACAGCACTTTTTTGTCATGTCACTTACATGACAATGACAATATAATATATTTGAAAGTAATTAAAAAATTTTCAAACGTTTGTTCCTTTTAACATTAAAAAGCAAATATTCATTCAAAAAGGACATTACTGAGATACTGCAATAACACAGTGTGCAAATGATGCAATATAACATAAGACATTTTGTGAAGTAAAAGTTAAATTGATTTTTAAACCATAAAAATGCATTCATTATAGTGGCACAATTGGGAAAATGTGACTATGACTTGAATATATTATCTCTGTTTCACTTCATGGAAGTGAGTCATGGGATGAAAACATTCAAACATAATTTCTTCTTTTCCTCTCTAGATTTTCATTGGTTACTGAGCACAAACAAAAGTCAAAATCTGTCACTTTACAACAATTAGGAAATCTAAATTTGGCACATAAATCTCAGGTACAAACATAAAAGGAGATCAATGGAAAAAAAGAAAAAAGCCCACAGTCTAACATCCATCTCAGATTTGAGTAATTATCTTATATCTATCTATATTTAAACCACACTATTATATACTAATGAAATACATGAAAATCAATAAAAGTGAATTCATAAATAAAATAATATTCCATCAATACACAAATATGAACTCTTTTTCAGATGTGTGCCACCTTTTAGGTGGAACCTTAAATCAGCTTGTACCTCTGTTAACAAAAAGGTACTTTAAAGCACTAAATCTATTGTTGCACCATCTGTCTACGTCTTGTGTACGCTCTGCCTGAGAGTGACCAGATCTCTCGGCTACTAACCGGCATTGCACAGACGCTATGGCAGCAGAGAATGTAATTATTTCTCACAATCTGCAAATAACAATAAACTCTTTTTCAGTCCATCTGTTCTTAAGGACAAGATTGCTGGAGAGGTTTTCTATTTAAGTCTCTGAGTTACATTGGCCAAGGCCACAGCAAATGCCTGTACCGCTGAGAATGGATACTGAAAATCCAGGATATAAGCATTGCCATCGATTCTGCCAAACTGCATTACCTGTAATAGGGAATTATGGGTTAGATGCAGGGTAACAGATGCATGTTTGTTACTCAAAGCGCTTGATAATTATGTATGGAGCATGCTAGTTAAAGGTTAAGTATATCAAGGCTGGACAACTTCCTGGAGGGCCACTGTACTGCAGTGTTCAGCTCCAACCATAGTCAGACACACCTGAACAAGCTAATCAATGTCTTCAAGATCACTAGAAAGCTACAGGCAGCTGTGTTCGATTAAGGTTGGAGTTAAACTCTGAGGACTGAAGTTGCCCAGTTTTCAAACTTTTCCTATACAATAAAAATCACTTACCTGGCGTCCATCAAGCTCAATCTGAAAGTTTTTGGCTGACTCCTGTGTCACCCGTCCTCCAAAGTCAAGCTGGTAAACCTGGGTAGCTTCGTTCCACAATGGCTGCTTGTTGGCCATGACATAGACAAATCCTTGGCTGCCAAGACTACGATCCTCTCTCTCGTTAGCTTTACGGCACTTGATTTCCTCAAGTTCGCTTGCTGTACGCAGATTGCGTTTGCTCTTCCATCCTTTTTTGCTGCTCTGGCTTTGGTTCATCAACTCGTCACCGCTGATGAAGAGTTCGGGCTCACTCTCAGAGCTGTCCTGAAACTCATTGGAGGTCCTACTCAGCTTCTTGGCCTTGTTCAATGGCTCTTTCTGCCCTTTAGGTTTCTTTTTTTCCCTGCTGCCAAGTCTTGGGCTGGAGATCAGGGAATTGAAGTCAGAGAGTGTGCGACTCTCTTTTTTGGATTTCCCTTCAGAGACCCCAGACATATTGGCTTCTTCTGCCCTACTGTCAAGCCTCTTGCGCCCTTTCTTGCTGAACCTCTCTGCTCCTTGAGGACTCTCGTTGAGAGAGGACTGATCCTGAAAGCTCTCCCCAGATTCTGCAACCACCTCGGAGGTGCTCTGACGGTTCAAGAGTTCAACCGGTGGAGGAGGGGGAGGGAGCGGAGGCGGAGGAGGAGGTGGTGGGGGAGGAGGAGGTTGTGGAGGCGGAGAGAGAACTGGCTTCTCCAAGGCCTGATGGGACTTGCTGGGCAGTGTGGCGGAATGGTCTGGCATGGGAGGGCAAGTGCTGTATGTGCTCCAAGGATGCAAGCTCATTGGATGCAGCTGAAGGTTACTGCAGGAACTAGCCCCTGGGTACATGGGAGGCAGGGTGCAACAACCTAGATTGGTCAAATTTGCAGGATAGCCTGGGGGTAGGACTAAAGTTGGATCTGCTTGGCTGAAAGGGCTAGATGTTACCATGTCATTGGGGCCACATGATTGTGCAGGACTCTGCAAAGCCTGTAGTTGAGGTCCACCATGCCCTACAACTGATGGGAAGGGGGAAAGGGATAACTGATAGGCTGAAGGGAGGGTCATAGAATTGGGACTGGGGGAAGGCTTTGTTGAAAGGACAAAAGGTAGTCGGGTCATATCTAAGTGCTGTGGTTGGCTTAGTAAAAATGTTGGTGGTTTATTAGGTGGTCCTGGAGGTCCAGGCAATAAATTCTGCTCTTGAGGTATCCAAAGTTGCTCTGCTGCAGGAGAGTCCCACTGGTAAGGTGGAGGCCGTTTGACTGTCAAATTGACATCCCCAAGTGTTAAATGCCGTACTGACTTTTCAAGATGACACTGCTGACTTAGTGTCTCATCTTCTGTAAAGGCAGAGTTGACATAGACAGTTCTGTCTCTACTGTTGTCAATAGGACTCAGGAGGTTATAGGAGGACTGGGAGGCTAATGGCGAGGCACTTTTGGAGTGCACAATTATCGTGCTGTGTTGGGCCCCTTTGCCAGGTGGGAAGTCTTGCCTCACCACAGTTCCTCCGGCAATTCCGCTGCTGTTGGTGCCACCACCGGTGACACTTACACTAGTGCTGCTGCTATTACTGCTACACTGAGTGCACGTATACAAAGCCGTGGGTATCCTTGGCTGATAAGACAGCGTGAGGGAACCACTCATTTTAGATTTAGTCGGTAGAGTCCTCACTGCATCCACCATTTGAGACACCTTCAGGGTTGGTTCCCTGCGATCTCTGCGCAAAGTGGCGTGAATTAAACTGCTGTCAATCCTTTGCGTCGGACTTCTGATTGTGTTCATTTGGTTAGACGTGTCAGGATAAGGTGGCGGGTCTCCGCTTGGTATGGAATATCTAGGCACTGAGAGGCGACTGAGAGTTGCTGAGCTGTATGGCAACAGGACCTTTTTGTTCTCAGATGAAGTTACTTTCAATGTGGCGGAGCTGCCCATTCCTTGCATACCGTAGGCATTTTGATTCCTTAAAAGGCGTCTCCTTGGGCGACACACCTCTTCGACATTTCCACTGCTGTCAAAAGTAGTGATTCTTTCATAGCCTAGTGGAGTTGGGTACTGGAGGCCAATTGGGTGAAGAGAGAATTCATCCTTAGTTAAACACGGATCTGTTGACAGTGTAGTGCCATTCTCATTGCTAACAAGAAGACCTGGAGGGGCTGTAGTGGGTACGGCAGCTGCAGCAGATACCACTGTACCTGGATAGGGTGGTGGAGGGTTTACTTTGCGCATCTGTACCTCAAGGGTGTCAGTTTCGATAAATGACTGTGGTCGTGAAGGAATCTTCAGAGAGAGGACTTGTTCTCCTCTGTCTGGTGGCTGGTCTGGATGAGGAATTTGCGGCATCAGCTGCAACTGATGCAGGGATAGAGTAGCATACCCTGATGGTGGATGTTGAAGGGACATTTGCATTTTAAGCTGCTGCTGCATTTGCTGATGTTGTCTTTGCATTTGTTGATGCTGCAGCTGTATTTGTTGATGTTGTTGTTGAAGCTGTTGCTGCTGCTGCCTCATTTCCAGTATTTGCTGTCGAATTTGTTGCTGCTGTTGTTGCATCTGTTGTTGTTGCTGCTGCATTTGCTCATGCTGCAGCTGCAACTGATGCTGCTGTTGTTGGAATTGTTGTTGATGCTGTTGATGCATTTGTTGTTGTTGATGCTGCTGCACTTGCTGCTGAATCTGTTGTTGCTGCTGTTGCAGTTGCTGCTGTTGCAGTTGCTGCTGATGCAGTTGCTGTTGATGTTGTTGCAACTGCTGTTGATGCTGCTGCTGTAGTTGTTGATGTTGCTGTTGCAGTTGTTGATGCTGCTGTTGCAGTTGCTGTTGATGCTGCTGTTGCAGTTGTTGTTGTTGTTGATGCTGCTGTTGCAGTTGTTGTTGTTGTTGTTGTTGATGCTGCTGTTGCAGTTGATGTTGGTGCTGCTGTTGCAGTTGTTGTTGATGCTGTTGCGTTTGCAGTTGCTGCTGATGTTGAACGTGTTGCTGCTGCAGTGACTGTTGATGCAGCTGCTGTGATTGATGTGGCAATTTCAGGTGCTGCTGTGGTTGTAATTGTTGTTGATGTTTTGATTGTTGATGGTCTTGTTGCTGCTGCTGTTGCTGACGTTGTTGGTGGGGGTGTGGTGGCAGATGATGTGGAGGAGGGGGAAGAGTTCCACTCAGGATGTTACTCATTTCAAGTCCGCTGAAAATCACCTGTCCAGGATTGGAATATCTGGTTGGCACAGTGTACTGTGCTGTCACAGTGTCCTGACTATGCTCAGATGCTGTTGCATTAGCCGCTGCTGCTGTTGCTGCTGCGGCTGCAGCTGCTGCTGCTGCAGTAGCAGTGGGATTGGTAAGGACATCAAGCTGAATATTCTGGTTGGCTAGGAGAGACTGGACTAGACCTATACTCTGTGTAGGTGACATGGCTTGAGCAGGGCTGTGAATTGGGGCGATGGGGATATTGACTGTGCAAGGAGGATTGTCGGCTGACACTCCAGAAGGTCCCATAACTAGAAATAAGTAAGAACATCTTGAGATTTCTTACATTTCTTTTTTTTAGTTAGGCTATAGGCAGAGACAAAATGTACAACTACTGATTCCTACCAGGTAAATCATCCTCATCTTCACTGAAAACGTTGGGATTGAAGACCGGCAGACTCATGAAGTCCAGGGAAATTTTTCGCACCTCAGGCAAATAGATGGTCATCTGACGAGGTTGCAGGTGCAGCAAACTAGTTTTATAAATCACTGAAACACCATGACAATAAAAATTATTATTTAATATACTTATGTGAAAATTGTTTTATAATTTAAAATTCAAAACCTGACACCATACCTGCTCCCAAGTTAGCTGGCAAAAATGAGGCAAGGCCTACAATCTTAAACTTTGTTCCCCAAATGTTAGAGGTGACCTGGGCCAAGTAATTATGCTGCAAAGCAAATTAAAGTGATAGCTATAGAAAATATTCAAGGTCAAAGTCGGTTTACTGTCATTTCTGTTCTGCAAACCAGGAGATTAAAGAAAATGAGGTGTCTGCTAAGGTCATGCTGCAGTAAATGTGACAAATGCTTTACTCAGTATTGAGTAGACAGAGGCAATAAATATAAACACTTTTCACATCAATTCTAGGCAAGTAGACTAATATAAAATGATTGCCAAAATTAGCTTGCAAAAAAAGACATCAAATACCTCACTAAAGCCGTCAACTGGAAATTCTCTTCGAGTAAGACTCGGAGACCGAACTGGAGGCTTCTTTGGTAATCTAGGAGATCTAGACATTTCTTGAGATGTTTGAAGTTTGGGGGACTTTCTTGATTCCATATTAATTCTAGAGAATAAATCAAATGTGAAATTTAACTTGCATCAAGTTGAAAATTGTTAACTTTCAAAAATTTACTGTATTGTGTTTTGTCAAGATTGTGATAAAACAAACATTTCTTTAAAGTTTCAGGCACCCTGTAATATTGTATGAATTTTATATTCAACAGTACCTTATATGTTTAGAGTACCTAGGAAGCTTAGGAGACCTGTTTCCTCTAGAAAGCTTGGGCGACTTTCGTCCAACCCACTCATCACTCAACTCAATATCGCTTGAGTCTGAGCAGTTACAGCTGTCAGTCATATAGGAGATCATGCCATTTACACAGACCTCATCTGAAAGACAAGATTAGATCAAATTTAAGACCAGCTGTCAAAGCAAAAAAGACTATGCACTTACACATTAAGCTTGTATACATAATCAGCAATAATGCATGTAAGCAGTACCTGCTTTAGCATCCATTTTTGGGTCCATAATGACAAACTCAGGTCGCAGTTTGCTGATGCGACGGCCCTTGAGAATAGGCACCAGACCTCCCAGGTGTTCCAGATAGAGGGTATAACAGGGGCCTCCTGCTTCTGGGTTCTCCTCTGAACGTTTCATAGTGCAGTGCAAGCGTTCATTCCCTGCAGTCGGATAGCTCACAAAGTCTCGGATGTTATTCGGATCAGGGATGGGCGGCTGGTGAGATGAAAAAGATTATGCACTAAGTTTAATGCATATATTAGCATACATCTAAAAACTCCACTCTATCCTTTTGTACCTTGATAGTTGGAATGAAAGCAGTGGTAACATAGGAACAGAGGAGTGAAGGCATGTTCAGTTTCCCCACATCTCTCTCTTCTTTAAGAGCACTGGCAATGCCCTGCTGACACAGAAGCTGCAGACTGGCCACACGGTGCTCCACACGCACTACGTACAGGGCTGGCCCACAGGCCAGAAACAGCCGTGAGTCCCGGTGACCCCAGCAAATAGTGGTGATGGGCCTCTAAAATAATAAGATATTTGGATTATAAACAGTTAGTTATTATTTAATGTAAGATGTCATTTATATCAGTGGTTCTCATGTGGTGGGTCATAACTTAAAATGCATTGAAGTTTTGTTCTGAGACAGCAAGGGGAAAACAAAGCTAAATGCAAATATTAATATGTAATTAAAAATAATTTTACTCAGGTCTTCAGTGTCACATGATCCTTCAGAAACAATTCTAATATGCTGAGGTTAAATATTTCTGATATATAAACAAGAAATTAGTACTTTTATTTATGGATGTATGTATTTAATCATTCAGAAGTGTCAGTAAAACATTTATAATGTTGCAAAATATATATTATTCTTTTGAACTTTCTGAGAATCCTTGAAAATCATGTAACACTGAAGACTAGAGTGATGGAATTACAAGAATTAATTCTAATTTAAAATATGTTTGAATAGTTCAAACCGTTCCTATTAATCATTTTGATAATATTTTACAATATTACTGTTTTAATTGTATTTTTGAGTCAAATGCAACCTTGATAAGCATTAGAGACTTCTTTCAAAAACATCTTTAAAGAAGTGCATTTATTTTATCCAAAGTACAGCAAAAACTGTAAAATTTTGAAATATTTTTACTATTTAAAATAACTGATTTCTATTTGAATCTTAAAATTTAATTTACTCCTGTGACTTCAAAGCTGAATTTTTACCACCATTACTTCAGTCACATGATCCTTCAGAAATCATTCTAATATTCTGATTTGCTGCTCAAAAACATTTACTATTATTATTATGTTGAAAACAGCTAAGCAGAATTTTTCCAGGTTTCTATGATAAATAGAAATGTCAAAAGAACAGCATTTATCTGAACTAGAAATCTTTAGTAACATTATAAATGTCTTTATCATCACTTTTGATCAGAATTTAAAGCACCCTTGCTAAATAAAAGTAATAATTCCTATCACCCCCTCCCCAAAATTTTTATTTTTTTATTTCAGATAAATGCTGATCTTTTGATCTTTCTATTCATTAAAGAATCCTGAACAAAATGTACTTAACTGTTTTAAATATTGCTAATAATAATAACAAATGTTTCTTGAACAGCAAATCAGAATATTAGAATGATTTCTGATTTATATTAAAATAAATTCAATTTCAAGTTATTTTAAATAGTAAAATGTTTCAAAATGTTACTGTTTTTGATGTACTTTGGATCAAATAAATGCAGGCTTGGTGAGCAGAAGAGACTTCTTTAAAAAAACATTAAAAATCTTACTGTTCAAAAACTTTTGACTGGTAGTGTATATGTATGCTCTGTTAAATGATGACTGGTTACAGCTCACTTGGGCTGGAGTTTCTAAAGTGTATATATGTTCCCCTTGAACATTGTAAAACTTGACAAGGGCGTTCCTCATTAAAGAGGCACAGGCTGAGTCAGCGGGCAGGCCGTGTCTCTCCATCCCGGCCACTGCCAGCAGGTCTCCCTGAGAGCACCACTGTACCTCCACATCTGAAAAAACAAAAGTCTGTCCAGTTAGACTACAGAATGTTGTGTGGCTATGTCAAAGAGGATCAAAATGAATGATTTTGGGTTATTTTTACTGAATTACTTTGTAGGCATAAACAGATCAACAGCATGCCACAGATGAACATTATGTTAAAAATAACTTGGAATATTATGTTAATAATAATCCAGTGGCAGCAATAAACCATTTATTTGGTAATTCATTTCTTGAAAAAAACTGCAGTGTTTTACCTTTCAGTCCTGAGCGTATAATGTTAGGTGAAAGATCATCGTAGTTGTTCATCAAACTAATATCTCCTGATATGAAGCTGACAGTGAGCAGTGGCTTGAGATTTTGCACTTAAAAGGAAACATGGTTTTATAGTTAATAACATTTAGAAAGTCGAATACACTTGAAAAAACACTTTCCAAGCTTCACTTTTTGGCTTCACTTTTCTTTCAATAATGGATGCAATGCACTGGTCTTAAAAGCATATAAAGTAATCTCAAAAACTGTGTAAGAAACTACAAAGAACCATGGAAGAGGGTTTGTAGTTTTATTTATTACACTCTTTTTAAGCAGTTTGTACTATATAGCAAATCTCAATTGCTTTGACTTTATTTTATTTGCAAAATTTAACTTCAGTTGAGGTCAAAAGTTTACATCCCCCTTTCAGAATCTGCAAAATGTTAATTATTTGATCAAAATAAGAGGGATCATACAAAATGCATGTTGTTGTTTATTTAGTACTGACCTGAATAAGATATTTCACATAAAAGATGTTTACATATAGTCCACAAGAGAAAATAATAGTTGAATTTATAAAAATGACCCTGCTCAAAAGGGATTCTTAATATGTGACCACAAAACCAGTCATAAGTGTAAATTTGTTGAAATTGAGATTCTTACGTCAACAAGGACAATGTTTGTCTGAGATACAACTATACAACTATTTGAAAACCTGCAATCTGAGGGTGCAAAAAAATCTAAATATTGAGAAAATCGTCTTTAAAGTTGTCCAAATGAAGTTGAAGCAATGCAAGTTTTTATATATTTATGGTAGAAAATTTACAAAATATCTTCATGGAACATGATCTTTACTTAATATTCTAATGATTTTTGGCATAAAAGAAAAATCGATAATTTTGACCCATACAATGTATTTTTGGCTATTGCTACAAATATACCCGTGCTACTTAAGTTTTGTGGTCCAGGGTCACATATGATACATATTTTTTTGTTTAGTGAAAGTGTTCATGAGTCCCTTATTAGTCTTGAACAGTGAAATTGCCTGCTGTTCTTCAGAACAATCCTTCAGGTCCCACAAATTATTTGGTTTTCCAGCATTTTTGTGTATTTGAACCCTTTTTAACAGTGACTGAGGGACTCATATACAACTATTACAGAAAGTTTAAATGCTCACTGATGCTCCAGAAGGAAAAAAAGATGCATTAAGAGCTTTAACTTTTTGAATTTGAAGATCAGGGTAAAGACAGGGAAGACAACCTAGTTTGTCTTCTGGGAAACATGTAACTACCTTTGAAGGGCAGTACTAAATTAAAAAATATGATACTTAGGCAAAAAAAGAAAAATGTTCACATCTCCTTTCTGTTCAAAGGTTTTCACCCCCTGGCTCTTAATGCAATTTCCTTCTGAAGCATCAGTGAGCGTTTGAACCTTCTGTAATAGTTGCATATGAGTCCTTCAGTTGTCCTCAGTGTGAAAAGATGGATCTCAAAATTATACAGTCATTGTTGGTAAGTGTTCAAACACACAAAAAGGCTGGAAAACCAAAAAATGTGTGGGGCCTGAAGGGTTTTTCTAAAGAACAGCGGGCAGTTTAACCATTCAGGACTCATTAACAACTGTCATTAAAAAAAACAAAAAAGCAGAGCTGTAAATCATTCAGGCAAAAACACAGTATTAAGAATCAAGTGTGTGTGAACTTTTAAATGCGGTCATTTTTATAAATTCAACTGTTATTTTCTCTTCACTATATGTTTATCTTTTATGTGAAATATATTATTCAGGTCAGTACCAAATAAACAATAACATGCATTTTAGATATCCCTCTTTTTTTGCTAGAATAATTAACATTTTGCAGATTCTAAAAGGGGGGTGAAAACTTTTGACCTCAACTGTATTATTTAGAAGATTTTTGTATAAAGTTGGATATGTATGTAAGTATGTCCAACTTTATCTGCATAGTGCATGCATAATATTCACTTAGGTCAATATACTATATACCGCAGTATATAGCATATCTCAACTGCAAGAAATTATAAACATCATGATTTTCTGTAGAGCTGTTTTGAATCAAAAACTGACTTGACTTTATTTAATAGTATAAAGTACCTTGAGCTGGAGTAGGGTCATCAGAGTCTGTATCGCTCTCAGTGCTGTCCTCCACCAGGAAGTTCGGGCAGTTCCAGGACATGCTGACTATGCCATCTGACTCATGCAGAAGAACATGGGCGAGCATACGGCCGTGGCAGTCCATCACTATGACTTGCCCGTCTGCTGTTCCAAAAAGCACCTAGGGAGTTTAAATGAATGCAAACACCAAATTAGAGAAACTCAGGCATCGGTCCAAAGGGCATCGGTCCAAGTCCTTTCATTATTTGCAAACAACCTGTGGCCAATAAATGCACTTATTTCTCAATTTAATGAGGCCACACCAAGGAGTTACCTGCTGGTCATCAGGGGTCCAGATTCCACAGGTGATCTGGCTCTCTAAATTGATCTCAGACGACCAGTGTCTCTGACCACTCACTGAGCCCACCAGGACAAAACCATCCCTGTAGGCGATTAGGGCCTGTGTACCATCATGTGACCAGGTGAAGTCACTCACCTAGATGACAAAACATTAGTTCATTAAGCAGTTCATGTTAGAATAATAACTGCTTAAACTGTCTTGATTCTATTCGAAAAGGGACACAGTATATTTTCTAATACTGATTTTAAAATATAGTAATTCATGTGCTAATTTACTAGATTTCTTTGTTTTCTGTTTTATCCACCTTTTTCTTCCTGTAAGAGTGGGCATAGCCATTTGTAAATTTTATGGGTTTGGCTTCTGGTGTCATCCACATCCTGCTTGATATTGAAAATTGGTGAGTCTTACCATATTATTTTAATGTATTACGTATGTTAATTATGAGTACACTGGCTTGTAATGCAAACAGTTTTACCATTTATTGCACGTTGTTATTCTTCTCATTATTTCCCTATAGCGGATAATGAACTGAAAGTCTCACCCATAGGCTTACTTCCACATTGAAGAAAAAGGTGAATAACTATGAGTAAATTTAAACAAATACTCCACAAGGATGAATGAAGTGAGAAAATGGCCTGAGAAAATAAATAAAAGCAATCTATTGAATCTTTATACCATATTTTATTTACATAGTTTTCCTATTTTTTGATATACAAATGTCTAAGGCCTTTCAATGATCAACACATGCTGTACACAATTTACTATTTGCCTTTTGTCATCTGATTGATAGTTTATACTTATTAGCAAGTGTCTAATGTCTTTTATTATAATGAACTTCCAGCTTCAGATTGTGGTTCATCTGTCTTTTTGCTGTAAAATCTTTACTGATTAATATAATGTAAGAATAACTTTTATATTATTAGTAATATAGACTGGACTGAAACAACTTAGGTTTACTTGATTTTCCATACATCAGTTTGTAGAAAAATCATGTTAAAATGTGAGTATCAAATACGATCCATCAGCCTTATGAATGAATGTTTATTTGTATTGTTATTTATGCATTTTATGTAAGTAGATTTTTGTACATTTTAGTAGTAATTATGTACATTTTGGGGCGAAGTTTGTGCCTTTGAATAAAATAAGTAAGTATGAGACACATACAACTTTTTTCTTTTAAATTTTTTCACTATTTTGACTAAAGGTTTAAATAAACTTGCATTTTTAAATTGCTTTTTCTGACCATTTTATATTTCAGGCTTTACAGGCTTAATGGCCTTTGTGTGTGTGTGTGTGTGTGTGTGTGTGTGTGTGTGTGTGTGTGTGTGTGTGTGTGTGTGTGTGTGTGTGTGAGTGAGTGTGTGTGTGTGTGTGTGTGTGTGTGTGTGTGTGTGTGTGTGTGTGTGTGTGTGTGTGTGTGTCTGTGTGTGTGTGTGTGTGTGTGTGTGTGTGTGTGTGTGTGTGTGTGTGTGTGTGTGTGTGTGTGTGTGAGTGTGTGTGTGTGTGTGTGTGTGTGTGTGTGTGTGTGTGTGTGTGTGTGTGTGTGTGTGTGTGTGTGTGTGTGTGAGTGTGAGTGTGTGTGTGTGTGTGTGTGTGTGTGTGTGTGTGTGTGTGTGTGTGTGTGTGTGTGTGTGTGTGTGTTGGACCAAATGTCCCCACAAGGATAGGAATACCAGTAGATTTTGACCTTGTGGGGACATTTCTCAGGTCCCCATGAGGAAACAGGCTTATAAATCATGCACAATGAGTTTTTTTGAGTAAGTAAAAGTGTTCACAATCTCCTGTGAGGGCTAGGTTTAGGTGTAGGGTAGGTGTAGGGCCATAGAAAGTACGGTTTGTACAGTATGAAAACCATTACGCCTATGGAATGTCCCCATAAAACATGTAAACCTGTGTGTGTGTGTGTGTGTGTGTGTGTGTGTGTGTGTGTGTGTGTGTGTGTAAGATAATGCATTTTTAGTCAAAACATATTAGTAAGTTTATCAATTTTAGCACTTTGTGAAAATACACTTGCGTTCAGCACAGATGAAAATAAGCATTAAATACTAACATACCTGAGCACCTCTGTCATTCACCAGCTCTACAGACCATCTTCCTTCATATTGGATCCACACAAATATCCCTCCCTCCATGTCACACGTTGCAAGCTTCTGAAACGGTTCATTCCACCTAACAAGGACAACCTGTACAAGAACAGCACCATGGGAATGAAGTTCTAGCAGAATTTTGCAAGAGTACACATGCTACTCATAGGATGGCAAAGTGACAAATAGATATTCTTTTGATTTATAAAGTGATTCTTTCAGAATAAAAGCCAGAAGTTAGGGAGATAAGACAAATTAAATAGTATATTGCTGGTCATTATAGCTCAACTTTTGAGTTTTTTTTACCTCATATAAGGGTAAATCCTTTTAAACACATTTATCAAAATGTACACTGTAAAAATGGTAGGAATTTTGACAGGTAAGGACTAAAAATACTATGGTAAGTCACCTTACTATATGGTGAAAAACTGTAATAGTTCTAATGGGACATTTTATTTAGTTTTACAGTAAAATACACTGTTTTTGAAGGTAATCTTATAATTTTCAGTGATAAGCCATACACTTATATACCCAGACAATTCTTTAGGGCTTACATTTGATAGTTTTGTTTTTATTGAAATAACCATTTCTTTCTTAGTTTTTCTTATCAGTTGTGTAAATAAAGGTTTTATCTTATATCTTACATTGTTAAATGAATGTTTATTGCATTGTTTTAAAGTTAAAGTGTTTTGTATTTGTATGTATAGCACTGTGAACATTTATATATTAGTATACACCTCAGCTTGTGAAAAAGCTACATTTGACTCATCGTGTGGATTAGGGCTGGGGAAAAAAAAAAAACGGTGCATTGCAAATCGAAAAATAATTCTGCATCGATTCCGAGGTTTTCCGAATACATTGCAATTTTCTCTCGAATGGATTGTAGTCTTCGTTTTTAACAGACTGTGTAACTAGATCAGACCACCAGCAGTTCATAATCAATTCCAGAGAGAGTCGAAATGCATTCGGAAATTCTCAGAATCGATCTGCGAATCGCGATGCATCGATTTATCTTTGCAGCCCTAATGTGGATTTCTCATTACCATCAGTTTTTACCTAAAATGTTGCTATCATATTTTTATGATACATTTCTGGTAACCACAGTTGCCAATTTCTACAGTAAATTTTATTTACTTTTATTTAGTGCACCTTGCAATTCAAACATTTAAACCAAAAAGGAGCAGTTGTTGGCAAAACAAAAATCTAAAGAAGAGTCAAACTCGCACCTCACTGTTGTGACCCCGTAAATTGAAGTTGATTCGTTGAGGGGTATTTCTGTCCCTTCTACAGTGACTAGATGTGAACGTCACGCCCACAACACCCCTTGCGTTCCCAGTGGCCAGCCAGCCCTCCTCATAGTAGCGCCTCCTGCACACCGGCTTCTCCTTCTCACTTTTGGGAACTCTCCCTTTCCATGAGAGGCAGAGGATGTTGGAGTCACTGCAGAGGACCGGACCATGTTCCACCGCAGCCAACATCCCTACAGACTGAGCAGGCTACAGGTGTAGAGGGAGATAAATTAGTCAAATCGGTCATTTTTAATGGTAACTAATTCTGAACTATATTACAACATGTGACCCTGGACCACACAGGTATATTTGTAGCAATAACCAACAATATGTGACCCTGGACCACAAAACCAGTCATAAGGTTAAATTTTACAAAACTGAGATGTATATATAATATGAAAGCTCAGTAAATAAGCTTTCTATTGATGTATGGTTTGTTAGGATAGGACAATATTTGTCCGAGATACATCTATTTGAAAATCTGGAATCTGAGGGTGCAAAAAAATCAAAATCCTGAGAAAATCACCTTTAAAGTTGTCCAAATTAGGTTCTTAACAATGCATATTACTAATCAAAAATTACATTTTGATACATTTACAGTAGGAATTTTACAAAAAAATCTTCATGGAATATGATCTTTACTTAATTTCCTAATGATTTTTGGCATAAAAGAAAAATCAATAATTTTGACCCATGCAATGTATTTTTGGCTATTGCTACAAACATACCCCAGCGACTTAAGACTGGTTTTGTGGTCCAGGGTCACATATATTGTATGGGTCAAAATTATCGATTTTTCTATTATGCCAAAAATCATTAGGATATTAAGTAAATATCATGTTCCATGAAGATAATTTGTAAATTTCCTACCATAAATATATCAAAACTTAATTTTTGATTAGTAATATGCATTGCTAAGAACTTAATTTGGACAACTTTTAAGGCGATTTTCATAATATTTAGATTTTTTTGCTTTCAGGTGATCTCAGTTAAAAAAAAATGTACCCTTATGACTGGTTTTGTGGTCCAGGGTCACATGTGTATTTCATTTGATAAATAGTTTCTTAGGCAAGGCAAGTTTACTTATACACTCTCAGAAATAAGATACAAAAGTTATCACTGAGATGATACCTTCTCAAAAGGTATTAATATGTACTTTTAAGGTACTAAAATGCACCCTTTTGGATAAATAAAGGTACAAAGAGGCACCTTTTGAAAGGGTGCCATCCAGTGACAGCTTTTGTTCCTTTTTGTAGCTTTTGTATAGCACATTTTGTACACAGTGGTAATTCTGGTAAAAGCAGTGGAAAGTGTTTTACAAATTTTTTAAAAAGTAATTTTGAATCATGAAAAGATGATTTTAAAATGTTAAAATACTGTCTCACACACAAACTTCACATGCAAAGAGAAATGTAAGACATTAGAATTTTAATTTGAAAATTACCATTTTCATTTTCGTTATTTTTGCGATTCAATTTGGTAGTACTAATGGCACAGAAATCACATTTGTTCACAGTTTACATTGCATTCCATGGCACGTGTTTTAATTAATACTATAAAATGCATAAACATGCATAATAATTACAAAAGATGTGTTTATAATAGTTTTATATGGAATATAACTGTCAACTGGCCACTTGCAGAATGTAACAACTAACTATTTGACATTCTCTGTCAAATTTCTGTCTCTAATACATACTACAACTGCTTTAAAGAACATATATGTGACCTTGGACTACAAAAGTCTTAAGTAGCACATTATCGATTTCAGGATATATATCACATTAGGATATTAGGCATATGTCCATGAAGATATTTTATACATTTTCTACCGTAAATATACTAAAACTTAATTTTTGATTAGTAATATGCATTAAAAAAAATTAATTCCCACCTATAGATTCCAGATTTTCAAATAGTTGTATCTCAGGTAAATATTGTCCTATCCCAACAAACCATACATCAATGGAAAGACTTTTTATCCTAAGATGATGTATAAATCTCAATTTAAAAAAAAAATAGACCCGTATGACTGGTTTTGTGGTCCAGGGTCACATATTCTTTCAATGCATCAGGCAATTCAATGCAAAACGTAATAACTGAAAGCACCCACCTCTTCATAGTCCCTGGACATTATTAGTCCGAATTCCGTCTTTGAAGGAGTGCTCCATTTTGCTTGCTTATTCAAAAAATGTACAGTACAACCTGAGAATGCTTAACTGCAGATGTGTCTTAAGAAAGAGTGTGACTTATATCAGGCCATTATAGTCTGTGACTATTGCACATATGAGGAATGCAATCTCTTCTATTTCTGTTCAATAAAATTATGAGAATTACATCTAAATCAAAGTCTAGGCCTATTGCAGTTTATCCTTATTATGCAAAACCAGCTTTCAGTCTTCGGTAGTCCAGGATTTCTATGCAAAAAGAAACACAAACACATAAAGGTATATATTTATATGATCATTCGCAGACTGAAAAGCAGTAACAAGCCACCTATGATGAGACAAGCTCTGCATGCAGAATCATTTAAAGGCATTTCATTTCTGTCTGCACCCACACTTGAGTTGACATTGGTCCCCCATTACGTCACAGGACGTTTAAAGCCCCTGCAATTCGTGCTTTATACTCAGAATAACGCTATGGAAATTATGCATCGAAGCATCCGTACATAAAAGCATGCATACGTGCAAAAAAAAGAAGATACAGAAAAATCTGCACAACTAAGGATGAGGCAGCTCGCAGGAGTCATGGCAACAGGGATGTGATGATGGCTGAATTTTAATGACACCCAGCCTAAGACTTCATAACTGCATTTATTCTCATTTCTAATAGAAATAGAAATTTTCCCTCCATCCGTTTCTGCCAGGGTTAGTAATATTTTTAAAATTTCGTTTAAAACATAATCTCACTGTTAAACTATACAATCAATATAAAAATAACAACATAAGGCTGTCGAATCATAACTAGCTCAGTTTCACACATCTGCTTATATAAGAATTGTGGCAGGTAATTAAGGTAATTAAGCTGGATGCAGTTTAGAATAAATCCATCAACTAGGGTTGCCACCTACACTCGTGATATAATTACACAACCATCCAGTATACAACACTGGCTATCACTGTGACATTCCAAAGAAATAAAACGAGAACAGTGTGAGCCAACAAGAGAATAAATAATTCGAGAAATAAAATAAAAATTCTGCATTCATTTCTATGAGCAAACTCACCTCTATCAACTCGCTCTCAATGCGTCTAAATGGTTGCCAGATGCTCATGGGAGATTTTACCCCACAGGACGTTAAAGTCATGCAGAGGGATGCTGTGTATTGGCGCAAAGTAATCCGTGAATGAGGGATTTTTCGGCGAGCAAAGGCAACCCGCGCTCTGACGGAATGGTGCTATGGATCACATGACTGCCACCCCATACAGATATAGTATACAACAAATGCGGTGTACAGGCAAACTGGACTGATATAAATCACCAGTCTTTATTCTTGTTTTGCCATTAACATGCAGGAAATTGTGAAAAATGCAAAGCTTCATCGAGAAATTTCAAAGACTCATTGCTAGAATCATATACTATTCAAAACGCTGTTTTTCATCTTAGTCCCTAAGTGATGTGGATCTCTCTAGCTGTTGAGGTTGTTTTTGATCATTTTACCTCGACTCCTCTATATCCATTAATTCCCTATTAAACCCATTTTAAAAACGTTTAATACATTAGCTGTAGACCCTGTTCATCACAAAGATTTGTTTGGTGGTTATATCTGCAAGCTGCATCTGTTAACACCAAAATGTGGCGACATTGAATCATTCACTCACTCAAATGACTCGTTAAATCGACTCCTTAAAGGAACACTCCACTTTTTTTGGAAATAGGCTCATTCTCCAACTCCCCCCGAGTTAATAAAAAGAGTTTTACCGTTTTGAAATCAATTCAGCCGTTCTCCTGTTCTGGCGATATCACTTTTAGCATAGCTTAGCATAGATCATTGAATCCTATGATACGTTTTAAAATGACCAACGAGTTTCGATATTTGTCCTATTTAAAACTTGACTCTTCTGTAGTTATATCGTGTACTAATACCGGCAGAAAATGTAAAGCTGCAATTTTCTAGGCCAATAAGATTAGGAACTACACTTCTATTCCGGCGTAATAGTCAAGGAAGTTTGCTGTTGTAATATTGCCGAAGCAGGCGCAGTAATATCACGCTAACCTAGCTGGGAACTAATTTCAGGCACTGCGTGATATTACTCTGCCTGCTTCGGCCATATTACGGCAGCAAACTTCCTTGACTATTACGCCGGAATGGGAGTGTAGTTCCTAAACTTATTGGCCTAGAAAATCTCAGCTTTACATTTTCCGCCGGTCTTAGTACACGATATAACTACAGAAGAGTCAAGTTTTAAATAGGAAAAATATTGAAACTCGTTGGTCATTTTTGAACGCGATGCTATTGGTCTAATAGGATTCAATGATCTATGCTAAGTTATGCTAAAAGTGATATCGCCAGAACAGGAGAACGCCTGAATGGATTTCAAAATGGTAAAACTCAATTTATTAACTCGGGGGGAGTTGGAGAATGAGCCTATTTCTAAAAAAAAAAAAAAAGTGGAGTGTTCCTTTAACTACCTAAACACGAGATTTCCAAAAAAAAATGATAACAGAGATTTTTCCATAAATTTCATAAACTCCTGAGCATCATTTTTATTTAAAAAAACAAAACAATAATATAACAATAATAGTGTAAATATTTAGTTTTATTAATGTCCTGTTCAGGCTGAAGGAAAACACCAATTCGTTCAATCAAATGGGCGTATCGGTTCAGTAGCCCAACCAATCAAATCCTTCTTCACAGCCCGCGCTCGATGCCTATTAGCTCAAAATATAATGTTAGTCAGTCTTTGAAGCCAAGAATTGAGTCAGTCAAGTACTTAACCCTTGTGCGACCTTATGGACATTTTTGTCCATTTCAGTTTTGTTTTTTGTTACAAGTGTGCCTGTGTTAATGCCAACTGCATAAATGTTGGCTCAGGTGTTTATTTTTATTGAAATTTTAATATTTCACCCTCATTTCCTTCAAAAAAAAATCAATTTTACCCTCCATACAAAAAATACTCACACTCAGGACCTTAGGGACAAAAATGTCCACATTGAAACCATTAAAACTGCAGTTTTTTAACCCAGGGCCATTTGACTATAAAATGATGCAATATTTAGCTAATAGGCATTCATTCTATTGGCAAGGCTTCAAATTTGAAATTTTTGCCATTTTTTACTAGATTGTGCCATTTTTTTCAAATTTGGCATATACATTAAAAAAAAAAAAAATCTAACACTACATAAATCTGCTTAGCATTTAGTATAAGGAAATTAACTATTTTTCATTTTTTCCCCATAAAAAACACCTGTGGCATTATGCAAACAAACAGCATTTAAAGGGTTACAATTCTGAAAATTAGTGAATGTTTGGTATCTATAGATGAAACAGATGCTGGTTAAAAAATCGACATCAGTGAAAGTGGAAAAAATATTAATAAATCATATTTTTATTACAGTTTTTGGACATGGACATTTTTGTGCATTTTGCACCTAAATGTGTAACTTTTTTGACGCACAAGGGTTAAGTCATGATTTTTATCATGAGTTTTCCCACAGATTACAATAGATCTAGATTTTTTTCCATCAATTTCCTAAACTATTGGACATCATGTGTGCCATTTTGCGTAAAACACAACAATAATCATCGTATTTTGTTTTCGTTCTGTTCATGTTAAAAAAAAAAAACTACTATTCGTTCGATGGGCGTATTGGTTCAGTAACCCAACCAATGAAATCCTTCTTCACAGCCCGCGCTCGTTGGCTATTGGCTCAGTCTTTGAAGGCGTCATTTTGCTTATAAATATCAGCAGCAAAGACATTGGTTAATAAATTGGGATTAAATAGCTAAAGAATATTTGCGTTATTTAACATTTTTAACATATTCTGAGTTTGTACTTCCCTTTGGGGAACACTGAATCTGTAAATACGTGGTCACAATAAATGGGAAAACAAAGTAACTGGCATTACTTATTTTAAAAAGTAACTCAAACATTTTCTTCTAAGTTAAAAAGTAATGCATTACTTGTTACTTGAAAAAAGTAATCTGAATACGTAACTCACATTACTTGGAATGTGTTACCTCTTTGTTTTCTGTTTAGTAAAAATGAGTTTTACCAGTACTTATGTGTTTTTTCCAGGCATACTGCAGCTAGACTTCACTTTGATCCCTGGAAACAATACCATATTGAAAAGATTCCCAGGAGGTCTGCTGTACTTTCTGCTGTTGTGTGTATGGTTTACTTTAGTTAATGGAATATTCTTTCACTTACCTTAAATGTACCATGATATTTTAAATGTATTGTGGAGTGCCATGTACCTACTGTGTTATATGAATACAGCAGTCAATAACTACCATGTGCCACATTGACCAAGACTGTACTTTGTGAAAATTGTTGCCAATGATGCAATAATCACATATATCATTTTCAGGATCAGTTTTCTTTTATTATTAGTGCTCTGCTTTACTTCAACATTTTTACACCACTGCATCAAAGGGTTAAACTTTACAATAAGATTTAGTTTGTTAACATTAATTAAATACACTAGTTAACATGAACTATTGTATGAAAAATACGTCTAGAGCAATTATTAATCTTAGGTAATAATAATTTCAGCGTTTACTTATACATCCTAATTTAGTTGTCTAATAAACTTGGCACTGAAGGACTATTGTCAATGCTTAAAATTGCTTTGTTCCTCTTTTGTAAGTCACTTTAGATAAAAGTGTTTGGCGAATGCATAAATGTGACTGGACCACAAAACCATAAAAGTCGTAAGGGTAAATTTTCGGAAACTTTAGAGATTTATATATCATCTGAAAGCTTTGCTTTGATGTATGGTTTGTTAGAATGAGGCAATATTTGGTCAAGAAACAAGAATTTGAAAATCTGGAATCTGTGGGTGCAAAAAAATCTAAATATTGAGAAAATCGCCTCTAAAGTTGTCCAAATGAAGTTCTTAGCAATGCATATTAGTAATCATAAATTAAGTTTTGATTTACAGTAGGAAATTTACAAAATATCTTCATGGAACATTATCTTTATTTAACATCCTAATGATTTTTGGCATAAAAGAAAAATTGATAATTTTAACCCATACAATGTGTTTTTGGCTATTGCTACAAATAATCCTGTGCTACTTAAGACAAATGTAAATGTACATTATTAAAATTAACCTGCTTGAACATGAGAACATGAGCTGACATGAACTAACATGAACAGTTGTATTTTAATTACCTAATGTTAACAAAAAAATAAATACTAATAAATGTATTAATGCATTGTTAGTTAATGCATTAATGTTAACGAATGGCACCTTATTGTAATGTGTTACCCATAACAGTAATGCAAAAGAGTGCCAGTACAGGATAAATCAGATCCCTGTCAAATCAGAACAAGACTTTTGTTTGGTTTTCCCCCCTTTTCTCACATTTAATCTGTGTTTTGAGATTTAAATGCAATCCTTTGCAGGTCCTTTGTCTCTTATCACAATGCAGTCAAGTACAGGACTCTTGAAAGATGTGAATGACACTGTCATATGCAGGTGGTGGAGTCTGTCTAGGTAGGAAACCTCTTAGACTGCCCTTCCCCAGCCAAAAAGACTCTGCTGGTTCTGCACTTAATGGATCTGTGATGTTAGGAAGTAATGCATCCTGGTTGTCATCTTCTGTTTCATTACCAGTCTTCTTAGACTTTTTCGATGGTGGCCGAAAAGTGGAATTCTGAAAGCTGGGGCTTCTACCCAGTATTTCATTGGGGTCTACGGAGGTCTGTCTGTGGAGGTTTAAAACCGCTCTTCCCGCATATTCACTGTTCTTGTCAAATCCGTGACTCTTGTAGTGTTTGAGGTGGCAGTGCTGGTTACGAGAGCTCTTGGATTCTGACGACTGGTTTTGACGTCTGGTGATCCGAACCGAAGCTCTACGTCTTGACATCCATGTAAGGAAGAAGAAAATCAAGATCCCGATGAGCAGACCAATTAATATCGACAAGCAGAACACCAGGATGAGCTCGTCTGGATGGAAAGGTTATTGAATTTTAAGTAATATAACACACCAGGGGGGTTGTAAATGAAACATATTACTGGAGTAAAATTCATTGTTAAATTTCATGTTAAATTCAATGTAACTTGCCATTCATTTATAACTATTTGTGAAATTTACTAGCAATTTCTAAAATGAAACTTGCATGCATGCAAAACTTTATATAATCTACATTTACAACAAATTAGCAATTATTTTTAATAATAAATAAAAATAGAAACCCATCATATATTTATAATTGCACCCAGTTTAAATAGGTAAAAGTGAAATTTACACTGAGCCAGCTAAAGCAACATAGTACAACAAATGCACAGCAATTCTTACCAAAACCAATAGGTTGGAGAATTTCCCAAATCGCATTTGTTTCATTTGAAGCCATAATAGTTAGCAGAAGCATGCCAAACTCTTACTCCAAGCTTACAGGAACTGTTCTCTGTATTTCTCAGGGAACATGGCACTTTTTTGTTTGCATGAAGGGAAACTTTGTCGTCATTCTTCCTGCCTCTTTACTCGTATAATTAGCAAGTGCTAGGCTTATCTGTTCAGGACAGAAATCCAGAGGAACAGGGCTGTTTCCTCTTGCATCATTTCCTTCGTTTCAATGGATACAATACATTGGCTTCTTCACCCCATTATATTATAATAGACCAACTTACACTTTTTTTTTTAGACCTTTCAGCACTTTAAATTGTATTCTTTTGCTGTAAATTTGTTTTAAGATTGAGTGAAGATATAAGCAACTACTTAGCTTAGATAAAACTGAACAATACATCTCAAGTTGGTTTTGATTTGACAGTTCCGCATAAGAAACTGAAAACACCCAGGTGATAAGTTCTCAGTTCTCAGAGAGGATTTCCTTACTAGTATCTGTACCTTCTGGCATATCACTGTATGTTTATGTAACAGAGATACTCACCGTAAAGTAATATACCTAAAAGTGCCTAAAATTCACTGAAACCTCCTGGTGTCTTGCAAATATTTAAGTAAAGGACAATTCTGTCCTGAAACAATAGGAGGACATCCATGCTCTGAGTTTATTACAAAAGCAGAAATGGCCAGTAGATGTCATTATTGAACCATGTAACCCGTGATGTAGATACTGTGTGGTAATCTATCTATCTATCTATCTATCTATCTATCTATCTATCTATCTATCTATCTATCTATCTATCTATCTATCTATCTATCTATCTATCTATCTATCTATCTATCTATCTATCTATCTGCCATTCTAGTGTCCCATCTGTCGTTCTATCGTTCTATATCTGTCATTCTTTTGTCCCATCTATCGTTCTAACGTTCTATATCTGTTAATCTATTGTCCCATCTATCGTTCTATCTATAGACTGCATTCTATTTCATTTCCTTGCGTTCTGTAATGTTTTGAACACATGAACGCGCCTTGTGTAAACGCCCCCCTATATATTGTTCTCTTTCTCACCAATAGGTGGCGGTAAAGATCAGATGAAGTAACACGGCTTTTGCAACATTGTTTAAAGGTTTCTATAGCAACCCTTCTAACAGAGCTTCACCATCATCACATGAGACACAAGAGCCCTGTGGGGAAGGAAGCGTCATCTGCTCACGGTAACAAACGCACTACAGATTAACAACTGTACAAACGATAAAATATATATTCTGTTAAACCAGGGCTGGTTTTCTTGGAAATTTACACAATAGATTTCGGATGTAATTTGTTTGCATGCTTTTGACTGCAGATGTGTATCTTGTTGCTGAGTTTCTGTTGTCTTCACTTAGTTACGTGCATAACTTTTGCTGATTAATATGCATGCAAATCTATCATGCATTTCTTGTGCAATGCACAATGAAGATGAAATGTTATCCCTGTAGGCAAGGACTTGTTTAATTACGGATGAGCTCTTACAACTGAAGTTCTTTTACATATAATAGTAATCAGTCAGTAAATCCATAGACTATAATTATTAGACTGGGAAAAAAATAAATAACAGCAATTTAAGTGACGTAAAGGGGGTCTGGTTTGTGTGCAAACATGCATGTTCAGCTTGACTACAGTGTGCATACAGTACATAGAAACACAGTGACGTTTACTGAACTGTAAAAAGTCAAAATGTTCAGTTTTCTATGTGGGTGAATCCTTAAAAAAGACTTTTGATTGTGCTTCAGTATTATTCATCAACAAATTTAAACGTTTAAAGGGACAGTTCACCCGAAAAATGAAAATTCTTTCATAGATATTTCACATAAAAGGTTTACATATAGTCCACAAGACTAAAAACATGTAAGGAAAAAACATGCATTAAGAGCTGGGGGGAGTGAAAACATTTGAACAGAATGGAGATGTGTATAAAAAATATATATTTTGCCAAAATATCCTATATTTTTTTCATTTAGTACTACCCTTCAGAGGCTACAGAAGATAATTCCCAGATTTCCCAGAAGACAATATAAGTTATATTTACCCTGATCTTCAAATTCAAAAAGTTTTCACACCTAGCTCTTAATCCATGTTTTTTCCTTCTTGAGCATCAGTGAGCGTCTGAACCTTCTGTAATAGTTGCATACGAGTCCCTCAGTTGTCCTCCGTGTGCTAAGATAGATCTCAGAATCACAGACATTGTTGGAAAGGGTTCAAATGCACAAAAATGCTGGAAACCCAAAGAATTTGTGTGACCTGAAGGATTTTTTTCTGAAGAACAGCAGGCAGTTTAACTGTTCAGGACAAACAAGGGACTCATGAACAACTATAACTAAACAAATAAAAACACAGTGGATCATTCAGGTAAGAACACCAATCAAGAATCAAGGGGATGTAAACTTTTGAACAGGGTCATTTTTATAGATTCAACTATGATTTTCTCTTGTGGACTATATGTAAACTTTTATGTGAAATATCTTATTCAGGTTAGTACTAAAAAAACAACATGCATTTCGTATAATACCTCTTATTTTGGTAAAATAATTAACATTTTGCAGATTCTGAAAGGGGGATGTAAACTTTTGACCTCAACTGACCTCAAAATAACAAACCAGTGGTCAGTTCTTGGTATTTCATCAAAAATATCTTAATTTGTGTTCCAGAGATGAACGAAGGTCCTACGGGTTTAAAACAACATGAGGGTGAGAGTAATTAATGACAGAATTTTCATTTTTAGGTGAACTATCCCTTTAAGTCAAAGCACTAAAATTGTTTGTGCAACCATATTGATTTAGTTATAAATAATGATTAAATCTGGTTTATAACCTTTTAGTTTATATGTCACCTCATCGAAATATTTTTTATACTGGCTGACACCCATGCTGTTACTTTTCCTTCTCGGTTCACTGACTGTACATAGAAGAGGACTTCTGATTGGTTGACAACTTGGGCGAGCACCTATATGAAACCAGCATTTTGATTGGGCCACATCAAGTTCCTGGAGTTCCTGCATCAGAGTGAGTGAGAGAGAGAGAGAGAGAGAGAGAGAGAGAGAGGCAGCAAGAGGAAGAGAGAGTTGTAGGAGGGGCAGATGGGGATGCCCCCTTAAGAAAGTAGTGCATTATCTGCTGTCTGCTGTGCCGACTGCATGAGTACACCGGTATCAGAGGAGCGCAGGACTGTAAAGAGGGACCATGGCTTCCCTCAGCCCTTTCGGACGGTCCAGCAAGGACATTATGAATGTGATGCAGAGGCTGCAAGGTAGGTGATGCTGTATTTCTGTGCTTTACCTCAAACAACCGTCCTCTGGCTCTATGAGTCAGGAGGAATTCTGCTGATTCAGTGCCTTCACACCTAGAGTTAGTGCCAGATGCCTCTTGTTGCACAAATGCACCATATTTGACAGCACAGGAACTTACCCACTTGAGAAATCAATATTGATGCTTTACATAATGGCTTTGCGTGTCTGTCCATTTATCTTTAAACTATTGTTGACATCATATGCAGCTCATGTAACTCTTATAGCAGTGTTGCAAACACAGAAATGTCCCGAGGGAATCATGTATTTTCATTATAATGACTTACGGACGCCTTGGTTTATCAGCCGTTGGTTCGGATTGACAGGTCGTGTGCTGCAGTGCTTGAGGACAGGTTATTTTTCTACCCTTTTAACCAGGAATAGAGGATCTACTTCTGTTGTGATGCTTTCTGTGCATTTTTAGATCCAATTAATCATTTAGTTAAAATGGCATACAAAGAGCTGTGTTGTTAAATTGCCCAATGGTTCGCAAAGAAAATTGATAAAAGAATCGTTGGGGATTAGATTTGTGTTTAAAATAGTTTAGTCCATGAAGGTCATCATTGTTTTTTCTTACAGGAAGTTGTCCTTGACAAAGGCCCTTTTCTAACACTTGTGTTGCCAGGGAATAGTTTAGTTTGACCTTTCTTGCTTGGATTATATTTATGTTCTTTTTGATAAGGTTTAGTTTACTGGAGCACTCTGTCATGTCATATCAGAAGGCGGATGTGTTAAGACATAATGCTGCCGAAATGGTGCCTACCAACATTATGGGTAATGCTTTTAAGGTGGCAGGAAGAGTTTAAATGCTTTGCAATCATTTTTTAGAGGAGGGAAAATATAAAACCACCCAAAAGAAAAACACAAAAGCGATGATTGCTCTTTTGGGAATGAGTGATGACGTGATGCATGGCTCATGCTGATAGGAAAATGTTTTCATAGTCCACTTGTTTTGCTTCAATATTATCAATCACCAAATTCACTACTTAAAGGGACAGTTTACCAATAAATGAAAATTCTGTCTCATTTATTCACCCTCATTTCTGTATGACTTAATTGCTTCTGTTACAGTGTTGCAATTATTAACTAAATCTCAAACTATTAAAATAGCTTACAGTGATTGAAATAAAGCTGAAACAACATTAAAAAAATATAAATATTAAATGAAAAATGTAAACTTAAATGATGCTTTGGCAACTAACTGAAATACGTTACAGCTAAAATAATTCAAAATGTTATTAAATACTATAATACTATTTAATAATACCAGAGGAACACAGTATGTTCTGTGGAATGCAAAATAAAATATAAGTTTTTTTAAATTATTTTATTTTATTTTTTTTAAAAGGGCTCTAGTATTTGGTTCCCAACGTTATTCAAAATATCTCTTTTTTTCTTTTTTGGTCTTCAACATAAAAAAATCAGGTTTTGAATGCCATAAAAGAAAGTAAATGATGACAATATTTAAAAGATTAGTTCACTTCCAGAACAAAAAAAGTTACAGAGAATTTACTCACCCACTTGTCATTCAAGATGTTCATGTCTTCCTTTCTTCAGTCGTAAAGAAATTGTTTTTTGAGGAAAACATTTCAGGGATTTTCTTTATATAGTGGACTTCAATGGTGCCAAAAGTGCAGTTTAAATGCAGCTTCAAAGGGCTCTAAATGAACCCAGACAAGGAAGAAGGATGTTATCTAGCGAATTTTGTAGGACGATTTTGAAGTTGGAGGAGAAAATGAGATGGGAGTTTTTTGACTTACCCTAACTGTCTTGAACCAGAGTGCACAGAGTACACATGCACATCACAGAGATAGACGAGACAAGCATTTGTGGTTAAAAAGTGTATAAATTGCCAATTTCTTTTTAGGAAATAACCAATCGTTTGACTAGATAAGACCCTTCTTCCTCGGCTGGGATCATTTAGAGCCCTTTGAAGCTGCATTTTGGAAGTTCAAACTCCTGTCCACCATATAAGTCCACTATATGGAGAAAATACCTGAAATATTTTTCTCAAAAAACAATTTCTTTACAACTGAAGAAAGAAAGACATGAACATCTTGGATGACAAGGGGGTACATTTTTGTTAAACTAATCCTTCAAATAAATAATTAAAGCTTGCATCATTAGCACTGTTGTTCTTATTTTAAAGTGTTAAAATCTACATTGTAATAAAACACCCAGACCGACTGATATGCTTGATGCCCATATTTTTTAGAGTTGGACAGGGACTCTATAGTGGCTGGTGTGTATGGGAACAGGTACAACCTGACACCTCTTTGGAAGATGTCCTGTCCTTGGAAGATGGAACAGATCGATATTTGGCCTCCCTGGCGTTGTTTGCCCATTCTCATTGACTGATGTCTGTAACTCAGTGTTGGCAGTGGACAGGGCAAGTCTATAAAAACTGGTCACAAATTAGCTGTATTTAGTCCTGTCATTTAATTCCTATCTCCATGTACAGGCTGTAGATTTAAAAAATAGTTTGATGGCAACCCGTTGGTCGAGCGCAGTGAGACCTTTGAAAGCGTTAACCCTGTGACTAAGTGAAAGCAGATGTTTCACTGTGGACTTTCTAATAATAACAGCATCAAGCTGGTAACATTTTCTGCTCAATAATTGATTTAAGAATGATTTCAACTGCTCTTACGACAACAAATAGAGCAGGAGGCTATGGAAAAAGACATAATAAAAGCATCCTTTTAAACTTAATAAATAGGTCATGTCCATGCTGGGAAGCACAATAAAAAGCAAACAGGTGACTAACTGCGACATGATTGCAATTAAAAAAAGTTGATTCCTTTATGTAATTTAATTGATTTGAAATCCATTTTTCATGATATTTTGAGTGAAAATATAGGATGTGGCCTAATTTTATTATTCAAATCGATTGGACTGCATGGTAAAATGTTGGAAAAACAAGATTTTTTCTTTAAAATAACATGCACATTTTTTTTTTTTTTTAAATGTCAGGTTGACATTTTGAGAATTTTTATCTGTTTATGACTAATGGAAGTTTTGTTTTCACAGTAGCCCACACAAACAATTCTGTCCTTAAAAACTTAAAAACTCTCTTCATGAATAGTTAAAGGAGCTGCTTTATGCACCTTCAAAGCTTCTAATGCATTTCCTTTGTAATCTGTAGAGAATATTGAGCTACTTCCTTGTGGAGAATTCATGTTTATTTCTGATCACCATGGCAATACCCACATGCTCATATAGTCTTCAAGATGAAACAAGAAGCATACAAGAGGAACTTAGTATTCAAACTCATCAGGAAGGAAGTTACATATGCGTGATAACTAGCACTTCTGTTTTTACCGCCAAAATTTCAAGAGTCAGTCATGCATTTTCAGGTGCTTTAGGGTGATCTTAAATGACAATTGTTTAATTAAAATAGGTGCCTAACTAACCCACCCACATAGAACACCTTATTAATCGAATAGCAAGACCTTAGCTGCCATTCAGAACACCTAAGTGAATAGACAGTGAATTTTACACCAGCAAAGAATCATTTACATTTATATGTAAAAATGATTTATAGTGCATGAGTTGCATTTTAAGCGCAAATGTAGTAGATTTGCCATCTGATGTCGACACAGTGATTGCATATAAGGTGAATTCACTTGAAGTGTGGTCAAAAGTATTTTGCATTGAAGGCACATCAGAAGAGGCGTGTGCTAGTTACCATGGCACATCAACAGCGAATAAGGCGATGTGTGGTTATGCGACAGAAGGTCTGTGGTTACTGTTTTCAGAGTAATTTCTTTTGGTTTCCCCCTACATGGCGACTGGCGCATGCCTGTTTCGAGCTTGTGGTAAAACCGTTTGCCATCTTTCTTTCGTTGGCACGAGAGATTTTTATACAACAGCCACTTCCTTTAGACACATATCAGATGCAAACTCTCCAACGAAGAATGATATTTTTGTTTTATAGAGACACAGTTTGTATAAAAAGGTTGTTGTCTTGAATAAATTATAAAACTGTTGGTGTTAAATCAGTAACTGTTTTAATATATTGTAAAAACAATGAGAATGTTAAAACGTGACTCCAAACTGATGTTTTCTACAGTTAAAGACACCACTATCAACAATGAACTGATATCAGTTCATAACAAGTGATTACTATGGCTTTTTAGAGCTGCTTTACAGCAAAATTGAGATTTGTTTGCATCATTGCATCACTGTTTTATTGTTTAGCACTCTAAAGCTGATTTTAAGCGAACTATATTGTATGAAGTGCTGTATAAATAAAGCTGAGTTGTCTTGACTATCATCGTTGATATTACATTGATCAAAATAGCTGGTTGAAAATAGATGTGGTCACAGAATGTTTTAATGGGACACTAGATGGCACTATTTCTGTTTAATATATAGTTTAAATAATTAAGATAAATTTTGGCCTAATAGACAAAATCAACATTTGGATCAGCGTTTCTCTTTTGAAATGGCAAGAGTAATGTGTAGAATTTTAAAGACTGTGCTCCATTCAACAGATGACTGCAACATCTGACCAGTTGGCCATGATATCATCTGTCCCGAGTTTGTGTTGAACGCACTCATTTAAATTTCAGATGCTCCACTCACTTGTTTCTCTTATTTCTACGTGTAGACTGAAAGTGACTGTACATTCATTAATAATTAATTAACTCTAATTCTTAACACTGGGTGTGAGTGCAAGTGGGCAATGCTACAAACTAGGAGACCATCAGTAAAGCTGCTTTTTTTGATTATAGTGGGAACAATCCAATTTGTCAATTGGCTGTAGATGCTAAACACTAATGATCATCCATTGATTACTGAGGGAGAACTGAGGGACTTTTACCCTGCAGATTTTACCCTTAAACATATCCTGAAAGCCTTTACATTATTCTGCGATAGTATTTCAGGACTGGACAGCTCCTCTATCCTTCTATTGATCTATCGATCTATCTATCACTCTATCTATCGTTCTATCATTCTATTATTATATTGTTTGCATCTATCTTTAGATATGTAGATATGTATATATATATGTATATGTACACTACCAGTCAAAAGTTTTTGAACAGTAAGATTTTGTTTATGTTTTTTAAAGAATTCTCTTCTGCTCACCAAGCCTGCTTTTATTTGATCCAAATTACAGCAAAAACAGTAACATTTTGAAATATTTTTACTATTTAAGATAAATGTTTTCTATTTTAATATATTTTAAAAATGTAATTTATTCCTGTGATTTCAAAGCTGATTTTTTAGCATAATTACTTCAGTCATAAGATCCTTGGTAGATGGTATAATGTTACAAAAGCTTTTTATTTCAGATAAATTATCTTTGGATCTTGCAAAAAGTACACAACTGTTTTAAATATTGATAATAATAATAATAATAATAATAATAATAATAATAATAATAATAATAATGTTTTATAAGCAGCAAATCAGCATATTAGTATGATTTACGAAGGATCATGTGTCACTGAAGACAGGAGTAATTTAAATTTAACTTTGATTACAGGAATAAATTACATTTTAAAATATATTCAAATAGAAAGCAGTTATTTTAAATAGTAAATATATATATATATTTTTAGCTGTATCTTGGATCAAATAAATGCAAGCTTGGTGAGCAGAAGAGACTTCTTTAAAAAACATGTAAAATCTTACTGTTCAAAAACTTTTGACTGGAAGTGTATGTATATAAAAGTATATTCAGTATATGCTAGATATAATAAATAAATTGCCTTTTCTCACATTATTCTAATCCACAAAAGTTCAGGACTTTTTAATCCATTTTAAAGACCCTTGAGCTTTTACCTTGTTAACTGATAGAAACAAATGGTGACTCATTAGATGAGCATGTGATGGGAGTAGCACTTATTTCAAGGATTACATTATCTTCTGTGACTAAAACACTTTGAGGTGCATTCCTCGATCTTTAACACAAAAGGCTTTTGAGATATAAATACCTGAACTATGCCGGAGCGGTGAGAGAATGGATTGTTCCTCTAAGTGGATTTGCGAAGGAACAGTTATGTTTTGTAAATGCACTTACGATTCAATGCACGAACACATGAGATTGAATTAAGTAATTTAATAAAGCATCTTTTAATGCATGCCTGGAAGATCAAGACTTAACACTGGGCATGTCCATTTCTGGTCATGAGATGTGCAATTAAATATATATTAGAATGCAAATAAGTATGTTGTGAGGTGGACTGGGTTTGTGTTGAGCTCATGCTGTGGCTGATGGTCAGGAATAATAGAGTGATATAGTCACTGACTGCACCGTAGCAGGTGGCAGATGCTTTGCAATTGCTGTGGCATAAATGATTCAATACTTTGAGTGCAGTTGGTTCCCAGTTGCCTTATAGCCATTTGCAAATAATGCATGTGTTATTTAGTATGATTAAATTTGTGACATTAATGATTTTTTCCGTAGACATGTACACAATTAAAAAGACTTCAAAGTATTTGAAGTCAGCATGACTTAATAAAAGTATTTCTCAGTGAAACAGAATATTAAATGTGACCCTGGAACACAAAACCAGTCATATGTAGCATGGGTAGCAATAGCCAAAAAACATTAAGATATTAAGTAATATGCACTAGTAATATGCATTGCTAAGAACTTCACTTTGACATCTTTAAAGGCGATTTTCTCAATATTTAGATTTTTTTTGCACCCTCAGATTCCAGATTTTCAAATAGTTGTATCTCAGCCAAATTTAGTTCTATCCTAACAAACCATTTATCAATTGAACACTTATTTATTATTTATAATTAGCTTTGAGATGGTATATAAATCTCAATTTTGATAAATTGACCCTTATGACTGGTTTTGTGGTCCAGGGTCACAAATGTGAAATGTGAACTTGATTTTACTCATTTACTTTTGATGCGGAGCCATTCAAAACCGCAACAAGGCTGCATTTATTAGATTAAATAGTAAAGATAATAAAATAAAGAAAAGAAATTACAATTGAAAATATCTGCTTTATTCTTGAATATATTGTAAAAAGTAATTTATTCCTGAGGTGCAAAGCTGAATTTTCAGCATCATTGTCTCCAGTGTCACATGATCCTTCAGAAATCATTCTAATATGTTGATTTGCTGCTCAGGAAACATTTATTATTATTATATCACTTATTATTATCAATGTTAAAACAGTTGTGCTGCTTAATAAATGCTGAAAGATAAATTACGTTCCAAAGTTTAATACTAGCCTTAGTGTTCAAATCACTGATACTAAGCAATGTGTTACCCTGGACCACAAAACCAATTATAAGAGTCAATTTTTTTTAAATTGACTATATTTGCTTCGGCTTATAATTGGTACAATTATTTGAAAATCTGGAACCTGAGGGTGCAAAAAAAAAAAAAGAAAAAAAGAAAAAAAAAAGAAAATCGCCTTTAAAGTTGTCCAAATTAAGTTCTTAGCAATGCATATAAAATTTTTATATATTTATTTTATGAAATTTACAAAATATCTTCATGGAACATGATCTTTACTTAATATCCTAACAATCTTTGGCATAAAATAAAAATCAATAATTTTGATCCATACAATGTATTTTTGGCTATTGCTACAAATACACTTGTGCTACTTAAGACTGGTTTTGTGGTCAAGTTTCACATATTATTAGTAATTCTTGCCTCATCAAGCACTCCTAATAATGTTAAATTAATAATTGCACACAATAAGGCAAGCAACATGTATCAAAATCTTTTACTGTCTCATTGTAGAGACAAAAATGACCACTTTCTGTTTACTTTGTTTTTTTACTTAGACATGCAAATACATTCAAACCCACAGTAACTGTGTCATGTCATAAGTCCTTTGTTGTATAGCGTTCTGAATCTGATTATTTGTTAAGCCATTCCTGCATTAGGGTGTCTGCGGTGCTTGTAGTGGAGGCCCGGTGGAGTTCAAGCTGTGTAGCATGAGTGCTGACCCCCACCCACCCATATAAATCAGGATAACACCAGCTGCCTGGTGACATCACAGCCCCCCGCGTGCTGATTGGCCGATCAGTGCCATAGCCGGTTAGTATGGCTGCAGCTGTGGGATGCTGCTAGAACTAGAATAGACCTGAACGGAGCATCCACACCAGCACATCTCTCCAGCTCCACCAACAACAGGAAGTTGCCTGGCTCATAAAAAACTGCCCTCGATTAGCAGCCTATCCACAGCGGAGGAGAGAGAGAGGGAGAGAGAAAGAGAGAGACAACAGGAGGAGGGGGAGGTTTCATCCTCCAGCGCTCAGTCGCGCTGTATTTTCATACGGAAAGATCCTCCGCCTGCACTGTTCTGCTTCCCGGAGGAAATAAAGGATAGCTGATCTGGTTTTCCTCCCTGGATGACACGCGCGCACTTTCACACATGAAGGACACAAAGAAACGGAGGGAATGCAGGGCTCACAATGGCTCACTTTAAGGACGTAGCTGTGAAAAAGACCACGTCTTTGAATCTGGTGACGGGATTCTTTCAGTATCTCCGCGGTAAGTGGGACATTGACGTCTCCTCTCATCCGACTGGAGTGTGGGAGCCTATAGCTCAGATTTACACGTAGTCTGTGCTTCACTGAATGTAGGTGAAACAGATGCATGATCCAGATATGCAGTGACACGTCATATGGCTCACTAGACATTATTGGCCAGCTGAGGTCTTCCTCGTCTTCCTCCTCAGGAGAGGTAATCACCGTGTTGGCACGGGTCACGGCTGCACACGAGTGCTGATGCGAACCTCTTTACAGCTGCGCATGTTGGATTATGATGGCTGTGGTGTGCTTAAGGCTGCACCGGCATGCCATGTGTGCTACAGTACATGGATGCTTCCTAAACATGCCCCGTGCATTGCATTAGAACATGCATGCAAACATAGGATGTTGTCTGTTGTGAATATGGCTGGTCTGTCTGAGCCCATCACGCATAAATATGTCTGGTGGGTGTTTGTTGGTGACCTAAATGACCTTATCTGTGTCTAAAAATGCTCTGCAAGATTTGTGCATATGCTGTTTGCAAAGTCAAGCATCACTAATGTTTCGCATACTTAGGGTTATTGATTTGTACAGTAATAAATTGTTACAATAGTAAACTTTTTTCACCTTGCAGACGATTAAAAAAATCAGAAGCAGAATATTATTGAAACTTGGGGGGTGGACTCTTTTGGTTAGGAAACACCCCCTAGCAACACTCACAACACCTTAGAAACCATTCAGAACGACTTTGTAACTGTGTGGCAATGGCCTGGCAACCACAAAGCAACACCCTAGCAACCATCCAGAACACACACAGAACATCCTAACAATTCCATAGCAATGACGTTACAATCACTCAGAACATCTTTATGGCTGCATAGAAAAGGCCTGCCAATCACACAGAATACCACTGCAACAGCCCAGCAGCTGCTTAGAATGTCTTGCTTAGCAACACCTTGGCAACCACCCAAAACACACTATTAACCACATGGCAACACCTTGGCAACACTTTTGCAACTGCATGGCAACACCATGACAGCCACTCCTGGCAGACACTTTGCCATGTCCTTGCAACCAAACAGAATATATTCTAGCACCACCCATGGCATCCTAGCAACCACTTAGAACATCTTTATGGCTGCATAGAATCTTCCTGACAATCATTTGGAACTGCATAGGAACAGCCTTGCATCCACGCAAAATACCTTTGCAATGCCTTGAGAACAACACAGAGCATCCTAGAAACCGCATAGCAACACCCTGGTAACCACATAGAACATTCTAACAACATAGCAATGCTCTAACAACCACTCTGAACATCTTTATGGCTGCATAGTAAAGGCCTGGAAATCATACAGAATACCATTGCAACTCCATAGCAACAGCCTGGCAGCTGCTTAGAACATCCTGCTTAACAACACTCTGTAAACCACCCAGAACACACTGGCATCCACATAGCAACACCCTGGCAACCATTTACGCCTGCATGGCAACACACTGGCAACAGCTCCAAAAACCTTTGCAGCCACTTTGCATTCCCGTAGAACCACATAGCAACACCCAAGCAACCACTTTAAAACATCTTTGTGGCTGCATAGAAACTTCCTGACAACCATTTCCAACTGCATAGGAATGGCCTGGCAACAACACAGAGCATCCTGGAACCCTGGCAAACACAGTACATTCTAGCATAGCAATGCCATGACAACCATTTAGAATATCTTTATGGCTGCATATATTATCCTGGCAACCACTTTTGCAGACTATTTTCAAAGCTGTGGCAACAACATGGAATATTCTGCATAGCAACACTCTGATAACCACCCAGCACATCTAAGTAACCTCTTAGGACACCTTTATGGCTGCATAGCAACACCCTGACTACCACCAGAACACATTTGCAGACTGTTTGCAATGCTGTGGCAACAATATAAAACATCCTGCATTGTAACACCCTGACAACCACACAGCAAATTTTAGCAACCACTTTGGAACATCTTTATGGCTGCATAGCAACTTCCTAAAAACCATGTTGAGTACCTTTGTAACTGCATAGGAACGGCCTGCTCTGACAACAACACAAAGCATCATTGAAACTGCATAGCAACACCCTGGCAACCACCAGAACACATTTGTAGGCTATTTGCAATTCCATGGCAACAACTTAGAAAATCTTTATGGCTCCCTAGCAACACCCTGACAACCACCAGAACACATTTGCAGACTTTTTTACATCTTAGCAACCACTTTAGAACATCTTTATGGCTGCATACAAGAGGCTGGCCTGGCATGCAGAATATCTTTGCAAATCCATGGTAACAGTATGGCAACTGCTCAAAAACATCCTAGCAACCGCACAGCAAAGCAAATCCATAGAAACTGCCTGGTAGCCGCTTATAACATCCTAGCAACCACATAGCAATGCTTTAGCAATGCTCTTATATACTTGAGAGCTTGTGCAGTGCACATAAATAGACATTCGGAGCATATCTGTGTGTTTTTGCTTAAAATCTGCATTAATGTTGTTTATGCTGAGTATATGTGTAATAATGGGAATACTGGCACATGTTTCTGATATAATGTCGATGTTTTTGCTCATGCCACGTGTGGACTCTCAGCTCTCCTGTGCTGGTGAATATATCCTCTATAGCTTTCAACATGAATGAAAATGTACAGTATTCTGTAGTAAATACTCTTGAAAGTGTTTCTCACAAATATAAGAAAATAACCAGGTGAGTCATGATGGCTGAGAGCCGAATGAAAAAGATGGAAAAGCGTAATATCTCACTGGATGTTAAAAAGTAAAACATATCTGCTTACTTATGTGGTTATTGCTTTTCTCTCTTTTGCAGATGAACAGGAGGCAGTGCAAAAAAGAACTTTTACAAAGTGGATTAATTCACACTTGGCCAAGGTAAGATGTTTTACAGTTTTTTAATTTTTTTATTTGGATGCCACATTTAGCTTGTATACTATTTACACTGGCCTACAGTACAACAACAACAACAGTAATTGTTTTTCTTATAATGTGCATGTTCTATATCTTTTTAAAACAGTGGCATATAGACACTTTTTAACTGTGGCTTAGGTGCTTTTTGCTGCTGTTACATCATGATAGACAATCACTAACTGAGTATATAGGAAATTCACCAGTGTCTTAAGCAGTGATGGCTGTGTTACTGTCTTCCTGACCCATCATCCATGAACAGTGAATGGTCCATGTGATTTGCTTTGTAGCCTAATGTCATAATGACTCTAAAGGGCAAATGTCTGTGTAACCGAGTAAAGCTCAGATGATTAAAGGATGATCGTTGTGCAGGACAGTAAACAGTGAGTGAGGGGGTGTAATGCTCTAATACTCTAATAAAAAAGATGAAGGGCGCTGTTTGTGTGTGCTTTGAGAATGAATGCTGTGTTGTGATGGCGTCCCACTGCCATGGCCAAGATGAGTGGGTGATCTTGTGTTAGTAGGCTGAGCATTAAGAACAACTCTGGAAATGTGCACTGAATTTATGAAATGAAACTGCGAGATGATATAGAGGCCAAACATGCTTTGGTAAATTGTAATTATGGCAAAAAGTTAAAACTGACAAAAATCATGTGTATATAATTTTTTTACATTTTGAATCGATTAATCATGACTAATCATTTTGTAGACTTTTTATCTAATAATTTTGACCAATAATTATCATAATTAAGACATAGTGTAAAAATCCTTTTTTTATATTAAGAGTTTAATTTGACATGTCCACAAATAGAGACTTTTTATCTCATAATTTTGACAGTTTTATGTCACAATTTTTACTTTATATCTCATAATTTTGACTTTTTATATATTTTGGGATGTACTTATTCCTTAAAAAAGGTTGAGGGTGAAATTTTACAGTTTAATTTGGCATTTACACAAATACTGATTTTTCTTATCTCAATTTTGACTGATTTATGTCACAATTATTACTTTAGATCTCATAATTTTGACTTTTTATATATTTTGGGATGTACCTGTTCCTTTAGCGTTGAGGGTGAACGTTTTAAGTTTAATTTGACATTTCCACAAATACTAACATTTTATCTCATAATTTCGACTTTTTATGTTACAATTTTGACTTTATATCCATAATTTTGACTTTTTATGTCAGAATTTTGACTCATGTCATAATTATGACAGAAGTTATAATATTAAAAAATACTTTCATATGTATTGGGATACAATTATGCCTTCAGAAAGGTTGAGCATTTTAGTGTTTAGTTTGACATTTCTACAAATTACTTTTTATCTCATAATTTTGACTTTTTATATATTTGAGGTTGTGCTCATTCCTTCAGAAAAGTTTAAGAATGAACGTTTTACAGTTTAATTTGACATTTCCACAACTACTTTTAATCTCATAATTTCGACTTCTTTTTATGTTAAAATTACGACTTTATATCTCATAATTTTTAATTATTATGTCAGAATTTTTGGCTCATGTCATAATTATGACAGAAGTTATTATATAAAAAATACTTGCAATATAATTACACCTTTAGAAAGGTTGAGTTTTTAAATTTTACAAATTATTACTTTTTGTATCGTAATTTTGATTTATGTCATTAATATTAACTTTTTATCTCATAGTCTTCACTTTTTATGTCACAATTATGATTTTATGTTTAATAATTTAGACTTATAATAATTATGATTAACATGTTTTTCTTATGTGGCTTTCATATACTTTTACATATATATTTATGTGTATGTTTGCACAGTATATCTATGTCATATATTGAAATAGTCATTTATTTTGACCCCAGAAACAAAAATAAACCATAGTCATTTATTTTGACCCCAGAAACAAAAATAAACCTCTAAGACAATGATATTACCACTTTTTGGTACTTTTAGGAAAGATGCAGGTCTTTTTATATGACCTGTCACTTTTGAATCTCTGTTCAACGGAGCATCTTCAGAATCCGCTGTGACACCAGAACTTCCTCTGTTTGCAAGTCAGATCCTCTGGGTTGACATGTTGTGTCAGGCGTTTATAGGGACAGATTTTTATGTCTGACAGGTGAAAGTGCTTCAACTGGAATGAGACTTTTTGTCAAATCCTCTGTCGTACTATGTTAAGTTGACTGTTTTTAGGGTATTTCCTTTGAATGAAGCCTGCGTTATGTTGAAATGCAGATTGAATCTTTGTTTATGGAGACAAGGGTGATTCTAGGAAGTTTTGGACACTGTAGGTATGTGCAGATGGCCATGGAGTGAGGCTGGAACAATTCTCAGTGGGAAGAAGCATGTTTCGCTCCTGAGGTCTTTGAAGTTTGTGCCCGCTGATTTCAGATACTGTGATTAAAATTCAACAACAGAATATTCAAGATGCAATCAGTCAGGACCTGGTCAGCGTTATATGGTTGCATTTTACATTTTGAAAAAGTGATTTAGGAAAAATATTATAGGAAGATTATAATTTTTGTCACTTAAGTTTATTTTAGACTGCATTTGCAGCCCTTTTTACTGGCATAATGTGATTTATTTCTGAGTGAAAAGTCCCAGAGTGGGAAAAGGTTGAAAAATAAGAGGGATTTGCACCGAAAAAGAACGTTTTGCATTTGTTGTTGCATTTTACAAAAAGACAAACATATCTCTATTTTGGAATAAATTAGTTTGGTTTTGATGGCATGCTGACTTTAAGGGGAGACACTGCAGGCAAAAACTGTTTTTTCATGCACCTGTCAAGTTTGAGATTTAGGGCTTTTTGGTTTTTCATAAAGTGTTTTTTCAGACTAGTGGAAAGAAAACACCCAAAAGACACTGTTAAGTGTTTCTTTTATAGCACTTTATCTATTTGTGTCAATAGATTTCAATTACAATACATTTTTTAAGGCCTTTTTCTTAAAATTAGTGTTTTCTCCTACACTGAGCCAGAAATCTCCGCTTCAGTAACACTTACACACACCAAACCTTAAATTTTTATTCCTGTCTATTTTTCGAAGGTTTTTACAGAGGGATTTGTTCATTTATAATTTGCTTGATTTTATACAACATTTTATTATGGAGTGACAATATGAGATACCCAAAATCCCCTCTGTAAAACATTTGACTCTAATATGTCAAAAAAATTCAACAAGAATTTTTAAACTGACTTCATCCGGTGTTTAGATTTTTGTACTAGAAATGTATGCAAATTAGTGCATATTTCATTAAATAATGCCTCATTTCCATATTTAAACCTAACATTTTAGAAAACTTGTAATACAAAAAATGTTTGCAATTATCAATGTAATCAATTAACTGGGTAAGTAAGCTGATATCTTTTAGTTAATTCTTTTACCCTATTCACCTGCAGTGTCTCGCCATAAGTGATTTATATTATTGATGTGTTTTAATTGTGTTATAATGTTTTAATGTGTTAAAAAAACATTATAATGTCTTAAGAAAGAGTGAGTCAGTTTATTTTTTGCAGTTTAACATTTCTAAAAAAAAAATATACTTACCTCCTACAAAAAAAGTTTATTGAATTATTAGTGTACATTTCTGTTTTTTAACTTTAAACATCTCTTATATGCCTCATATTTACTTTTATTGCATTTGTGATATTTACTAGCAGTTAAGGTGAAAATTGTTTCTACACCAAATTTTTTAATTGTAGAGAGTGACAAACATAACAACAAAGAAAATAAAAAAAATATCGATGTTGACATTTCTAATTTTTTAAAGGATAATGATGGAATGGTATATATTTTAATAAGGAATATTTAAACATTTTATAATATGATTACCTGAATCTAAAAAATATGTTTATACATAACTAAAGATATAAGTAGCCTTTTTTCTTAACCAAAAAATTAGCATTCGATAATGCACAGAAAAGATGAAAGTGTTTTTGGGACAAGCCAAAAAGACATCCTCTTAAAGAAATAGAAAGAGAAAGCTATTCAAAATAAAAGGAAGTCACTATACTTTTGTTGTAGTGGTAAGAAAATGCTTTAATAGCACATAGTAAATGATGACATCAGCTATTCATTGTTAAAGTCACTTGGTTATGTACAATGACCCACATGCTGAAGTGGAGCTGTTGTGATTGTTGTTGCTCCTCCCTCTCTCCTCATTATGCGTGATTAGTTGCTTTGGTGACGGGGCACTTTGCAAAGCACAAAGAGAGGATAATCTGACACAAATGGTGGGTTTAAGTATTCCAGTCAGCACAGATTGCACTGAGGGGCCTTTTGTTCCACACAATCTGCTGCACAACACCACTATGAAAGTTTGAAGAATCAGAGTAATTTCTGCAGCCAGTGGGTTCACTGCAGTAAGGCAGCGCCGTATAGAAAGCACACGCTCAGTGCATACTAACTGAGCTGCGGAATATGCTATGTAATGCTTTCTGAGTCTGCAGATTGACATTGCTGTCTGTGTGTGTGTGTGTGTGTGTGTGTGTGTGTGCTGGCTGGCCTGTCTGTACAGCTATTTTCTGTTGTTTTATTGAATATTTTTGCATTTACATTTCTTGCTTCCTATATTATATGTGACCCTGGACCACAAAACCAGTCATAAGGGTCTTTTTTTTTTTAAACTGAGATTTATAGATTAATCTGAAAGCCAAATAAATAAGCTTTCCATTGATGTATGGTTTGTTAGGATGGAACAATAGGTTAGAACAACTGTTTGAAAATCTGGAATCTGAAGGTGCAAATAAATTTGTTCAAATGAATTTTCTTAGCAATGCATATTACTAATCAGAAATAAAATTTTGATATATTTAGGGTAGGACATTTACTAAATATTTCCATGGAACATGATCTTTACTTAATATCCTAATCCTAATTTTTAACATAGTAGAAAAATAGATCATTTTGACCCATAAAATGTAATTTTGGCTATTGCTACAAATATACCTGTGGTCCAGGGTCACATTTTTTTTCTCAATAGTCAGCATGACCAAAGCAAATGTGTTTGCACATCACTTATGAAGATTTTCCATGATGGGAAGTTTATTCTATTTTGGTTTGACATCTGACACATCTGTTATCTTTTCCTATTGTGTCCATTTCCTTTGAAAAAGCACATGGACTTTTTTATGATGTTTTTATGGAAGCAGCTGAGCTGAGATTTTCAAAGTAAACTTAGACCTGTGTCATATGTTCTATTCTAGTGATAGTCCTTGCAAATATTATACAGTAGCTTTACAATGTGCAGGTGTTAGATTGTAGTACTGGTACACTACCATTCACAAGTTTGGGTTAAGTGAGATCTTATGCTCACCAAGACTGCATTTATTTGATTAAATATACAGTAAAAATGGGAAATATTATTACAATTTAACAATTTTCTATTTAAATATATTTTAAAATGTAATTTATTTCTGTGATGCAAAACTGAATTTTCAGCATCATTACTTCAATCTTCAGTCTCACATGATCCTTCAGAAATCATACTTATATGCTAATATGCTGCTCAACAAACATTACTTATTATTATCAGTGTTAAATAACAGTGGCTGCTTAACATTTTTGTGGAAACAGATGATTTCTTTTAGGATTGTTTGATAAACCGAAAGCTCAAACAGCATTTAGACAACCAGTCAAAAGTTTTTGAACAGTAAGATTTTAAATGTTTTTTAAGATTTTAAAAGTCTCTTCTGCTCCCCAAGACTTCATTTATTTGATCCAAAGTACAGCAAAAACAAAAAAATTTAGAAGTATTTTTACTATTTTTTTAAAATAACTGTTTTCTATTTGAATATATTTTAAAATGCAATTTATTCCTGTGATCAAAGCTAACTTTTCAGCATCATTACTCCAGTCTTCAGTGTCACACGATCCTTCAGAAATCATTCTGATATGCTAAATTACTGTTTAAGAAACATTTATCATTGTTATTATTATCAATATTTAAAACAGTTGAGTAATTTGTAATTTGTAACTTTGTAACATTATACACTATACCATTCAAAAGCTTGGAATCAGTTTATTTACTTATTTATTTATTATTTAGGAAATTATTAATACTTTTATTTTGCAAGGATGCTTTAAATTGATCAAAAGTGATGATAAAGACATTTATAATGTTACAAATTATTTCTATTTCTGATAAATGCTGTTCTTCTGAACTTTCTATTCATCAAATAAACCTGGAAAAATTCTACGAGCTCTTTTCAACATAAAAAATATTATAAATAGAAAACAGTTATTTTAATTAGTAAAAATATTTATTGTACTTAGGATCAAATAAATGCAGGCTTGGTGAGCAGAAGAGACTTCTTTAAAAAAACATTAAAAAATCTTACTGTTCATAAAACACTATAAAAAACATAACTTTTTATAAATAACTTTTATAAATGTATTTACTGTCAATTTAATGCATTCTTGCTGAATAAAAGTAAGATTTAAAAAAATAATAACTGTCATAAAACTGTAGTGTATAGCGTATATGGTACTGAACGATCACCATATTTAAATAAAAACAGCATTTATATTGCCTTTGTCTATTTACCGTCAGTATTTCACTGCTTCTCCATGAAAAATGAATTTGCATTTACAGTTTATTTAGAGTTTGTTAGAGTTTCATCTGCCTGCACAGATTGTAGTTTCAGTCTTTCTGTGACCGCAAGTTTGAATGCTGCGTGCCATTTCTAGTTGAAGTGTGATGTGAGATCGAAACATCAGGCAATGAGAGATAATAATGAAATTTCAAGAAGAAATTCATGAAGAATCATAAACTGCCACTGTACCAACGCTTGTTTGAACATTTCACTATAAATCCAACACTTCTGCTATCCACAGTATTTTTATAGCTCTACTCTTACTGCTCTGTTGAAATAACAGTATATGCTGGTTAGGTATGTTTTGGTAACTGGTTTGAGCTGGTTTAAGCTCGTTCTTAGTTGGTCATGAGCTGGTTTAAACTGGTCCTAAACCCATGACCAACTAAGGACCAGTCTAAACCAGCGCAGCGTGGTTCAAAACATACCTAACCAGGGTCTATATCAATTATTAATTAATTTGCATCTATTTTTTCTCCTAAGTAATTTTAAGACAAACATATGTTGTAAACAGTGAGAACTTGTCAAACTTTGTGTATCCCAAACTTTGAAAGAGCATTTTCTGAGGCTGAAACTTAGATTCCTCTGGGAATGAAGAGAGGAATTTCTGATGACCTAAAAGCATTTATATGTATTTATTCAGCAGATGAGCTGAAGCGACTTATAAGGTAGAATAAGAATGAAGTAGAATGAGAATAATAAAGCAGAAGAAATTAGTCAGAGCAGCACAAGAGCACAAGCATCCAACACTTTTGGAATCAAAGCACTATAAGCGTTCATTAAGTTTCCTGTTTGTTTATTCCTCCTTCAGCACAAACCTCCTTATGAAGTCAACGACCTCTTTGAGGACATCAAGGATGGGGTGAAACTGCTGGCTCTGTTAGAGGTGCTGTCTGGACAGAGATTAGTAAGTGTCGCTGTGATGCAATATCTGCAGATTATCCTTGTGTGAAACCTCTGCATTGAGCGCAACAGCTGCTGGCATGACAAAGTGTGTTTAATGCCAATATGATGGGCTTGATAGAGTCCTGCTTCCTTTCATTTCTGCTCCTGATAAACCTCTCGAATTTCCCTGCAGCCATGCGAACAGGGCCGGCAACTCAAAAGGATCCACTGGGTGTCCAACATCGGCACAGCTCTTAAGTTCCTGGAGGGAAGGAAGGTAGGTGACGCTATTAACACTCAGGGTATCTTATCTGTCTCATTGAACTGCTTGTCTGTCTTAATTATATGGTGATATTCTGTATAACACTCCCAGCTGGGTCATTCCTGTTATGCAGTACCTTGGTAAAGTCTAGCTTTTAAAAATGCATATGCTTCCGCTATCATTCAAGAAAATCTAGAAAAGGATATAGTAGATTGTCAGAAATATGCTCTGGTCAAGATCAGGCAAGGACAGGAAATGAACAGGATGGAAATTAAAGCTAAAGTAAGTCATTGCTCAGTGAGGAATTGACTGATAGCTTACATGAGAGTTAACTTAAAATGAATATGTTTCCATCTTTTGAAATATCACACTGACTAACAGCGCAAAACATCACTGAATTCATTAAATCCATTGATAATACTTATTGGGACAGATTTTTGTGCTTTTGATTATCCACCAAACGTGATGTCACTTCCACATCATTGAAGCTCCTTTTAGAAAAAAAGGGATTTTTTTTTACAAGACATGATATGGTACAAAACTATATATCGTTGGAAAGATCTAAGGCTCCTAAATAGATATTTAAAAAAAAAATTGTGTTACAAAATTATGTAGGAAAAATAATAGATTAATTTATGACAAGAGTGCACCTCAAAAATATACTTCATAACAGGAGTTCTGACCTTTGTCACAAACAGACTTCCTCGTTGCCTTTTTCCTTATCACACTTTAGAAATCATAAGAAATTACATATCAGTTGAAAACTTAAAATTTCAAAATTCATCCTTTGAAAGCCATTTTTAAATCAGACATTGCATTACCATGAAAAATGTACATCAAAGTCATATTACAAAATGTTTTCGTAAAAATGTAAGTTTTAATTCTTCATTTTCACGTCTCTGTTCAAAAATGGGAGTGACAGTTAAGGGGTTAAAATAGATATAATTATATATCTCAGTAATGCAAATTTAATGTAACCATGCATGGTCACCATTATGTGTACCTTACCCTGCTGGTTTGTTTATTTATTTGTTTTATTCCCCCTCTCTTTTTTATGGTTCTGTTTTCTCTTCTTTTTCCTTTTTATTTCCTCTTTATTGTATATCATTCAGATTCTGTGGGCATTATAAAAATGTATACTAAAATGTATACTCCCTTGACATAAAAAAAAGAAAAACTAATGTTTCAGTCACATAAAAGGATACCTTTTATTCTTAGCAAATGTGCATTAATTTAAAATAACAATTTAAAATTACTTTAGAATATTACTTTCATTCAGCAAGAATCCATTAAATTGACAGTAAAGACATTTATAATGTTACAAAATATTTCTATTTTAAATACACTACCAGTCAAAACGTTTTGAACAGTAAGATTTTTAATGTTTTTACTAAGAAGTCACTTTTGCTCACCAAGCCTACGTTTAATTTATCCAAAGTACAGCAAAAACGGTAAAATTGTGAAATATTTTTACTATTTAAAATAACTGTTTTTCTATTTGAACATATTTTAAAGTGTCATTTTTGACATCATTACCCCAGTCTTCAGTGTCACATGATCCTTTAGAAATCATTCTAATATGCATATTTGCTGCTTTAAGAAATATTTAATATTATTATCAACATTAAAAAATTGTTGAGCTTTTTTCTTTAAAATTTTTTAAAAGAAATCTTGATTAATGAATTGAAAGAACAGCATTTATTTGAAATAAAAAATCTTTTGTAACATAAATGACTTCATTGTCACTTTTGATCAATTTAATGCATCCTTGCTCAATAAAAGTACTAATTTCCCCCCCCAAAAAAATCATACTGATGCTAAATGAACTGCATAATAGGAATGATTCAGCTGAACATAGTTTTAACTGATCATTGAATATGTTCATATGTCCCAGTCCTGCATCTGTCTCTCATCATACTTGGTTTCTAACTCTGTCCTCTTTCTTAACATGTCTTGTCTCAGTCTGTATACCGAGGGTCTCCGGTCAGTACTTCTCTAGTCACAGTTATCACAAACACCTTCTCTTGTTACGCATATCTGCATTTGATGATGCGTACCGTATGCAGCAAGCAACTCCATTATTTACCGATCTCTGTTGTAGCTGCTACTGGCTGCAAGTGCTGCAATTATTTTTAGAAAGCTTGTTTTTTCCACAGCATCTCTTATGATGTCCATGACTGGCTGACCATGAGCAAATAGTTTATTTCTCTTCACTTACGTTCCTCATATTGGTGCATATTCATATTGCTTATTCCCTAAGAAGTGAATATGTCTGGCTACCTTTAGTCAAGTTGACATGAAATCAAAATGGACCCTGTTTACTTTCTTAATGCACGTTCTTGGTGGTATTCTGCACGATAGTGCTGGTTTAGACTGGCTTGTTTGCACTGACCTCGGATCTGTGGATAATATGTCTATACATTTATGATTTAGTAATTTAAGACTTTCTAACATGAGAAATGTTTATTTTCCAGATCAAACTAGTCAATATCAATGCCACCGACATTGCTGATGGACGCCCGTCCATTGTTTTGGGGCTGATATGGACCATTATCCTCTATTTCCAGGTAATATTTGTCAATTATGATGGTAGGATCTGTCATATGTCTGTATGTATCTGGGTTTTAAGGGTCTGTCTTTAAAAACTTTTGCAGATTGAGGAGTTGACCAGTAATCTTCCAGCCCTTCAGGCTTTATCCAGCAGTGCGTCTTCAGTGGATAGCATGGCCAGCTCTGAAACGGGAAGTCCTCCTATGAAACGCAAAGTGATGACAAAGTTTCAGGGCAACGCCAAAAAAGCCCTGCTCAGATGGGTCCAAAGCACAGCAACCAAGTATGTTGTTTTTAATTAACTGAAGAAGATTTTTAAAGATAAATACAAGCTCATTCGAAATGGATATGTCAACTGTCGTTATTTCTTCTCTCAAGGCGTCTTGGGATTGAAGTTAAAGACTTTGGTCCTAGTTGGCGCAGTGGTGTGGCCTTCCATTCTGTTATTCATGCCATTCGGCCAGAACTCGTGGACATGGACATTGTGAGAAAAAGAAGTAATCGTGAGAATCTGGAAGAGGCTTTCAGCGTGGCAGAGAATGAACTGGGAATACCACGTTTACTAGATCCTGAAGGTACTGATACAACTTATTTTTCTCCAGATTCTCTCCAACAGACTTACAAAATAGCACCATGGTATTACCATGGTTTTTGGACATGGTTCCATGGGAATGCCATTTTTTTTTTTAGATATGTTCAATGGCAATATACTGACATCCTTTTAAATTACCTTGGATTACCACGCAGATACCATGGTATAATAAAATGGGAATTATTCAGTACTGTTATACTATATATATATATATATATATATATATATATATATATATATATATATATATATATACAGGATTATTATCGTTACCAAAACTAAAACTATAAAAAACATTTTTGTTAGTTGAAATAAAGCACACATTAACTGAAATTAAGTAAAAACAATTTATTTTTCAAACATTTACAATTTTAATTTAGTTTTAATTTAGTTTTGATGTGCTAAAACTAAAAAAAAAAACTAAAACTAAAACTTTAGATATTGATAATAATAATCAGTGTTTAAAAACAGAAAATCAGCATATTGGAATGATTTCTGAAGGATCATGTGACACTGAAGACTGGAGTAATGATGCTGAAAATTTAGCTTTGATCACAGAAATAAATTATATTTTAAAATATATTCGAATAGAAAACAGTTATTTTAAATAGTAAAAATATTTAACATTGTTACAGTTTTTGCTGTACTTTGGATCAAATAAATACAGGCTTGGTGAGCAGAAGAGACTTCTTTAAAAACATTAAAAATCTTACTGTTCAAAAACGTTTGACTGGTAGTGTAATAAAAATGACAAAAACACAACCAAATTGATCAGAAATTCAACTAAAATTAAGATGAAAACTGAATATATATATATATATATATAAACTAATTTAAAATATATATTTTTTTATAATATTCAAAGTATAGCATAGAATATGGTATAACCATCTAATACAGTACCATGAATGTAGCACCAGGACTAATGTTGTATGGCTTATAATGTCAATTCAGTCAATGATCTGTTGTGCTTTTGAAGAGCCACTCATTTGTTTTGAGTATGATGTGATTAGACGCTGCTTAATTATACTGGGGATCCGTCATTATCGGGCCTCATTATAGACAGACGCTGTTATAGTTTCTTATGTAGGTCATGCTGCTATTCAAGCATGACATCAGGCCAGATCACATAGAGACTAGCATGACATCATGATGTGATCTGGCAGAAGCCCTTTGAAGATGCAATAAAAAGCCTAATTTTGGCTCTTCAGGTCAGTGGTTCATCTAATATGCCAAGAAGTCTGTGAAACACCTGATTATACACAGTAAAACAAACAAAAACTAGATGTGTGCATTCATAGATTTATAAAGATTGATAATATCTCAAGGATTCCACTTGAGAAGTTCAAACCTCCAACTTTTTGTTTATTTTTATTGCAGATGTGGATGTGGACAAGCCTGATGAGAAATCCATAATGACATACGTAGCTCAGTTCCTGAAGCACTACCCAGATCCCCACCAGTCCGAGACAGATGGACAGCAAGAGGAGGTACGCTTTAGTGCTTATGGTCATGTGCAAGCTAAAAATACACTAGCTGCTTGCTGTTGTTATTTAATGCAGTCACTGCTGTAGTGCTTCCTCATCAGTCACTAACCATTACTGTAGTCCATCACAATGTGGAATCCATTCACAGAATCATTACTCTAGAATCACGCCCATAATTGCTCTGTGTGCTCACTTTGTCTCTCTGTCTGTGTTACTCGCCGTGCGCATTCATAGCTGGTTCGTTCCATTCCTACATTCGCTCTCTCTATCCCAGCTCTGCAGGTAAGAGTTGATTATGTCTCATCTGCATGAGGTGCATTTAATATATGGGACATTCTCAAGAAACAGTGACATATGTGCTAGAAAGAAAGCATTAGGAAACATTATTTCAACAATAACTTACTAAATTACAGGAACATACATACAGTTGAGATCAAAAGTTTACTTACACCTTGCAGAATCTCAAAAATGTTAATTATTTGACCAAAATAAGAGAGATCATACAAAATGCATGTTATTTTTTTTTTATTTAGTACTGACCCGAATATGATATTTCACATAAAAGATGTTTACATATAGTTGACAAGAAAATCATAGTTAAATTTAGAAAAATGACCTGATTCTAAATACTGTATTGTTACCTGAATAATCCACAGCTGTGTTTTTTGGTTTATTGATAGTTGTTCATGAGTCCCTTCTTTGTCCTGAACAGTTAAACTGCCTGCTGTTCTTCAGAAAAGTCCTTTAGGTCCCAAATTTCTTTGGTCTTTCAGCATTTTTGTGTATTTGAAATCCATCTTTTCACACTGAGGAGAACTGATGGACTCATGTGCAACTATTACAGAAGGTTCAAACTCTCACTGATGCTTCAGAAGGAAAAAGTAGGCATTAAGAGTTTGGGGGGGGGGGGGGGTTGTCAGTTGTCCTCAGTGTGAAAAGATGGATCTCAAAATCATACAGTCATTGTTGGAAAGGGTTCAAATACACAAATATGCCACAAAAAAAATGTGTGGGTCCTGAAGGATTTTTCTGAAGAACTGTGGGCAGTTTAACTGTTCAGGAAAGGCAAGCGATTCATTAACAACTATCACTAAACAAAAATAAAAAATAAAAACACAGCTGTGGATCATTCAGGTAACAACACAGTATTATGAATCAAGTGTATGTAAACTTTTGAACGGGGTAATTTTTATAAATTCAGCTATTATTTTTTCTTGTAGACTACATGTAAACGTCTTTTATGTGAAATGTCTTCTTCAGGTCAATACTAAAAAATAACATGCATTTTGTTTGATCCCTTTTATTTTGGTAAAATAATTAACATTTTGCAGATTCTGCAAGGTGTATCTAAACTTTTGAGGTGTATGTCAACTGTATTTTTATTTATACATATTAATGTTTACAAAATACAAACATTTTAAAAATTACATAGATAATGGAAGCTTAATATTTTTATTTTTAATATTATTCTATATATTTATTTTAATGACAATATAACACATTAAAAACAAGCACATATATTTTACATTGATAGATAAAAAGCAAACATTTCAAAATGAAAACAACTTTTTTTTATTTTGTTTTGCATTATACACTAAACTACACTAAAATCTTGTTAGTTATATGAGTATTCATTTCTGGGACCCGTACAACACACAAATGTCACCGTTTGCTGAGAATGGCCTGTCGGTGGTGGATACTCTCTGGTTGTTTCCTCTCTTTCTCTGGCTTTTATCTTGCTAACGTCTTGACTGTGTTGTGTTTGCATCTTTTGATGTGCTTTTGCTCTCCTGGACAGTATGATGCACAAGATATTGAGCTAATGCTTGAGGTATGTGTATATTAATACATAGGATCATAATAGCTCCGTATTATATGTAACAAACTACAAAATAGTGGAAGTTCTTCACTCTTATTTGGGATTGGACTCTCTCTCTTCTTTTTCATTGTTTCACACTGCTGTGTTACCTGCTGTGGATTCTTGTTATAAGGGTTTCTTGCTGAATACCTGCTAAACGAGTGATAAATCATTGTTTCTTGCTGTCTGATGTGCACAGCGAGAGGAGCGCAAGGTGCTGAGGGAGGTGAAGATCTGGCTGGATCAGCTAGAGAGAGATATACTGCGTGCTCAGGGATCTGAAGAGAGTCTCACTGACAAATATCAGGTGAATCTGAAATTTTCCATGATCTTTAGAATAAAATAGACTGTCTTTGCACCTTTTAAGACTCCAATATGGAGTTTGCTATCAGGTCAGATGTAATTATTTTTCCTTCGTCCTTCTTTTTTGACTGCAGGCTTTTAAGAATTTCCGTGTGCAGTATGAGATGAGAAAGAAACAGATCGAGTCCCTCTTGCAGCCAGTACACAGAGACGGTAAACTGTCTGTGGACCAAGCAGTGGTCAAACAGGCCTGGGATCATGTGACTGTCAGGGTACGTGCTTCACGTGTTTGTTCACCCAAAAATGAACACTGTTATCATTTATTCAACACATCATGTTCTTTTTCAATGGAAAGCAAAAGTAGATGCACAAAAAATAACAGAAAAAGCATCATAAAAGTAGTCCAACTGCTCTAGATTTCAAGTCTGTTTGAAAGTTTTTACTTCAAATTTCAACTCTGAACTGTTACCGCTGCGCTACTCTAGCTGTCATTAGCTGCGATGAAGTGTGAACTGGAGCGTAGACTGTGGATACAGGATTCATTACTGAGGAAAGAGGGCAAACACACAGAGCCTGTTTTGTTTCAAGGAACAGAGAAGCCCACAGAGCGGACACTGCAATCTGGCCAGACACTTGACAGCTTGAAGGGTCCTCACAGACAGTGAACGGCTTTCAAAACAGATCTCTCCTTTTGATATTTGCAATGTTTTTGTGTGGCTTGCGCAGCTTTTAGACTGGCACATCCATCTGGATAAGTCTTTGCCGGGCCCTTTGGGAGTGATCGGAGCTTGGCTGCATCGGGCAGAACTTTCCCTGAGAGAGGACATACCCATTCAACAGGCCCATGAAGAGACGGCCAACATCATCCACAGAAAACTGGAACAGCACAAGGTAGGTGCAAGAACTTTTTTTTTTCTTTCTTAAGGGACTTGTTCCGATCACTGTGGAGCTAAAATAAAAAAAAATGTCTGTGCTTTCTGTGCAGGAGGTTTTGAAAAATTTAGAGGGACACCGACAGACATTTCAACAGATTCACAGAGACCGATCAGTAAACGGCGTCCCGGTTCCACCAGAGCAGCTTCAGGACATGGCGGAAAGGTTAAATCTGACGATCTTAAGTTTAATTAAACTGTTTAAAGGCAACATGAAATGGCCATGTTTAGAGCCCAGAACATCAAATGACTGACTTGAGGTACCTAGCTACCATCCAAACACCCTAGCCAACTGCATATTCATGCACTAGGAACCACCCAGAACACTCAAGCCAACCATATAGCAACACCCTAGCAACCAGCCAGAACAACACAGACAATTACATAGCAACACCCTAGCAACCACCCAGAACACCCCAGACAACTAAATATCAACACTCTAGCAACCACCCAGAATGCCCTAAGCAACCACATAGTAATGCCCTAGCAACCACCGAAAACACCCTAGCCAACCACATAGCAACGCACTAGCAACCACCCAGAACAACCAAGACAACCAAATAGCAATGCTCTATCAACCACATAGTAATGCCCTAGCAACCACCCAGAATGCCCTAGACAATCACATAGCAACACACTAGCAACCACCAACAATGCCCTGGTCAACCACATCCAACCACACAGCAACACCTTAGCAACCACCTAGATAACCCTGGACAATCACATAGCAACACCCTAGCAACCATTCAGAACACTCCAGACAACTAAACAGCAATGCTCTAGCAATCACCCAGAATGCCCTAGCCAACCATATAGCAACACCCTAGCAACCCCTCAGAACACTACACACAACCAAACAGCAATGACTTAACAACAACCACCCAGAACATTCCAGACAACCACATAGAAACACCCTAGCAACTATCTCGGACAATCACATAGCAAAGCCCTAACAACTACCCAGAACATCCTAGACAACCACATAGAAACACCCTAGCAACCACCACGGACAATCGCATAGCAACACCCTAACAACTACCCAGAACATCCTAGACAACCACATAGCAACACCCCAGCAATCACCTTGGACAATCACATAGCAACACCCTAACAACCACCCAGAACATCCTAGACAACCACATAGAAACACCCTAGCAACCACCCCGGACAATCGCATAGCAAAGCCCTAACAACTACCCAGAACATCCTAGACAACCACATAGCAACACCCTAGTAACCACCAAGAACACCCCAGGGAACCACATAGCACACCCCAGACAACTTCATAGCAACACTCTAACACCTACATAGAACTGTGCAAACATCACTAAGTAGATGTGGAACAATCTAGCATCATGTCAACTTTTTATTTTATTATTACAATATTATTTTAATGTTTTTCTGATGCATATGAACCAAGAAACATTTATAATTAATACATTATTTTGTGTTAACTTTACTGTTATATACTGTAATTATAGAAACTACAGACTCAAAATTCCGCTATATTTACTAATATGTGATGTTTCCACAGGTTTAATTTTGTGACCACATCATCTCACGTCCATCTGATTAAGTTTGAGTTCTGGGAGATGAAGTACCGTCTAATGGCGTTTCTCATGCTGGCTGAGTCAAAGCTCAAATCCTGGATCATTAAATACGGCCGTCGGGACTCGGTGGAGCTCCTTCTTCAAAATTATATTGTACGTCCTCCAGCGTATTTAATAACCTCTTTTAATCTGCTTTATTAAAACTGATTCATGAAATATCTTCCCATTACTGTCCTCATTTACACACAGGCGTTTATTGAAGGCCATAAGTTCTTTGAGCAATATGAAACCACGTTCCGGACTCTGAAACAAGCTGCTGACTCCTACTTGAAATCTGGGGCTTCAGGTAAAATACGTCTCACTTTCAGCTATTATCCCCCTGAGGATGGAGATTCATGCAGCTTTTTATAATCGTTCCCTGGCAGCGATTCTGAACTCCAGCAGCCAAAATGAGCCTATTGCTTTGTGATCAGGCAGCCTCATTCTGTCATACATGCTTGAAACCATTAATTTCTTCCTTTCAAAAAAAAAAAAAACACAAGTTTGACCACAAACGTTCAAACTGTAGTGTATATTCATAATACAATAATGAGAATAAGCTTTGATACTGAATTTTTACTTAATCATTTTTTTTTTGTATAAATCTATTCACAGTAATGAGAATGTGGTGGGAAATGTGCTTAACTGTATAATAGAAATATTGTGACAATGCAAGAAAACAGCTGAGTATAATGTTTTCAGGTTTCTTTAATGATTGGAAAGTTCAAGAGAACAGCATTTATCTAAAATAGAAATCTTTTATAACATGAATGTCTTTATCATCACTTTTGATCAATTTAATTAATCACTGATTTCGAATTCAGATAAATGCTGATCTTGTATTAATCAAATAATCCTGAAAAAAAATGTACTCAACTGTTTTAAATATTGATAGTAATAATAATAATAAATGTTTCTTAAACAGCAAATCAGCATATTAGAATGATTACTGAAGGATCATGTGACACTGAAGACTGGAGTAATGATGCTGAAAATTTAGCTTTGCATCACAGAAATGAATTACATTTTAAAATATATTCAAATAGAAAACTGTTATTTTAAATTATAATAATATTTTACATTATTACTGTATTTTAATATATTTTTAATTTTAAAAAATAGCAAAAGAGACATTAAAAAATAAGGGTAAATTTTAATGTAATAAAAAATAATGTGAAAAAACAATGTTGAAATTAATGTAAAAAAAAATTATAAAATAAATATTGCCTATATATATGCAAAATATAACCTCTTTTTTTTTTCTTTTGAAAATGCCATGAAAAAATAACCTGAATGTGTTATTGTTAGGTGTTAGGAATAGATTCATCTGAATACAAAGATACCATGTCGAGTGTAGTAATGTGGTTTAACTATTTCATATTCCAGGCAGTAAAATCCCCAAGAGAGGTGAGTTTAGAGAAGCCAGAGAACTCTATAACATAGCGTCTGTTTAGATCACGTGGTTGATCTTGATTGAAGTGTGTAACATCTAGGGATGTAACGATATTTCGTGGTACGATATTTCGCGATACAAAAATGTTACGATATGTATCGTAGAGTGATGACGATACATTTACGATATGACGACAGTCTATTCCTATTGGTTGAGCTGCCGACGTCTCCTACTCTGCTACAGCTGCTTGTGCTTGCAGAATCAGATGCAGAAATCATTTGAACTGGATATTAGTAGAGCAACATGAGTTCGGCTGAAATTGAAATTAAAGATACCCCGTTTTCACGTCCGACAGCATTTTGGTTTTACAGTCACGCGACAGTAAATTTCACATTTCACTGAGCGCATGTCAGAGTGTTGAAAATATGATCAAGATAATTTAAAATAGCCTATAATGTAGCTGTATGATCCATAAAATACGGAGAAAGGCTATAAATAAAGGTGAAAAAAAATCCAGAAAATGCGTGTAGACTGTGTCTGATATGAAAACTACGCTAGTCATTGTCCCATAAAATGACAAATAGCAAATAACACAGTATTTTCATTAAGTTTCATTTATTTTGTTTTTGTAAAGTAAAATGAGACCTTGTTGTTTGCAACTACGTCTACCCCGAGACCGCGCGTCGCGAACACCAGCTCGACCGCAAAACACTTTCACTATGAAAGAAAGCTGCAGCCGCGCAGCGAGTCCACCGCTAGACGCGTCCCATGTGAAAGGGCTTTTAAACTGTCTTCAGACAGAGCGTGAACACAAGAACGGGACCGTTTGAGAACAGCGTCAGCGTGTACCGGATTGAGTCCAAAGAGCAAATACCCGTGCCTGTCACCCGCACTGTACCTGACAGATAAACATTATTCCACCTGTTACGTCAATTTTAGCGGGTCACCCGTCGGGTAGGACTCTGTTTCGCACACACATAGAATCTTGCATCGCTAGCAGGTTTAAAGAATTCGACATCTTGACAATTTTATCATTATCATGTTACATTTAAAAAAAATAAATAATTCAGTGACAGACAGACCTATTCAGTTGTTAATTTTAATACAGAAGGTTTTTATTAAACCTTAAAATGTGACCTTGTATGTAAAACTAAGAATGCTATAGAAATTTGTTTATTTTTTAAAAATAAATCTGTTGTTTGATTTTCAGTTTCATGTTTTAATTTTTGTTCAAAATATCGTGATACGTATCGTATCGTGAAGCCAATATCGGGATACGTACCGTATCGTGACCTAGGCATATCGTTACACCCCTAGTAACATCTCAATACAGTCATTTCACTTCTACTAACCCCTCCTGTCAGTTCACTTAGAGTAGCTGATACTCTGATCCATAACAGTGGGCACCTTCCTGACTCTAGGGATTGATTTGTGTGTCTTGTGCAACTCAGAAATCAGATTGTGAAATGCATTTGTTTTTAATGTGCAAGACTCATATTCATAATGTGATTTGTCTTCAGTTGAGGAGGTGGAAGGGGTGAATAAGTTTCTGAGCGATGCCACAGCGCAGTGGAAGAACCTGTCAGTGGAGGTGCGCAGTGTCCGCAGCATGCTGGAGGAAGTCATCTGCAACTGGGAGAAATACAGCAGCACAGTGGCCAGTCTGCAGGCCTGGCTGGAGGACGCTGAGAAGATGCTCAACCAGTCAGAAAGCGACAAACGGGTGTGTTGTAAAAGTTTGCAACTTTCAGATGAAATGCTGCTAAATAAAAAACTGTTGTGTATAAATTATGTAAATTTTTTTCTGCAGGAGTTTTTCCGGAATCTTCCACACTGGATTCAGCAGCACATGGATATGAATGATGCTGGAAACTTTCTGATTGAGACGTGTGATGAGACTGTGTCTCGAGAACTGAAACAGCAGTTGCTTCTTCTCAACGGCAGATGGAGAGAGCTGTTTGTCAAAGTCAAACATGTAAGACATGTGACCACATTTAGGGCTCATACTATATACTACACATCAAGCATTTTGTTTTTCATCCCTTTAAGGATTAGTTCACTTCAAGAACAAAAATTTACAGATCATTTACTCACCCCCTTGTCATCCAAGATGTCCATGTCTTTCTTTCTTCAGTCATGAAGAAATGTTTTTTGAGGAAAACATATCCGGATTTCTCTCCATATAGTGTACTTCTATGGTGCCCAAAAGTTTGATCTTCCAAAATGCAGTTTAAATGCAGCTTAAAGGGCTCTAAACGATCCCAGCTGAGGAAGAAGGGTCTTATCTAGCAAAACAATCGGTAATTTTCATAAATAAATTAATATTTATATACTTTTTAACAACAAATGCTCATCTTGTCTAGCTCTGCAATGCGTATTATTCTGTGCACTCCGCTCCAAGACAGTTAGGGTATGTTGAAAAACTCCCATCTCATTTTCTCCTCCAACATCAAAATCGCCCTACATCGCAACAGAAGTACCGACCAAGTGTTTACAAAGTGAACGTGCAAAGAATGATGTAGGGCGATTTTGAAGTTGGAGGTGAAAATGAGATGGGAGTTTTACGACATACCCTAACTGTCTTGAACCAGAGTGCACAGATTACACATGCACATTGCAGAGCTAGACAAGACAAGCATTTGTGGTTAAAAAGTGTATAAATAATAATTTATTTAAGAAAATAACTGATCACATTGATAGATAAGACCTTTCTTCCTCGGCTGGGATAGTTTAGAGCCCTTTGAAGTGGCATTTAAACTGCATTTTGAAAGTTCAGACTCACAGGCACCATAGAAGTCCACTATATGGAGAAAATTTCTAAAATGTTTTCCTCAAAAAACATCATTTCTTTACGACTGAAGAAAGAAAGGCATGAACATCTTGGATGACAAGGGGGTGAGTAAATCATCTGTAAATTTTTGTTCTGGAAATAATCTACTAATTTAAAGGGAAAGTTCACCCAAAAATGAAAATTCTGTCATTAATTACTCACCCTTATGTCGTTCCAAACCCGTAAGACTTTCGCTCATCTTCGGAACACAAAATAAAATATTTTTGATCAAATTCAAGAGCTTTCTGACCCTCCATATATAGAAACGTAGAAAGGACTTGATTAAAATAGTCCATGTGACATCAGTGGTTCAACCGTAAGTTTAAGTAAGTAAAATTGAGGAATTAATGACTGAATTTTTATTTTTGCGTGAGGTGTTCTTTAAGGTCATGGTTTCTTGATTTATTTTTCATGACTGTTTCCCTGATAATGTATATTTTTTTTAGTATGCAAGAGCTGATGAAGTGGACAAACTGAGGAAGGATTATGACGATGGAATTGAAGCTTTAAAAGCATTTATTGACATGGCCAATGAAAGGATGAACAATCCAGTTCAGGTTTCATTTCTGAACATACGGACGTATCTACAAGATGTTGAGGTAATCAAAGTTAACAAAGCTTATTACCTGGAACTCTGTAATGCTTTCTGATTGGTCAGTCATAGCATTAACCACTTTAGAGTAATTAAAACTCTTGAATTTGTAGTTTTGACTGGGTTGCTTTATACTTACTTAATCAGACTACCATTGAAAAGTTTGGAAAATGTTTGTTTGGCTGCATTTATTTGATAAAAATACAGTAAAAACAAAATAATTGTGAAATATTTTTACCATTTAAAATGACTCTTTTTCATTTGAATATATTTTAAATTTTAATTTATTCCTGTGATGCAAAGCTGAATTTTCAGCATCCTTACTCTTCAGTCTTTAGTGTCACATGATCCTTCAGAAATCATTCTAATATGCTGATTTGCTGCTCAAGAAACATTTCTTGATGTTATTAATGTTGAAGTTGTGCTATTTAATTTTTCCTGTGCAAACCATAATACTTTTTCAGGATTCTTTGATCAGTAGAAAGTTAAAATTTACAGCATGTATTTGGAAAGTTTTTAATCAATTTATTGCACCCTTGCTGAATAAAAAAAAACAAATTCTTTAAAAATAATCTTACTGGCCAAACGCTTTTGAACAGTAGTGTGCATAATGTAAGAATTTATAAAGATAATATCAATTTTACCTAATTTCTCATAGGACATCAAGCACAAAGTGCCGTCCATGGAGGCAGCGTACAAGACGGCCACACGTAACGCACAGCAGCTGACCAAAGACCTCACTGAGGAGGAGATTGCACAGATGCTGTCTACCATGGCGTCCATCAAGGATGAGCTCAGCAAGGTGGCTGCCCTGTATTTTCCCCTATGCACTGCCACATTAGACTGTGATCACACCGTCTTACATTATGACCTCCATGTCTCCTTTAGATAAGAGAGAGAGCACTGCCCCTGCTGAGGGAGTCCCAGGCCATGCTGCCTCAATTGGAGGAGATGGAGAAACATATCACTGGGTTCTACCAGTCGCTGGAGAAGGCTAGCCGCATCACTTCCTCCAGGGATTCCGAGGCTCCAGGAGACTTCAAGCAGAAGTGTCAGGTGACTAAAGGACTATGGGTTATACTCAAGGGTGGTGTGACAATGAGATTTTAGGGTATAAGGATATAAGTAATATATCATTCGATACTGAAATATAGCAGTTAACCAGGGTTATAGCTACTAAAATTAAAGCCATAGAAATGCATTTTTGTTACTTGAAATAAAATTTAATTTTAACTGAACTTTATTTTAGCAACAATTTCATTTAGTTTATGAAAATACAGTCAAACCTAAATTAATTCAGACACCTTTAACATTTCTTAAATTTTTACAGTTTATTCACTATAGTTTAAAAATGGTAATAAAATATGACAAGAACACTAGAGTTAAACTGTGTCAGAACAAATTCATCTTGATAATGTCAGATAACTTTGATAGAAAGGTATGTAAAATTGCATGTAAAACTGTTTGTATGACATTTACACAACTATCAACACTTTGACCAATTACCAAGCAATGCTTATTTTTGTTCAGTCTGTGGTATAAAAAGGTTGCATTAACAATTAAAAACACTTAAGCAAACCATGAAGACTTTTTGGGTATAATATGTCACAGTTTACTTTATTTTGCTATCCTTACTTACTAAAATTAACTTTAGGGTCCTGCAGCCATAAAGAAAAATAGTAAAATTATAAAATATATATATATATATAATAAAATAATAAAATTATATATTATATATATAAAATTAAATATGGTGTCTGAATATGGTTTGGTTTGATTGTAACTAAGACTAAAACTGAAATAAAAATGATATTGCTAAAACTAAAAATTACAAAAAATGTAATAAAAAAATGGAAAATATTAAAATTAAAACTACTATATGAAATATTATTTCAATGATAATTACACTGAAATAACACTGGTTATTTATGTAATTAAATATCAAATATTTAGCTGTTTTATATAATTTCATTACATTTCATTTTACCTAAAAAAATCTGTTTTTATTTAAGTGAATAAATAATATTTTTAAAAAAATTACAAATTTAATAAATGTATTTAATTTTTTTGTCAAGTCAAAACATTAATTCAGGAGCCCAGATATTTTAGGGAATAATTAACTTTTTTTTTTAAATAGTTTTGGTCCCAAAAAATGTGAATTTTATGCCTTTGTACATCTGATTTGGTATGTAGAGACTTTATATTATATGTTGAGAGCACTTATATTTTATGTATTTATTAAAAAAAACACTTTTTAAAACACATTTTATATATTTTACAATATTTGCCATTAATTCTCTATCCAGTATTTGCCATTAATTCTCTTTTTTGTATATTTCTGTTTACACAATTATCAGGAGCTGGTGACCTATCAGCAGAGCTGTAAAAAGTGTCTGTCAGTGATTGATAAAAACCATCAGATCATTCTGAAATCACTGGATACCAGTAAAAACCTAAAACACCTGGACACGTCACTGCTGGAGAGGAGAATCACAGAGCTTCAGGCCTCTTCACAGGTGAGAACTACACCATTGGAAGAACAGCGTTATGTCTTATATGCAAGAATGAGACTGAGAAATGTTCAATGCTAATATCTTCGAATATAGATAGCAAACTATGTGTTCTTGGTAAATCAGAGCACAGTTTGAGATCTCTTCTGAAACTTTACAGCAGACAAAACGACAGTCTGAGAATCAGGGGATTAGACAGAAGTCATCCACTTGATCTTAGAGAAACAATTGTGATATGAAATAAATCCCGTTTGTGTTTTTCCTTTCCTAAACGTGCTTTGTACTGTATGTTTTATCTCAAAAAGGGCATGGTAAAAGAAACCACAGAGTGGAAGAGTCATGTGGAGGCAAACAGCAGCCTGATGAAGAGATTTGAGGAGTCTCGTGTGGAGCTGGAGAAGGTTCTGAAAATAGCTCGCAGCTCCATGACTGAGAGAGGAAACCCAGAGGACCTTCTGAAAAAGCACACTGTGAGAAATTAAACCCCACAGTCTATTCTAGTGCTCGGCAAATAGGCCGAAAGCAGAGTTTGAACTTTATTTGGTCTCCAGAAGGAAATTAGTTCAGAGAAATCTCAAAAGCTGAAGTGATTTCATAATATTTCTGTTGAATGTCCTGCAGGAGTTCTTCGGGCAGCTGGATCAGAGAGTTCTCAATGCCTTTCTGAAAGCCTGCGATGAACTCACAGATATACTACCAGAGCAAGAACAGCAGAATCTGCAGGAAACAGTCAGGAAACTGCACAAACAGTGGAAGGTCAGAGAACGCTTACAGTCCCACCTCACAATACCAACCATTTCTATAGCTTAAAGGGTCATCGGATGCCCATTTTCCACAAGTTGATATGATTCTTTAGGGTCTTAATGAGAAGTCTATAACATACTTTGGTTAACATTTCTCTATGGTAGTGTAAAAAACACTCTTTTTACCTTGTCAAAATCAGCCCTTTTTAGAGCAAGCTATTCTGTTGCATGTTCCTATAAATGCTAATGAGTTCTGCTCGCCCCGCCCCTCTCTGCCGTGGGATGATGAGCCGTAATGTTTACCGAATTTAGCCACGTTTAGTTGTGAAAATTGCTAACTAGCACATTATTAAGAAAGGCCATTTGCAAAGATGCATTAAAAACCCTTATACACTTCTGCTGTGGGTGAAGCTGCATCACAAATGATTCGCACCAACATCGGCGGGATCGGCGCTCTCCTTTCAAAAACGAAAGTAACGTTAATCCTCTGCATCTTCAGCGGCTCAGATGTCGGGAGTAAATGACTACTGTTATGTTCATTATTGCATTCAACAACAGAACACCTTAGTCACTCAATCGGCGACATGCTTGGTGATCGGAGTCACTGTTTCAGCTCGGTGAGGGCGGGTCTAAGGTAAGGCGCTCATGTCAATCAACTATCGTGGGAGTGGCCTCTGTCTGTGTGCCGTCACACCAACAAGAAGCTGAGAATGACCTGATTTTAAAAAGGGGATATTACTTTTAAATATTAAAAAAATACCACTGGGTGGATTTTTTATCATTGTAGGGTGGTCGTGTACACAAACTGCCAACACACATTAATGTTCAAACAACATGTAAAAGTGATTTTTGCATCCGATGACCCCTTTAAACGTATGAGGAAAACCACTTGCAATGAATTGCACCCACAATATCAAAATGCATCTATTCTCCAGGACGTCCAGACAGAGATTCCCTCTCACCTGTTGCATCTGAAGGTGGAACTGGAGAAGAGTCGTCTGATGGCATCGGTGCAGGAGTGTCAGGCTGAACTGGCCCGTGAGAACCGTAGTCTGCCCAGCATGGGCAGCGAGAGGTTAATCAAAGAGCACAGGGTGAGATTCACCAGCATTAGACTCACAATACGCACTCTTTCTGTCCTTGGAAATAGGGAATGCTAATGTTGGATATCTTTATATAGATGTTTTTTAAGGAAAAGGGTCCGCAGGCTCTTTGTGAGAAGCGCTTACAGCATATGGAAGAACTGAGCTCGAAGCTTCCAGAAAACGAACAAGCCCAGCAAACTTTGGGGAACGCCCGGACGGCGTTTGCAGAGGTCAAAGAGGATATCGACAGCACACATCAGAAACTAATGCAGTACCCGGACAAGTGGAAGGAGTTTAATACCAGGTGAATCAATATTTAATGGACTTGAGCTGAATAATCAGAATATTGTCTTCTGTAAAGCTGTTTATAGCTCGGTTAAGCTAATTTCATAATTGCATGAACTTTGTACAATTATTGAACTAAACTGAATCAACATTGAATTGACTTGAGCTGAATAATCCCACTATTGGCTTCAGTTGAACTGTATTAGCTTCAGAACTATTGAACTATCCCCACTGTTATTGAACTAACCTGAATCAACATTCAACACTACAAATCAACTAAACTAAGCTAAATAATGACTCTGTTGTCATTTTAGAGCTGCTTTATGGATGAATTTGTAGTAGTTTCATAATTGTGTGGTATTAATACTAGGGCCCTATGAAATCTGTTTTATTTTTTCACAAATTCTGTTTTATTTTGTTTTTTAATTAAAATTTATGGATTTAAGTTTACATTTTTCTAGACTCTGTTTTAATGGTTAAATTAAAAAAAATAATGAAAAAGCCTGTCTAATTAATTGAAATAATAAAACAATTTAACAGAAATTTGTTAAAAGTTTAACAAAAATGAAATTTTTAAGGCCCTATGAAATCCATTTTCCTTTTTTTTTTTTCTCAAAATAATATTTTCCATTGTTAAATTAAAAAAATATTAATCAAAAAGCAAGTCTGAAAAATTGAAATCATGAAACACAATTTAACAGCAATTTATTAAAAGTTGAACAATTATAGCCTTATGAAATCCGCTTTACTTTTTTTTCTCAAATTCAGTTTTATGTTTACCAAATTCTATGTTTTACATTAATTTTTGGGATTTCATTTTTTTTTTTTTTTTTGGATTTCATTTTAATGGTTTTATTCAGTTTTAATCATCAAAAGCATCTCTAATTAATTTATATATTTTTTTAATTATTATTAATTTATTATTATTTTATTTATTTTTTAGTAATACTGTGTTGTATATTTACCTTTTTCTGGTAAATAAATTATGGTAAATATTTCTTAAATAATGTTTTCGTGATAATTTTATAAGTAGTATTAGTACTACATTAAGTAATATATTTCCGTCACAGTTTCTTCATGTTAAACCATGAAACAGTCAAATTCTCATGAAGTGTTCTTATATATTGAGGCTGCAGAGACAGAAAACATCAAATAAATGTGACTTGGCTATTGTACTGTCTGTTCCTTGTAAAATCACTGCTGAATGATGTTTATTTTAATTTTTTACAATGTTAAAAATATAATTATATTTTTTTTGTTTGCAGGTGTTCTGAGCTTTCTGCCTGGGTTACGTCGAAGGAAAGTCAACTCAGACTTCTGCGAAACAGAGCCGGAGACCCCAGCAAGTTTGGACAGGTCAAATCCACCATTGAGGTGAGAAACAAAGATGAAGTGGATAGAAAACAAATGTGACAGCAGTGTGAAAACTTGATTGATCATCCTTTCATGATTTGCAGAGCCTGAGAAATGATGCTGAACTGCAGGAGGGGAACGTGAGCTGGTTGAAGACGCGTTTGGCCGCTTTGATAGAGGTTTGCACAGAGAGTGATGCTCAGAGACAGGGAGCTGCTCTAAGCAAACTCTCCAATGACTTCAAGGGTCTCCTCACCTCCCTTTCTGAGGTAAGACATATTCATGTTTAGAACAAATACAAATAAATCATCTGCCAAATGGGAAAATATCTGCTAGCTTTATATTTCACACATTGATACCGGAAAATACATGGATGAACAGTTAAACTGCCTGCTGTTCTTAAAAAAATCCTTCAGTTCCCACAATTTTTTTGGGTTTTCAGCATTTTTGTGTATTTGAACCCTTTCCAACAATGACTGTATGATTTTGAGATCCATCTTTTCACACTGAGGACAACTGAGGGACTCGTATGCAACTATTACAGAAGGTTCAAACACTCACAGATGCTTCAGATAAAAACCTACAAAAAAAACGGTAACACTTTACAATAAGGTTCCTTAGTTAACATTAGTTAACCGCATTAGTTAACATGAACTAATAATGAATTGCACTTCTACAGCATTTATTAATCTTTGTTAATGTTAATTTCAACATTTATTAATACATTGTTGAAATCTTGTTAACATTAGTTAATGCAACGTGAACTAACATGAACGAACAATGAACAACTGTATTTCCGTTAACTAACGTTAATGAAGATTAGTAAATACAGTAACAAATGTATTGCTCATGGTTAGTTCATGTTAGTTAATACATTAACTAATGTTTAACTAATGAACCTTATTGTAAAGTGTTACCAAAAAAACTTTGCATTTGAAGATCAGGGTAAATTTAACTTATTTTGTCTTCTGGGAAACACGTAAGTATCTTCTGTAGCTTCGGAGGGGCAGAACTAAAAGAAAAAATATGATATTTAGACTAAATAAGAAAAATGTACAGATCTTCATTCTGTTCAAAAGTTTACACCCCCTGGCTCTTGATGCATTGTGTTTTTTTTCTGGAGCATCACTGAGCGTTTGAACTTTCTGTAATAGTTGTAATAGTCCCTCAGTTGTCCTCAGTGTGAGAAGATGGATCTCAAAATTTTACACTGAAAAATCAAAGAATTTGTGGGTCCTGAAGGATTTTTCTGAAGAACAGCAGACAGTTTAACTGTTCAGGACAAAAAAGGGACTCAATGAACAACTATCACTAAACAAAAAAACACAGCTGTGGATCATTCATACATGAACATTTTACACCTCTTCGAATTGAACCGTCTGTTTTTGCTACTGTGCCTTTAAGACTTAAAAGTGCTCTTTCCCAAGTTATGATGCTTTTAAATATTAAAAAACAAATTGTATGCCTGTGTTATGATAGTCAGAGAAGGTCGTGCTGGCGGTGAGCGACTGTGTGCAGTTCAGAGAGGAGGTGAAAACTACATTGGAGGAGCTGACCCAGGGTCAGCAGGAGCTGCAGTCAGAAATCAGCAAGATTCTGGACTCTGAGTCTGTCAGAGAAGCCCAACAACTGCTGCTGCTTTATCAGGTGCAACTCTCACAGAATGAATCACAACCCTTAAATATAAAGCTAAAAATCATATATTTTTTTATCTTACATTCATCCGCTTTCCTAATGTGCAGCAACAACTGAAGCGTCTCCGGCTGAAGAGGAAGGAAATGCAAGAGCAGATAAACCGTGGAAAGCAGCTGCAGGTAGAGGAAGGTCTGGAGGAGAGTTTACAGAAAGACCTGCAGAAACTAGAGACCACCTTGAGCAAAATGGATCAAAGCACAGAGTCACAGGAAAAAAACCTGGAGGTGTGAATGGTTCTCAAACTTTTCTTAGTCAAGTCAAATAAATAAAATAATAAATATAAAAACATAATTATATATTTTAGATGTTTTGTTTATGTTATAGACAGAGGATGTTTAAGTCAAATGAAACAAAATAAAATGTAATATATTAAATGTGTATATATAAAATAAATAATTGTTATTATTTTTAATCCTAATATATACAGACTATTTTGACTTTTTTTTTTTTTATATGAATATTCTGTTTAGTTTGGGGAATATATGTGACCCTGGACCACAAAACCAGTCATAAGGTTAAATTTGACAAAACTGAGATTTATACATCATATGAAAGTTCAATAAATAAGCTTTCTATTGATGTATGGTTTGTTAGGATAGGACAATATTTGGCTGAGATACAACTATTTGAAATCAGAAATCTGAGGATGCAAAAAAATCAAAAAGACTGAGAAAATCACCTTTAAAATTGTCCAAATTAGGTTCTTAACAATGCATATTACAAATCAAAAATTACATTTTGATATGTTTACAGTAGGAATTTTACAAAAAATCTTCATGGAACATGAACTTTACTTAATTTCTTAATGATTTTTGATATAAAAGAAAAATCAAAAATTTTGACCCATGCAATGTATTTTTGGCTATTGCTACAAATATACCCCAGCGACTTAAGACTGGTTTTGTGGTCCAGGGTCACATATTGCATTAAATTCAAAGTTAAATGTGACCCTGGACCACAAAACCAGTCTTTAGTAGTATATTTGTAGCAATAGCCAAAAATACATTGTATAGTAAAGAATGTTCAATGAAGATATTTTGTAAATTTCCTACTGTAAATATATCAAAACTTAATTTTTGATTAGAAATATGCATTGCTAAGAACTTCATTTGGACAACTTTAAAGGTGATTTTTTTTGCTCTCTAAGATTCTAGATTTTTAAATAGTTGTATCTCTGCCAAATATTGTTGTATCCTAATGAAACAAACATCAATGGAAAGCTTATTTATTCAGATCTATAAATCTTATAAATATTTAATAAAAGTGATCCTTATGACTGCTTTTGTGGTCCAGAGTCACAAATGTGTTCTGAATGCAGTTTCATATTGATGTTGTTTTTTTTAAAGTAAAAATATTTTCTGACTTTGAAACACTGTATAAATATCCGTCTCTATTCTCAGGTGACTTTAGCTGCTTGGCAGGAGTTTGACGGTCAGCAGGCAGCAGTGAGGGAGTTTGTGGGTAAAGTGCGATCGGTCACAGAGAGAGAGATGAACTTCAGCAGTCCAGACAGTCTCAGCACAGAGCTGGAGCAAGCCAAGGTGAGAATAACACTTGATCTCCAAGGGCTTGGTGTAATGAATCACCTTTAATTAAACATGAGCGTCTTTATTATGAAAACAGAAGAGCTGCATGAGATTTTGCAACCAAAAATCTGCTCTGGCAATAAAATCTGATTGAATGAGCATCACTACAAGCCATTGTAAAATAGCCAATATGCATCTGTTGCTGTTTTTCCTGTAGGAACTCCTGAAACAGTGTGAAACAGAGGCCAGACAGGTGAACACTCTTCTCAAGAGGGCCGCAGAGATCCAGTTGGGCCCAAAAAATCAGTCTCTTCTCCAGGATCAAGCACGGGCTCTGAGTGAACAAGTGGACAAAGTTGAGACTGGACTCAAGCGAGAGTAATACTCTACTTTATTTTATAAATTATTATGCTAAAGTTAGGTCAATGCATTAAGCCTAATCTGTGAAATCATTATGAATCCATAATGCAATTACTGTATCATTTTTCAGTGTGAAAACTTTGGAGGGCATGAAAGATCAGTGGGATTCTTTCGGGAGTGAGTTTGAAGCTTTTTCCACATGGATAACGGAGAGAGAAAAAGAAATGGATGCCTTGAAAAGCTCCAGCACACCTTTAGACCAGCAAATCTGTACCGTAAAGGTACACAAAAAAATATATAAATAAATAAAAGAACAATGTTTTTTTTAAATGCTTGAAATGACTGTTTGGCTTCTGTATTTATTTAAAAACTGAACCTTAAATAAAAGTTTTTAATAGTTTTAAGATTTATTTATAAAAAAAACACATAATTGATTAAATTATATGGAAAATTTTCTATATATTTGTGACCATGGACCACAAAACCAGTCACAAGGGTCAGTTGAAAAAAAAGCAGAATAAATAGGCTTTCCATTGATGTATGGTTTGTTAGGATAGGACAATATTTGGCCGAGATGCAACTATTTGAAAATCTGTAATCTGAGGGTGAAAAAAAATCTAAATATTGAGAAAATCACCTTTAAAGTTGTCCAAATTAAGTTCTAAACAATGCATATTACTAATCAAAAATTAAGTTTTGATATATTTATATTAGGAAATTTACAAAATATCTTCATGGAACATGATCTTTACTTAATATCCTAACGATTTTTGGCATTAAAGAAAAATAATCATCTTTACCCATAGAGTGTATTTTTGGCTATTGCTACAAACATACCTGTGCTACTTTGTGGTCCAGGGTCACATATATGTAATTTTATTAATATAAATTATTATAAATTGATTACATTTCATGTTGCATTCTTTAATTTTGTATTTTTAGATTTGTTTGTTAATATTTTAATTACATTTGTTTTAATTTAATATCACTAACCATTTAATAATTGCTTACCATTTAATAGCACTCATTTTTATTTGTATTTATTTTTAATGTGCATAATGTTAAGTTATGCATTCATTTTGAGTAGTTTTGGTTGTTTGTTTATTATTATTATTATTTGTTATAAAAACATATTTTAATAAAAATTCTATTTTCTATATGAAGTGCCGCTGACATTGCATTGTTTTAATCTCTTATATTCTGGTGTGCAGACAATCAGAGAGGGTCTGCAGGGGAGGTCACAGGTCCTGTCCAATCTGGAGGAGAAATCTCAAGCGCTGGTCCAGTTTGTGTCCTCTGGCGAATCTGCACGAATCAAAGCCCGCCTGACACAGATTGGCAGATACTGGGAGGAGCTTAAGGAGAGTGTGGAACACCTGAATGGACAGTTGGAAGAAAGCTCCTCCCACCAGACGAAGTTCAACGCCAACCTTCAACAGGTAAATTTGCACATGCTGTTAACTGCAGTTTTACTAAAGTCTTATGTTGTCTAATAACTCTACATTTTAAAGGTACAATCAGAGGTTGAAGATATCCAGAAGAACCTTGACAGCCCTGTCACCTCCTGTGTGTCTTCATCCGAGACCTACAAAACTCTACAGAGTCACATGGTATGATAAATGGATAATAATGTCTCATTTATTTGCACTAGTTCAGCCTGATTGAGTGATTTGCTTGGTCTTCAGGATATGTTCCAGTCCCTGGAAAAGCTGAAGGCCACTCTGCTGTCTCTGTCTGCTGGCGCCCGCAGGCTCAGTGATAGGGAGAAGGCGGAAAGAGCCGTGGCGGCCCTGCAGCAAAGTTACGAGAAGTGTTTAAAACAGGCCAAGGAAAAACAGAACCAAATGGAGAGCCTTCTGTCACACTGGCAAAAGTATGTTTGTTGTCTCTAATCTTATATTATTAAAAAACAGAAGAATAGATATTATTTGTTAAGACATATTTATTTGAGTCTTGATTATTTTGTCTATTTCAGGTATGAAAAGGATTGGTCTGCCCTTCAGTCATGTCTGGAGAGATGTGAATCCATATCCAGCTCTGAATCTCAATTGCTCCCGGTTGACAAGCTAAAGCTGGATGGAGAACTGCTGGAATTGAAAGTAAAAAATCAGTCATATTTCTATGTGAAACAATATTTAAATAATGAATGAAAGGCTTGATTTTATCCACTGGGATTTAAAGGAATATTTTACCCAAAAATAAATTTTTGTCGTCATATTACTTTCCCTATAATGGAAGTCAATGGGGACCAACAACTGTTTGGTTCTTCAAAATTCTTTAAAATATCTTCTTTTCTTTTTGAATTGTTAAAAGTAGGCTTAGTTAATAATGATTAATATTTCATCTCTTCATTTAAAAAAGCAAAGCAATTTCAAAGCTGTTTCTTTATAAAATTCATATATTGATTTTAAACTTCTTTTGAAGCACCTACAGAGTGAACTTCAGTCTCTGGAGTCGGTTTACACTAGGCTAGTTTCCCAAACACCAACTCTTTACACCACTGCATCAGATAAACGTGTGAAAACACTCAAAGAAGACCATGAACAACTCGAGAAAAGATGGAAATGTCAGACCACAGCTATACCTCAAAGGTCAGTCATTTTAAGCTTAAGCAGCATCTGTTTAAAGGGGGCATCTTTAGGTTTCTTGGAGCAGAAATAGTTTTGGATGACCAACCATTTTCTGACCCTTAGGGTTAAACAGGCTGTTTCTTATTTGCTCTTGTACCTTTAAGACTCTTGTAAGTAAATATGTGACCCTGGACCACAAAACCAGTCATAAGTAACCAGCAATGCACTGTATAGGCCAAAATGATCAATTTTTCTTTTATGCCAAAAATCATTAGGATGTTAAGTAAAGATTATGTTCCATGAAGACCATTTGTAAATCTGTTCATTTTTGATTAGTAATATGCATTGCTAATAAATAATAATTCCACCCTCAGATTCCAGAGTTGTATCTCAAATAGTTGTCCTATCCTAACAAACCATACATCAATGGAAAGCTTATTTTTATAGCTTATTATAAATCATCTGTATAAATCATCAAAAAATGACCCTTATAATTGGTTTTGTGGTCCAGGGTCACTTATTATGATTAGCCAACCTCCATTTACTGCCGTAAATAACACTGTTGCTCATCAAGGTGGGTCAGTATGTTAAAGTACTTATGTTTTGTTCTATTTTTGTAGCTTAGATTTCATAAATGGTCTAGGTGAAGTAAGAGATTAAAAAATTGAATGTCTGACTTAATACTGTACATTAACCTCTTCATCACAGAATCCAAGTTCTTCAAGAGCACCTTTCTCAGGTGGAGCAGTTTGATCAAGCCCTACAGAAGTTCTTCAAATGGGGAGAGTCTTTCCTCTCTTCTTTACACTCGTTTTCTCACGTTGATATCACTGATCTTCAGCCTTCTACCAATGATATCAAGGTAAGTTCCTCTATTCAATCTCTGGCTTGTAATTGGTATGTTAAGAAATGTAAATGTCACTAGAAAGTAAATTAAATTTTAAAGTATGTCTCCCTGGACCAAGGGTATAGTCATAAGGGTAAATTTTTTGAAAGAGATTTATATCAAAGCTATATAAATAAGCTTTCCATTAATATATGGTTTGTTAGAATAAGGACAATATTTGGCAGAGATACAAATATTAAAAAATCTGGAATCTGAAGGTGCAAAAAAAAAAAATTATATTGAGAGAATTGCCTTTGAAGTTGTCCAAATGAAGTTCTTAGCAATGCATATTCATATCTTCATGGAACATGATCGTTACATAATATCCTAATGATTTTTGGCATAAAACAAAAACCAATCATTTCACTGCATAAAATACTTTTCTTACTTAGATTGTTTGTCTTGTTTCCAGCCAAAATATCTACAAATTCTTAAAGACAAGTAAACTAGACAAGTAAAAAATATTGTCTTGTTTTCAGAAAAAAACAAGTCAAAATTAAGTAAGTTTTATCTTAGAACAAGCTAAATAATCTGCCAATGGGGTAAGCAAAAAAAAAAAAAAACTTATTTCAAACAGAAAACAAGGTTATTTTTCTTACCCCATTGGCAGATGATTTTGCTTGTTTTAAGCAAAAACACTTAATTTTAACTTGTTTTTTCTGAAAGTCTAGAAAATCCTTGTTGATTTAGGAATTTTTAGATATTTTGGCTGAAAAAACAAAACAAAAAAACTAAGTAAGAAAATCATTTTTTGCAGTGTTTGACCCATATAATGTATTTTTGGCTATTGCTACAAATATACCTGAGCTACTTACGACTGGTTTTGTGGTCCAGGGTCACATATATTCATGTTTTATAATTTTTCTCACCAGGGGAGAAGAGATGATCTGCTGAAGCAAAGTGTTCTAAGACAGAGTCTTCAAGAGCAAACTAAGACCTTGTGTGATGTTTGTGAGCCAGCTGAGGTCCAGCATCTTCAAGGAAAGTGGGAGAACTCCTTGCAGCCGTACATGGAGGCCCATCAACTGGTTGAACTACGAGGTGAGAGTCTGGATAAGCTCGAGGCCTTCCTACACACCCATAGTGTGGCAGCCGGCGTCCTTCAAGGCCTAAGACAGACCGTGGAGAGCGCTGGGAGTTGGGATAAAAGCCGGGTAGACGAGCTGCAGAAGGACCTTGAAGCTATCATTCCTGATATCAGCCGTCTTGAGACACTCGCTGTGAATCTGGATGGCAGCCTCTGTAAGGCTCATCTCCACCTGATGAATGGAAAGGAGACTCGATCCTCGTGCCGCTCATTGGCCGACTCCTTGAGCGTTGAGCTTGACGCCGTGAGGAACCTACTGGGCTCCAAACAAAGCGAAGCTGAGGCTCTCGGGGCTCTTTGGAGCTCGTTCAGACAGCGTAAAGAGCAGCTGCTTAAAACGGTAGAGGATGTTGAGGAGAAGGCAGATAAACAAGGCCTGAAAGAGCCCAATTTGCTTACTCTACAGCAGAGGTATCGAATACACAATTAAACAGAATTGTTTGTACTTATCTGTTAGGATGTGTTTAATGAATTTGTGATGTGTGCAGGCTTCGGTTCTTTAATCAACTGGAAGATGAGCTTCAGTCGCACCAACATGAGGAGCAGTGGCTCAGGGATAAAGGACAACAGCTGGCCCAGAGAGATGCCGAGCTGGGTGGTGAAGTACTAAGGGAAATTAACCTCCTCCAGACCACCTGGGAAGACACCAAGAAACTCATCACGGAAAGGTGGGCTTCTTTGTTTTATTGGTATTTTTCCCACTTTGTAGTAAAATGACTAAAAACATAGAGAGTTTTAAGTTTAAGAAAACTTTGGACATTAGATTTGGTACAATTGTTGGCTCACAATTGTCCTTTTTAATTTAATTTAACTTTAATCTAGTTTAATTATTTAATTTAATTTAAAATGTATGTTAATTTAATTTGCATATTTAATATATATTTCATATTTAGTTTTTATTTAATTAATATTTAACTAAAAATATAATTTAATAAAAGAACTAATAACTAAAATGTTCACATTGCCTTGTTAGTCATATTTTATGAACAATTGAATAATTGTTATTTTTAATTTAATTTATTTTTTATTTAATTGTTTTATTTTGTTTCATTTTATTTTATTTTATTTTATTTAGTGGCCCTTATAGTATATTTAATATATATTTCATATTTACTTTCACATTTGATCCTCCAATTTTGGACGTTAGTTTCCATTTGTTGGTACAATTATTGGCTCACAATTGTCCATTTTAGTCATATTTAATTTAATTTATTTAATTTAATTACTTTAAGTTTAACTTTAATCTAATTCAGTTATTTAGTTTAATAAAAAAATTATATTAATAAAATTTAGTTGTGTATTTAATATTATTATTTTTTAATATTTAACAAAAAATGTAATTTAAAATAAAAATATTTTATTTTATATATTTATTTAATTATTTGTTTCAATTAAAAAATATATATAGATAATTAAATAAAATATTAAATAACTCAGTTGAACTAAATTTAATTTAAATAAACAAAAATTTTAGTGGCTACATCGTGACTTTGTGGCACATGAGTGGTCCTTTTTTTATGTTAAAAGAATTAAAAGTTATTAATGGATACATGTTGACTTTGTGGCACTTGAATGGTCTGATTTGATCAGTCGCGGTAGGTAACTTGGTCTAAATGTTGGAGCATCACCACCTGATGATGTTAATTTTCCATATTTTAGTTATGCATAAGTGCTAATTTTCACTGTCTCTCTGACATTGCTGCATGTTTTTTTTCCCCAGGCAAGAGCAGAGCAGTGCTTTGGTAGAGCTGATGAAAGACTACCAGAGCTTAAAGTCTTCAATTAACACAATATTGGAGAGTGCTGATGCTATAGCAGACATAAAAGCTGTCCTAAAAGACCAAGAGGATACACGGAGATCCCTGTTGAAGGTAAACCCTGACAGATTGTGAAAATAGAGTTACTAACTTTTACTATCCAAGATAAACTTTAATGTGTGTCATTAATGCTCTTTCTTTCTGTAGCATGAAGCTGTTAAAGCAGAGATGGCCAGTAACCAGGATGTACTAGAGCGATTCTCCAGTAAAGGAAAGAAGCTTTTAAGTGAATTAAACAAGATCCCTGATTGCGACACCCAGACTGTGAAGACAGAAATAGATGCCACTGTGGACCAGTGGCTAGATGTGAGTTTGTCCGAATGCCGAATGATTAAGTTTTCAATAAAAATGATCTCATATAACAGAAACTAATAAGCAATATTCTTCATATCTGCACAGGTTTCAGAAAAAATCGAGGACAATCTCGAAAGTCTCAAGAGGAGTTCTGCTCTGTGGGTGGAAATCTACGATATCAGTGGAGAAATTGAAAGCTGGTCCAACAGCTCGGTTATGGATCTTACAGATGGACTCAATAACTTCAACGACAGCCAGAAAACTGCAAACAAACTCTCTGAAGTCAAGGCACGTTCCAATATGTGTTATTAAACACATTCATAAAACCAGAGCAACAGTTGTGTAATATTTTTATTCATTTTTCTGTGTAGGCGGATGTCGGTCTGAAAGAAAAGAAAATTGTTGCTTTACAAGAGAAAGTTTCAGAGCTCAAACAACTCTGCGGTGGACAAGATACCCCTGCTAAACTGCAGGTAAGGCTCACCTCCATTAGTTCTCCTGGTCATTGGTTTGATAATTGGTTTAATGATCTTTACACCATCTTTCAGGTCATGGAGACGGACCTCAAAAGGAAAATTAGTAACATTGAAGAGCTATGTAATCAATCCAAGAGCAATCTCCAAGATTTCTGCTCTCAGAAGAAACAGCTAGAAGATTTTCTCAACCGGATGTCCGATTGGTTGCAGAACGTTGAGAGATCTTTGGTGGAATCACCATGTGGAACAGCTCCTGAAGAGATCTGCAGAGTGAAGGTTTGTTTTGATGGACATATATTTGCATTTATGCATTTGGCAGACACTTTTATCCAAAGCAACTTACAATAGAAGAGCATAAGCAGTGATAGAACCAACAATGATTGCCGTATACAGTGCCGTGTTTATTAGTAAGCTAGATTCCACCAGAGAGGAACGGAAAGAGAGAAGGTTTTGGAAAATAACTTCAAGCCTCATTATAAAGAAATTAATGAATTGAGGCATTTCACAGTTAGCTAATTGTAACAGAGGACATTTGGTGCACATATACATTTGAGGTCAAAAGTTTACATACACCATGCAGAAACTGCAAAATGTTAAATATTATACCAAAATTAGAATGATAATGCAAAATGCATGTTATTTTTATTTAGTACTGACCTTAATAAATTATTTCACATAAAATACATTTACATATAGTCCACAAGAGAAAATAATAGTTGAATTTATAAAAATGGCCCTTGATTCTTAATACTGTGTTGTTACCTGAATGATCCACAGCTGTGTTTTTTGTTTAGTCATAGTTGTTCATGAGTCCCTTGTTTGTCCTGAATAGTTAAACTGCCCGCTGTTCTTCAGAAAAATCCTTCAGGTCCCACAAATTCTTTGGGTTTTCAGCATTTTTGTGTTCACTGATGCTTTAGAAGGAAAAACAATGCATTAAGTTCCGGGGATGAAAATTTTTGAATTTGAAGATCAGGGTAAATCATTTTGTCTTCTGGGAAACATGTAAGTATCTTCTGTAGCTTTTGAAGGGCAATACTAAATAAAAGAAAAATAAGATTTTGGGGCAAAATAAGAAAAATGTTCACATCTTCAATCTGTTCAAAAGTTTTCACTCTCAGCTCTTAATGCATAGTTTCTTTAAGCATCAGTGATCTCAAAATTATACAGTCATTGTTGGAAAGGGTTCAAATACTCAAAAATGATGAAAAACCAAAAGAACTTGTGGGACCTAAAAGATTTTTCTAAAGAACAGCGGGTAGTTTCTCATGTGGACTATATGCAAACGTCTTTATGTGAAATGTCTTGTTCAGGTCAGTACTCAATTAAACTAAAATAACATGCAGTTATTCCTTCATATTTTTGTAAAATAATTAACATTTTGCAGATTCTGCAAGGTATATGTAAACTTTTGACCTCAAATGTAGATATTTTAAAAGCGCTAAGGATCAGAGAGTGGGTGAACAATGGTCAGATATAACTACATTATGACTGTTTTGCAACTAGAAACCTTGCCTAACTTTACTTTTACATTTTCCATCCGTACAATTCATAGGAAATCCAAAAGGAGCTTCAGAACCAGCAGACCAGCATTGACTCAGCCCGGGAAAGCCTGAACACGCTTTGCAGAAAATACCCATCTGAGGAGCTTGCTGGTCTAGGTTCCTCTCTGACCGACCTCATCAAGAAATATGAAACAGTCAATCAGCTGTGTGTTAAGAAGCTTGTGTCCATGCAACATGGCCTCCAACAGCACTTCAGTGGTGAGAATCACTGTATTCCTGATTTAAAATAACCTTCCCTATTGATTCAAGGACAGGCATTTGTGAAAAATTTGTTTACTTACTATCTGCTTTGTCTTCTTCTTGTCTCAGATCTCGTGAAGGAGTTTCATACATGGCTGTCTGGACAGAAAGACATTGTGAGAGAATGTGCCGACCATTCTGGTGACATGAGCGTGGTGGAACGCAAACTGCAAAAACTAAAGGTACTTCACGCTAAAAAAAAAATATACCAAGCATTTGCGCATTCTTGTGATGCAAAGCTGAATTTTCAGCAACATTACTCTATCTTTCTTTCATCAGTCATAAAGAAATTGAGGAAAACATTTGAGGATTTCTCTCCATATAGTGGACTTCTATGGTGCCCGAGATTTTGAATTTGCAAAATGCAGTTTAAATGCAGCTTCAAAGGGCTCTAAGGAAGAAGGGTATTATCTAGCAAAACGATTGGTTATTTTCTAAAAAAAATTGCAGTTTATATACTTTTTCACCTTAAATGCTCATCTTGTCTGGCTCTGCGTGTACTCTGTGTATTCCGGTTCAAGACAGTTAGGGTATGTGGAAAACTCAAAATCGTCCTACATCTCTGTTTTACCTTTTTTGTAAAGGCCGTTTGATCTTCTTTGCATGTTCACTTTGTAAACACTGGGTCGCTACTTCTCCAGCGATGTAGGACGATTTTAAAGTTGGAGGAGAAAATGACATGAGATTTTTTCGACATACCCTAACTGTCTTGAACCGGAATACCCAGAGTACACGCAGAGCTAGACAAAACAAGCATTTGAGGTTAAAAAGTATAGAAATTGTCAATTTTTTTAGAAAATAACAGATCGTTTCGCTAGATAAGACCCTTCTTCCTCAGCTTGGATCATTTAGAAGCTGCATTCAAACTGCATTTTGGAAGTTCAAACTCGGGTGCACCATGGAAGTCCACTATATGGAACTGTTTTCCTCAAAAAGTATAATTTCTTTACGACTATAATAGAAAGACATGATCTTGGATGACAACGGGTTGAATACATTATCTGTAAATTTTTGCTCTGGAAGTGAACTACTCCTTTAATATTATCAATGTTGAAAACATGTTTTGTATGTGTAACACTTAGCACTTAAACTCACTGTAATACAGGGAGCTCTGGAGCGGGTGGATGATGGAGACAGCCGTCTAACGCTGGTGTGTACTGAGGGCGAGAAGCTTCTCCTGCACCTCCCCAAAGCCAGCGCTGGTCAAGTCCAGCAGAACCTCTCCTCCATCCAGCAAGACTGGGACAGCTACGTAGAGCAGTGTAAACAAAACCAACAAAACCTGGAAGAGAGCGCCAATCTGCTCAGCGGGTGAGTACTTAGCAGCAGCATCACTCTGCTGCTTGCTGGGTTAAATATTAGAGCGGCAGATTGTTTGAAATCATTCCTGGGGATAAACGGTAGGAGAGGACCTACACTCGGCTCTCAATTTGGCAGGGGGTTATATGTCACCAAACGCTCTGAATTAAAATCTGTGCTGTGTCTTTTTAGTTTCGAGGCCCGTCTGCAGAGGTTGACCCGCTGGCTGGAGCGCATGGATGTGAGGATGAGCACCGAGCTGCCTGAGGGGAGACACGGCGATCAGGAGAGAGTGACGTTGGAACGCGTGGAAGAATTCCAACATGAAGTGCTTAAAGAGAGGTTAGAACAATTAAAACATTAATTTTTTAAATATTGTATGATTGTTTGGAACATACATTCTAAAATTTAACCCTGGACCACAAAACCAGTCTATAACCAGGTATATTTGTAGCAATAGCCAACAATACACTGTATGGGTCAAAATTATCGATTTTTCTTTTATGACAAAAATCATTAGGATATTAAAGAAATGTTCCATGAAGATATTTTGTAAATGTCCAACTGTAAATATATCAAAACTTAATTCTTGATTAGTAATATGCATTACTAAAAACTTCATTTGGACATCTTTATAGGCGATTTTCTCAATATTTAGATTTTTTTGCACCCTCAGATTCCAGATTTTCAAATAGTTGTATCTCAGCCAAATGTTGTCCTATTCTAACGAACCATACATCAATGGAAAAAATAAAAAAATTGACCCTTATGACTGTTTTGTGGTCCAGTGTTACAAATATCCTAAATATTCCCCTCCCCCGCATAATAAAAAATAATAAAGAAATATTGAATTTCTTAAATATTTTTATTTTGGTAATTATATTTGTTTTATGAATGTTTTAGAAATAATTTATTATTCAAATTTATTGTTTATTAATTTAAATGCATGCACTTTGCATGTAACATATTTAAGTAAATAAGAAAATCATAATGCAAAATATAAAATTTATTATTAAATAAATTATTATTAAATAAAAAAAATTATTTAATACGTTTGGGAATTCTATTTATAAATAATCAATAAACAGTGTTTCTGTCACAACCCTGTCTGTCATTGGTTTCACCCATTGTCTCCCCCTGCCATTCTGTTGTGATTTGGTTTAGCCCTATGATTAGTCTTCGTTAGTGTCATCTGTATCACCTGTGTTTTCTTGATTAGTTTGCCTTTATAAGTCTGTCTTTGAGTTTAGTCTTTTGTCGGTCTTTAACGTTATCTGGATGTGTGTGAAAGCCCTCTGTGTTCCTGCCTGTTCCTGCCTTGTTCATCTTGGAGAATTCTATTAAATTTACTGTTGATTGTTAATCTCGTCTATCGTCTCGTCTCGTCCTGCACACCCGCGTGACAGAAAGACCGACCCAAAAAAAATTCACGGCGTCTTCCCCTGCGTTTATTTTCCGTTTTTTTTTGTATCAGTGTTTAGTTTTTTTTTTTTTCCCCCGTCATGAATGATCCCGCCGTCCTCATCCTCCTCCTGAAGCAGGGGAACCGCTCTCTCGAGGACCACACCAGAGACTTTATATTCCTCGCCCCGTTTACGCACTACCCGGACAGTTGCCTATGCACGTTCTACCGCGTGGGACTTAATGATAACATCCAGAGGCAGCTGTCCGGGGAGGGTCCTCGAGAGAGCCTCGCCGACTACATCGAGTGGGTGCTGGTGTCCAGCAGAGCTTCGTTGACCGCGAAGGATGACACCAGCCCCACTCCAGACCCAGAACCCAGCCCAACATCACCCCGACAAGCGGAGTTGCAGCCCGAGCCCACCGACGATGGAGAGCCCGAGCCGAGAGCGACAGAGCCAGAGCCGGACCCATCGGACCAGGTGCGAGAGCCGACTGCTACATCCGCGACGGTGGAGTGTGACGTGGAGCAAGAGAGGGCTACAGAGAGCCCTGCCCACTGCACCACCACTGGGGGTGAGAATGAGCAACACTCTGGGGACTTAATAGACTTTTCCACAGAACCACTGACCTGCCTGAACTTCCCACCCACCCGCCCTCTTCTGCCTATGCCTGAGTCTCCGCTGGTCCCGTCCAGCCATCCTGAGTCTCCGCTGGTCCCGTCCAGCCATCCTGAATCTCCGCTGGTCCCGTCCAGCCGTCCTGAATCTCCGCTGGTTCCGTCCAGTCGTCCAGAGTCATCGCTGATTTCGCCCAGCCTTCCAGAATCTCCGCTATCACCTGTCAGTCCCCCTGCTCACCCTCAGTCATCCACCTGTGCAGTGGGCTCGCCGCGGGACTGCCAGCTTCCATCGGCGTCTCGGCTGGAGGATTCCTCAGCTCCGCCTCCAGCCTCCGAGTCCTGGACTCCGCCTCGGCCCTTCGACCCCGCGGTTCCACCACGGCTCTCGACGCCCTCCTCTCCACCGTCGCCCGTCGATCCACCAGCTCCACCGGGCTCCATCGTCTTTCCGGCTCCGCCCTGGTCAGTCGTCACCCCATCGGCTCCTCAGGACTCTGCTCCTCCGGCTGTGCCTCGTCGCGCCGTCCCACCGGCTCCTTGGGACTCCTCCTTCCTGCGGGCACAGCCTCCATCCTCTGTCGCTCCGGCTCCGCCGCGGATCTCCGGGACTCCGCCTCCGCCTCGGGCGCCAGAGCCTGTTCCACCTTGGCCCTCCGGATCCTCGGCGTCACCCCGGATCATCGGCTCTCCGTCTCCGCCTCGGGCTCCTCCGCCATCTGCTCCGCCTCTGTCGGTCGGCCCCATGGAGTCGGCACGCCTTCCTCCACCATGGCTCCTCCCTCCGTCGGCTCCACCGTGGGCCGTCATCATGGCTGTGGTCTGGGTCAGTTCTTCCTGCTTCAGGTCCCTCCTGTTTCCTCCCTGGCTCCTCCCACCTTCGTCGCCCCCCTGGACTCTCATGACTTTGTTTGTTGTCCCCCTCCAGGGGTACCGTCCTCCGCCCAAGCCTCCTCCCTTATGTACTCTGTTGTTCCGCCCCTCTCGTTTTTTCCACGGCGCGAGGACGCGCCTTTCCGGAGGGGGGCGTGATGTCACAACCCTGTCTGTCATTGGTTTCACCCATTGTCTCCCCCTGCCATTCTGTTGTGATTTGGTTTAGCCCTATGATTAGTCTTCGTTAGTGTCATCTGTATCACCTGTGTTTTCTTGATTAGTTTGCCTTTATAAGTCTGTCTTTGAGTTTAGTCTTTTGTCGGTCTTTAACGTTATCTGGATGTGTGTGAAAGCCCTCTGTGTTCCTGCCTGTTCCTGCCTTGTTCATCTTGGAGAATTCTATTAAATTTACTGTTGATTGTTAATCTCGTCTATCGTCTCGTCTCGTCCTGCACACCCGCGTGACAGTTTCATTATTAATGAATTATATTTAAACTAATAAATAAGTACATAAATAAATAAATAATGTGTTATGATTAATGCATGTAATTTGGGAATAGTATTTGTTTTATAAATGTTTTATAAATGATTTGTTATTATTAACATGTATGTAAGTATTATTTATTTATTTAAATGCAGGCATTTTGCATGTAACATACTTAATAAATAAAAAAAATACTTAGGCAAAATATATGTATTTTAATATTAAATAGATTATTATTAAATACATACATTATTAATACTAGATAGCATTTTTAAAATTGCTTATGGAAAATATGTATTTTTATTTATATTTTTATTATGGGGTTTTTAAACATGTTCTCAAACTCTTTGCCAATCATACTAATGAAATTATTTTATTTGAATTAGTTCTGCATGGAAATATAACTAACATGTTATTTAAAAAAAATTCTGTTCATTCTTACATGATAATTTTTATGACACTAAAACAATATTTTTTATTTTTATTAAATGTGACCTGGACATGTGTTTTGCGAGACTCATACATAAATACAGTTCTAATATTGACAACTTTATAGCATTCACTCACAGTATTTTGTATTATGTTTTCATATAATATGTAAGTAATTATAATAAATTTAAATACATAAAATTAAAAATAATTCCAATCTTTTATCCTGTAGGGACTCGTTTGAGAGTCTGTGCCAGGAAGCTCAGTCCCTGAGTGAGGGTGGTCATGGCAGTGGGGCAGAACTGCGGGCGTCTGCGCAGCTGCAGTTGCAGCATCAGACACTTCTCAAGGCAGCGAGGGAGAGACTGCGCATATGTCAGCTCAGCATGCAGGAGCAGCAGAACTTCGAGGAGACGCTGCAAAGCACCTGGGGATGGCTCAGCGGAGTACAGGAGCGACTCAATTCACTCAACAGCACCAATGGGAATAAAGAGACCCTGGAGAAGAGACTGGGATTGGTTCAGGTCAGAAAACACAGTCATGCCACACTATTAGTTAATATTGTTAAATTATTCATACTCCAAATTTGATTACTTTTCACTCTTTTATAAACCCAAATTTAAACTCTTTGTCAATCATTATAATGTAATATAATATAATATAATATAAAACATAATACTAAGCCTAATTTTATTTTAAGATAACATGTTAATGTTGAGATTGCCAGTCTTGCCAATTAATATATGGCATACATTTTATTAAACCTAAATTCAAACTTTTTGTCACTCATCATTATAGCATATATTTTTATATATGATATTGTTATGATTATTATTTATTATTATTGATATAAATATAACAGTCAGTCTGTTTTATTTTAATGTATTTTTAAGATATTTAAGATATATTATTGATATAACTGGTAAATTGTGATTACCAGTCAATTAATATGGCATTCATTTGATTAAACCTGAATTCAAACCTTTTAACAGTCATCATTATTATATAATTGTATTATTTATTGATAACTGTTTAATTTAATTACATTTTTAATTTAATTTAATTTTAAATTTAATTTATTTTTTATTTTATTTTATATTTTATTTATTTTATTAAACCTGAACTTCAACTTTTTTGTCGATATAACTTTTTAATTTAATTTAATTGTATTGTATTTGTTTAAATTATTTTATTATTTTATTTTATTAAACCTGAACTTAAACATTTTAACAATCAGCATTATTATATTATAAATTTGAGATATTATGTTATTACATTATTGATATAAATATATTAGTCAGTCTATTGTATTGTATTGTATTTTTAATTAAATTTATTTAAATTAATTTATTATTTTTTTATTTTATTTATTTTATTAAACCTGAACTAAAACTTTTTAACGATCAGCATAATTTAATTTAATTTAATTTAATTTAAATGTTTTACATTTTTATTTTAAATTTAATTACATTTTATTCAATTAAATTGTATTTTATTAAACCTGAACTCAAACTTTTTAACAATCAGCATTATTATATCATAAATTTGAGATATTATATATTATTATATTATCGATATAAATATATTATTTTATTTAACCTTAGTTCTTTTTAAACAAATATAATAGCCAGGTGATTAAACATGCCCAATTCTTTTTATGATTTTTGAATACAACTACAGTAGATTATAAAAAATTACATATGAGCGTTGATATTTTGATGATGTTGTTTCAGGACATCTTGTTGATGAAGGGTGAAGGAGAGGTGAAGCTAAACATGACCGTAGGGAAGGGAGAACAGGTGCTGAAGAACTGCGGTAGGGATAAACAGGAAATGATTCGCTCTCAGCTCAAAAGTCTGAAGGATTCCTGGGCCAATATCCTCATGACCGCCATGAGCTGCCACAGGTGAGTTCCTGCCTCCTCTTATGAAGCCTCATGGCGACTTGGCAGAATACTGTAATAGTCATTTGTGTGTGTGACACAGTCGTCTGGAGTGGACCGTGGCTCAGTGGGGCAGTTTTCAGGAGAGTAAAGCTCAGCTGCAGCAGTGGATGGAGATGGTGGAGCAGGAGGCAGGAGTGGCTCTGCCGCAGCAGCCCGGGCTGAAAGAGAAAGCTTCGCTGCTGGAGCGCCTACGGGCCATTCAAGCTGACGTGGAGGTCCATTCATCAGCACTGACACGTCTGAATGAGAAATCCACAGAGCTGTATGAGAAGACAGGAGACCAGGCATTTGCAGAGGGACCGAAATCTGAGTTCAACACCCAGTTTACCAACATCACATCTGTCATTAAGGTGACAATTTGTCATTTTATTTTAAATATAGAAGCCAAACCACTTCCTGTATGTCACTCTAGATAACAGGGTCTGCTGAATGCTTGACAACAACATGAAACGGATTTGACAAACATAAGGATTTTATTTTGAAATTACTGTTCTTACCTTAACCTGAAATCAAATGTTTTTTCATAATGATTAAATTATTTAGTGTTTTTTTTATTTTATTTTATTTCATTTTATTTAATTTTACTTCATTTTAAGCACCCAGTTTACCAACCTCACAGCTGTCATTACGGTAAAAATTATTTTATTTTATTTTATTTTATTTTATTTTAAACAACCAGTCTACCAACCTCACAGCTGTCATTAAGGTACATTTTATTTTATTTTATTTTATTTTAAGCACCCAGTACCAACCTCACAGCTGTCATTAAAATAAATTTTATTATTTTAGTTTAATTTAGTTTAGTTTAGTTTAGATTAAACAACCAGTTTACCAACCTCACAGCTGTCATTGAGGTAAAAATTATTTTATTTTATTTTAACAACAAGTTTACCAAATTCACAGCTGCCATTAAGGTACATTTTAATTTAATTTAATTTAATTTTTATTTTATTTTATTTTATTTTATTTTATTTTATTTTATTTTATTTTATTTTATTTTATTTTATTATTTTATTTTATTTTATTTTATTTTATTTTAAACACCCAGTTTACCAACCTCACAGCTGTCATTACGGTAAAAATTATTTTATTTTATTTTATTTTAAACAACCAGTTTACCAACCTCACAGCTGTAATTAAGGTAAATTTTATTTTATTTTATTTTATTTTAAGCACCCAGTACCAACCTCACAGCTGTCATTAAAATAAATTTTATTATTTTAGTTTAGTTTAGTTTATTTTAAACAACCAGTTTACCAACCTCACAGCGGTCATTATGGTAAAAATTATTTTATTTTATTTTATTTTATTTTATTTTATTTTATTTTATTTTATTTTATTTTATTTTATTTATTTTATTTTATTTTATTTTATTTTATTTTATTTTATTTTATTTTATTTTATTTTATTTTAAACAACCAGTTTACCAACCTCACAGCTGTCATTAAGGTAAATTTTATTTTATTTTATTTTATTTTATTTTAAGCACCCAGTACAACCTCAACCAGTTTACCAACCTCACAGCTGTCATTGTGGTAAAAATTATTTTATTTTATTTTATTTAAACAAGTTTACCAAATTCACAGCTGCCATTAAGGTACATTTTAATTTAATTTAATTTAATTTAATTTAATTTAATTTAATTTTATTTTTTAATTTAATTTTATTTTATTTTTAACACCCAGTTTACCAACCTCACAGCTGTCATTAATGTAAAAAAATATGCCATCTAAAATTAAATACACAATCCAAACCACTTCCTGTAAGACGAGAAAAAAATTAAAATAAGGTAAATTTTCTGAGTTTCAGCATTTCTAATATTTTGTGTAATGTCCTATTTTGCAGAATAAGGTACAACAGATGGAGGAAATCGTCAAAGAGCATGAGCAGTACATGGAGTCAGTGCGTGACTTGAACGACTGGCTCACATCAGCTAAAGAAGAGCTCCAGCGCTGGTCAGACATGTCTGGAGACGCTGCTTCTGTTCAGAGGAAACTCTCTAAAGTCAGGGTATGTTCATCTCATAAACTATACTGTGCTCTGATATCCAATTGTGCACACAATAAGACCAGAAACAAGTCAATTTTGACCTAATATAATATTGACTTAATGTTAAAATTGAGTCAATTTGGATTTGATCGACTTTAAACTTTTGTCATTCAATTTTAGGGGCTGTTAGACTCTAAGAAACAAGGGCATGAACGCCTGACCCGTGTGCAGAGCTGCGGTGCCGCCACACGCGACCACACCTCCACAGTGGGCTGTGAGGTTCTGGAGAGAGAGGAGGCCGGACTGCTTTCGGCATGGGAACAGTGGGAGCGTGGAGCTAAACATGTGTGCTCTGGTCTGGAGGGCGTTCTGGCTCAGATGGCCAACTCAGAGCAGGAGTTCAATAGCCTAGCTGCGCAGCTGGAGCAGGACCTCCAGGACTTCAGCAGTAAGCTGCAAGAGTGGCGCATCAAACTACAGCAGGTGGAAGATATGACCGCCAGTGAAGAGGCTGTGCAGGGATGGCAGATAGCAAAGGTTAGGCCTACAGAACAAAAATTTAGTAATGATTTATTAAAAATTTCTGTCATTTTAAAGTTGCTAAACTTAATGTTTTTGTGTGATTCAGGATGTCCTGGAAGCATTGTTAAACATTGAGCCCATGTCGGACAGTTTGAAGTGTCAGCTGAATGACTTGTGCCGGTTCTCCAGAGATCTGGGCGCTCAATCTGAGAAAGTGTCTGCCCTCATTAAAGAATACAACAGGTTGGAGAGCTCAAATCCAACTCTTCCAGTTTTTACTTTAGGTTTTAGCTGTAGCAGAACATATGAGTACACAGAGAGTCTACTATTATTATTGTAAACTAAAATAAATATAATATGATCATTAGATCCAAAACTTTAAATAAAAAAAATACTAAAAAACAATATTTTTAATAGCATTAACACTAACTGAATTGATAGGATTTGTTAGGAATAATTTGTATTTTTAAGAAAAAAAGCTTTAGTTGAAATAAAATTATTGAAACTAAAACTGTAATAAAAAGACATTTAAGATATACGTGTAAAAATGATAAAAAAAGGTTATAAAAATGACAAAAAGCTAAAAAAAAAATTAGAAATAAAATTAAAATAGTATATAACAAAATAATTTTCATTAATTAAAATAAAGCTTAAATAAAATGTAAACAGTAGACAACAAAACTAAAAGATATATATACTGTACTGTACTGTATATATATATATATATATATATATACAGTACAGACCAAAAGTTTGGACACACCACTTGTGAAAAAATATCTTTCAGGTGGTCAAATAGCAAATAGTGGAGCTCTGCAGCCACCTACTGGTAAAAGTTATTTTTTTTACTTTTAAAACTGGATTTTCCAAAAGATGGGCAAAAATCTTACACTAAACCATGTGAAATTATCCATGTTATCCCCATGAATTAAAGTTATAAATGTGGGTCTTTTATAAAGTGAATTTTACATAAAAAGCAGTTTTTGTATAAAACCCCATTTAAAAAATATTTATTTATTAATTTATATATATTTAAAAAATATCACTAACCCACTGAAAACTGCACAAATGTAGAGTAAAAACTTTAATTAACAGAAAAATATACAGTACAGACCAAAAGTTTGGACACACCTTCTCATTCATTTGAATGAGAAGGTGTGTCCAAACTTTTGATCTGTACTGTATATAAACATTGCTTTTGAGACTAATTGGAGTAAATATTTTAGCAATAATAATTTACTAAAATGAAAACTAAAATAAAAAAGGTAATTCATAATAAAATTAGTTTTCATTTTTAGCAGAACATCTTTGTTCACAGGGAGACTAGTGTTATTATTGTTAACTAAAATAAATATAATATAAAGATTAGAACCAAAATATTTCTAATAAAAATTAGAAGTGTTACCTTAGCACTAAACACAAATTTATTTTTTAGGAATCATTTTTATTTCTAAGAAAATGTTTTAGTTGAAATGTTAAAATTACTGAAAATAAAACTGATATAAAAAAAATCAAAGATAAATATAAGTTGTAAAAAAGGTATCAAAAATACTAAAATGTAAACCAAAATGAAAACTGAAAATATTAAAATAAAAGCTATTTCAATATTACAACATTACTAAAGCTATTTTAAATAGTACAGACTGGCCACATTAATAAAATATTTTTCATTAATTGAAATAAAGATATAAACACTAGACAAAACTTAATAAAAAAAAATGAATTAGAAATGTTGCATTGGAACTGACTGAAGTACAATTTTTTATTTTTAATAAAAAGTTTTAGTTATAATACTAAAATGACTAAAACTGAAATGAAAATAAAATAAAGCCAAATGCATAAAAATAAAAAAATATATATAAAAAATCCTAAACTAAAATGAAAATAAAATATAAAAATAAAAGCTAATTCAAAATGAATAATTAAAACAGTAATAGTATATAAATAATACTAAAATAATACTGAGACAGAATGGCCGAGAGTCAGCTAATATGATGAACCGAGAGACTCTGGCTTACATTTAAAACCACCCATAACAGTTTGGTTTTTTCTCATAATGTTTCAGGGGTGGGCAAATATGAAATCAATGAAAATCACAGACAACAGCATACAACAAAACAGCAGCTCATTCAAATAATCAAGCAGATGCCACAAATGGTTCAACACAAACAGCAGTAAAGAAATTAATGGACAGTTTGTGTAGATTTCTGCAGTTATCTGCAGAATCGATCAGTTTACAAACCCAACTCTTAAATGTAATTGAAATATTTAGTGCATTGAACTTTAAAAATGGACAAAATCAGCTAATCGTCTTTCTCAGAAGTGCTCATTTTTGCAACCATTAAGATTGTAAAACTGGAAAAATCATATTTGAGTTTGCTGACTTGTTTTTGTGTACAGTACGCATTAGAGAGTCTACTGAGACTCAATGTTCAAATCCCTTTGTTTGCAGTAGTTGTTTCTAACATCTTTCTGCCTTTCTCTAGCCTCAGTCTCCAGGCGTCTCGAGAGTGTCTGGGAAAGGAGAAGCTCCTGGAGCAGCGCTTCCGTGCCACTTTTCGAGACTTCCAGCAGTGGCTGGTCAATGCCAAAATCAATACGGCCAAATGTTTCGACGTGCCTCAGAACCTGGCTGAAGCATCATCCAGCCTGCAGAAGATCCAGGTAACATTTTATTGATTTACTATTTATATAACTCAATTTTAGGGATACACTGAAATGAAAATTCTTGGCTGAAGCCGAACAAAATTCTAAATTAAACACTGGGCCACTTGTATTTTTTTCACCTTTGAATGAATTAAATGCTTTTTATAGTTTTGTCTTTCTTTAAAAAAAAAAAAAATCAATTACAAAACAAATATTTAAAAATATTACTTAACACTGCACATTTTTAACATTCTAGTAGATGTTATAGCCTACCAACAAAGCACAATTTAACTTAAAATTAATAAGTTAGTAAAATAATATTCTTTGGCCATTTTTAAGACCCCCTTCTTGAATCAGGTTTTTAATGTACAAATAAATGCAGCCTTGACCAAAGGAGAATGTTAGAATAAATGTATTAATAGAGCTGTTGTAATGATTGTTATCATTATTTTTGTCTTACTTTTTATTTTATTTTACAGTAAAATTGCAATGCTAACATTTATGAATGTTGACTTGTATTTTGGCGGAAACCCGCAAGAAGACCTCAGTACTACTTTTTGCTGACAGCAGCAGATTTATGAATGATTCTCATTACGCTGTTTCAGCACAGATTTCCCTTGTGCTTTTGACTTTGAACCCTGGCTAACAAGCTTGTGCAGCACTGTCAGAATAAATACAATTTGTGCATGTATTAGACAACATACCCTTCTGTAGTTTATTTACTAATGGTTTAAGGCCATTTCACGATTTCAGTCATCAGTAACCAGCAACAACCACCCCTTTCTCTTCTCATCGAAGGCATGCAATGCGTTTCTAAACAGTCTCTTGCTGTCGGTGCTTGTAATGATTTTTGCATTTTTCTCTGACAGTTTTAAATGCTTCCACAGTGCTGACATTCAATGCATCCCTACTTAATTTAGTTAAAGGATTAGTTCACTTTCATAACAACAATGTACAGATAATGTACTCACGCCCTTGTCATCCAAGATGTTCATGTCTTTCTTTCCTCCGTCGTAAAGAAGTTGTTTTTTTGAGGAAAACATTTCAGGATTTCTCTCTTTATAATGAATATGGATGGTGCCCCGAAGTTTGAACTTCCGAAATGCACTTTAAATGCAGCTTCAAAATGCTCTAAACGATCCCAGCCGATGAGGAAGGGTCTTATCTAGCAAAACAATCGGTTATTTTCGAAACAAATTGACAATTTATATACTTTTTAACATCAAATACTCGTCTTGTCTCATCTCTGCGCAGCACATGCAAACTCAGTGTGATTGAGGTAAATACAGTTAGGGTACGTCTAAAAACTCCCATCTCGTTTATGTCTTCAATGTCAAAATCGTCCTATAATGCAGTTTTTACCTTTTTTGTAAAGGGAGTTTGAGTTTCTTTGTATGTTCACTTTGTAAACACTATGTCGGTACTTTTGCAGCGATCTAAGGTGATTTTGAAGTTAGGGAAGAAAACGAGATGGGAGTTTTTAGACGTACCCTAACTGTATTTATCTGAATCACACAGACTTCGCATGCGCTGCGCAGAGATGAGACAAGACGAGCATTTGAGGTTAAAAAGTATATAAATTGTCAATTTGTTTCGAAAATAACCGATCGTTTCGCTAGATAAGACCCTTCCTCCTCGACTGGGATTGTTTAGAGCCCTTTGAAGCTGCATTTAAAGTGCATTTAAACTGCATTTCGGAAGTTCAAACTTCGGGGCGCCATCCATATCCATTATAAAGAGAGAAACCCTGAAAAAACACAATTTCTTTACAACTGAGGAAAGAAAGACATGAACATCTTGGATGACAAGGGGGTGAGTACATTATCTGTGCATTGTTGTTATGAAAGTGAACTAATCCTTCAAAGGTTCTAAGGGTGAGTTGTTCTTATTGCAGGAGTTTCTGAGTGACCGTGAACAAGGCCATGGCAAACTGAACACAGTGGCAGCCAGCGGAGAGCTACTGATGAGTATCACTGCCAAAGACAGAGTGGAGTCAGTCAGAGCCAAAATCAACACGGCCAGAGAAGACTGGAAAAACCTCATGACCAACCTGCATCACAGAGAAACGGCCTTACAGGTGTCTGACACTGGCGTCATTTGATCATAAATTAACACACATCTGTTGAATCTAAGACTCTATTGATTCTGTAATGCACTAACAACTACCTGCAGCATCCTAAAAATCTAGTTACATTTATTATTCATGTTATTCGATATTTCTTGAAAGGTTAGAGCATTACTTGCAATCACAAGGTGTACTTAAGTAAATAATTTATACGGTATCATAAACCTCAGTAGACCAAAAAACATAATTCGTTCTCTCTTTAATGTACCATCATTGATTTTTTTCTTCCAGAATCTTCAGGCTCAGATGCGGGACTTCGAAACGAGCGTGGAGCCGCTCCAGGACTGGCTGAATGAAACCGAGGAAGCCGTCCAGGAGAGCAGCAGTCGGCTGCATGATCTCACAGCCAAGAAACAGGAGCTGCACAGGTTACAGGTGAAGTACAGCGTAATCAAAACCAGCTCTGTTCACGGTCATTAGCATAACAGCCAGTCATAAGCATCATTGTAGCTTATCAGAGTAGTTACACTTCATTGCATTGCTGCTGTTGTCAGTATTTTGCTCATGGACTTGTGGATAAATGTAGATATGTAGACAAGAATTTAAATCTGTTTTTTTTTAGACTAATTGTATTTACACTACCAGTCAAATGTTTTTGAACAGTAAGATTTTTAATGTTTTTTTAAGAAGTCTTTTCTGCTCACCAAGCCTGCATTTATTTGATCCAAAGTACAGCAAAAACAATTTTAAATATTTTTACTATTCAGATGAACTGTTTTCTATTTAATATGTGAATTCAAACTGAATTTTTTAGCATCATTACTCCAGTCACATGATCCTTTAGAAATCATTCTAATATTCTGATTTGCTGCTGAAAAAACATTATTATTATGTTGAAAAGGTTTTTTTAATGAACAGAAAGTTCAAAAGAACAGCATTTATCTGAAATAGAAATCTTTTGTAACATTATAAACGACTTTATCATCACTTTTGATGAATTTAAAGCATCCTTGCTAAATAAAAGTATTAATTTCTATAATTTCTTTCCCCCAATTTTTTTTAAATAATTAAAATTAAATATAGTGTTATAACATTACAAGAGCTTTTTATTTCGGATAAATGCTGATCTTTGGATCTTTCTATTCATCAAAGAATCCTGAAAAAAAATTAATATTGATGATAATAATAAGTGTTTCTTGAGCAGCCAATCAGAATATTAGAGTGATTTCTGAAGGATCATGTGACTGAAGTAAAAATTCAGCTTTAAAATCACAGGAATAAATTACATTTTAAAATATATTCAAATAGAAAACAGTTATTTTGAATAGTAAAAATATTTCAAAATTTTACTGTTTTTACTGTATTTTGGATTAAAAAAAATGCAGGCTTGGTGAGCTGAAGAGACTTGTTTAAAAAACATTAAAAATCTTTTGACTGGTAGTGTATATTATTTTTAATTTGAATACATTGGATACAAGGTGAACATGAAATAACATTCACAACTCATTTAATTTCCATAATATGACATATTTCTCAGTGAGCTGAGAAATTCAATGAATTAAATATGTATACTTTGTAATATTTGTAAAGATATGTAGGGCAAAAATCTCAATTTTCGGGGCTTATGAAAAGTATGCTGTTATTAAAAGTTATTTTATTCGGATGAAAGATTATAAATATTTGTGCCAGTTCTATTTTATTAATAATATTTATAGACTGTTCTGATATTTTCAATTATTTTTATATTTTCAGTTTTCATTTTTAATAAAACATTTACTAGTTTTAGTATTTTTTTTTTAGCAGTTTCTTTTATTTAACAAATATTTAGTTTTAGTAGTAATAGTTTCAAGCTCTTGTTTATTTCAATTAGGTGCCAAGGCAACATTTCAATTTTGTTTTTAAAGTTGTTCATTTAACCAGGGATGTGCATTATAAAAGTAAGTAGGGTCATATTGTGTTTCATGTTGACTTTAATGTCAAAATGGTTGCAGAAAATGATCAGTGCATGTAAGACAGCTGCATTCATGTCATACTTTAATCTGCATCTCTGTCATACTCATATTAACATTGCTTCTTCTCAGTCTTAACATCTGTGCTGTTCATGTGCTGCCATGTTGCTTTATTAATCATCTGCTAACACAGAAGTGTGTGCGATGCTGCTCTGTGCTAACGTGCCTGTGCTTTCACAGTCTCTGCTAGAGGAATTAGCCTCTAAGGAGTCTCAGCTGCACAGGTTGAGGGAGAAGGCCCAGCAGCTGTGGGACGGACACACGGCCGGAAAGGGCTTTGTGCACCGTGTCTCGCAGCTCTCAGCTCAGTACCTAGCTTTAAGCAACCTGACCAAGGTAACGTTCTGCATGTCTGTCCGCTGGCTACCTGTTTCTAGTGCTGCAAGGGTTGACAAACTTTATGTGCATATAGGACTGTGTTCGAAACAATAAAAATCCCCCTTTAGGCAGCAAATGAAGGTTGAATGGCATCAAAATATGTCATAATCCAGTGTTTATGTAATGTCCTGACACCAAGTTTTCATTCATTTATTTATTTATTTTCTTTTAGTTAATATTTGTATTAAATGGTGTCTGGAGTAAATTGATTTCTACATTTAAATAGGTATTATTTATTTAATTCCTTTAATAAAAATAAATAAATGTAATTTATTTAATTAATATTTTGGAATATTATGTATATAGAAATATTTACACACACACACACACACACACACACACACACACACACACACACACATATATATATATATATATATATATATATATATATATATATATATATATATATATATAATTATTTTTATTTAATTTTTGTTTTAGAAATAAATATTATTTTTGTAATGTCCTGTCACCAAATGGTGTCTGAGGGAACAGCAAACACATTAATTAATTTTAATTATTATTTTTTATTTACTTTGTGTTTTTTTATATTTAAATATTTTATCAAAATGTTTATATCATTTGTTTAAAATGCTAATGTTTAATTTATATTTATTTAATTGCATTTAATTGCACATATATGCACAAACTTTATGTGCATATGGGACTGTAACGCAGAACTCGACGACAGCGTGGTAAGATCCAAGTGCAAGCTTTATTACAGATCGTAGTCAAGACAGGCAGGGTCGAACACCAGCAAACAGTAATATCCAGGGCAAGACAAAAGCGTAATCCAGTAAATACAGGCGTGGGTCAAACTCCAAAAGGGCAGTCCAAAGTAGCAAATCAAACAAAACAATGAAGCAAGGCAAAACTATGACAAAATAACTATGACTATGACAATGAAAACAAAACCATGGCAAAAACAAGGCAATGAAACAAGAGAATCGCTTAGTAGAGTCCGCACAGCAAAACAATACTTTGCGAGGGCCTGTTTGGCATGGCCCTCCTTAAATGGCTGACAAACAGGAAGTAACCATTGAGGCAGCAGAGGGAGCAGCAGCAGTCAGTTCATGGGTAAGGGCTCCCTCTGCTGACTTGGCATTACAGGGACTGTGTCCGAAACCTTAGAAATGCTCCTTAAGGCAGCAAATGAAGGTTGAATGGCATCATGTCCTAATCCAGTGTTTATGTAATGTCCTGACACCAAGTGATTTATTTTTTCATTTATTTTTTTATTTTTATTTTTCAGTGAATATTTTTTTTAAATGGTGTCTGGAGTAAATTAATTTCTACATTTAAATTGTATTTATTTATTTTATTCCTTCAATGAAAATAAATACATATATTTTGGAATATTATGTATATATAGAATTCTTTTACTTTTTTATTTAATTTTTGTTTTAGAAATAAATAACATTTTAGAATATATATAAATATAAACATAATTGTCCTGTCAACAAATGGTGTCTGATGAAATAGCAAACTCATGAATAAATTTAAATTATTATTTCATTTAGTTTTTATTTAGTTTGTTTGTGTGCTTATTTTTTTATATATTTTAATATTTTTTTTAAATTTTGTATTTTTGTTTGTTTAAAATGTTAATGTTTAATTTATATTTATTTAATTGCATTTTTTATGTTTATTGATTTTGGTTAATTTCTGGTGTAATTTCTACTAAGAAAGAAGCATTGTGGTCAATAAATATTTGCTTGGATATGCAAAATACAAATATGAATTTATACTGTACCATTAGACATGACATTGTGATATCTGAAACAAATTTTTTTAAGGTATACTTTCATGTATACACTGTTAAGTCAAGGAAGCATATAGGTTCCTATGTGTTTTAATTGAGGGTAAAGATCATTTTTAATCACTTTATATGGAGTAATAATACTTGTTTTTTTGATGTTACATTTACATTGTATTTAAGTTTCACTTTTCATTTTGCATTTGTTGCACAGAAATGACATTTAGAGCAGTGTAAGTTGGCATTTTTACGTTCTGTCTACTGATAAACAAACAAAACAAAAAATCATATGGAATCGTCATCCAGATTTGATAAATACAATATAACATGACTTGAACAGCTCTCAGCTGCTATCCTTTTAACAAATTTACTGTTTCTATTAAGATGCTTCCCTTACCGAATCTTTAATTACTAAACTGAATGTTATGATTATGTACTGAAACCACAGTTACTGTCTTGAATCACTTTATCTCAGAGAATTAGGTATTTATCTGAGTATGTTGTGCTTGTCCAATAGGAAAAAGCCTCGCGAATCGACCGCATCGTGTCCGAGCATCAGCTGTTCTCGCAGGGCCTGAAAGAGCTGCAGAACTGGGTGGCTGATACCAGTCACATGCTGCAAACCTACTGCACTCCCACCGCAGACAAGAACGTGCTGGACAACAGGATGATCAAACTCGAGGTGAAAAACAGAGCTGAAAATATATGTCACCATAAATAACCATATTTAGTTCTAAAATGATAACTGGATGCCTCATGAATCGAACATGAAATATATTGAGGTCAACATCAGTGTAGCTACCTACTACGCTACAGAAATGTTGAATACTGCATACTGTTTCACACACTACTTTTAAGGCGAGACACTGCAGGTGAATTGGATAAAAAAAAAAACTAATAGTTATCACCTTACTTACTTAGTTGATTAATTACATTGATAATTTCAAACATTTTTTGCATTACAAGTTTTCTAAAATGTTAGGTTTTAATATGCAAATGAGTCATTATTTAATGAAATATGTGACCCTGGACCACAAAACCAGTCATAAGGTTAAATTTTACAAAACTGAGATGTATACATCACATGAAAGTTCAATAAATCAGCTTTCTATTGATATATAGTTTGTTATGATAGGACAATATTTGGCCAAGATACATCTATTGGAAAATCTGGAGTCTGAGGGTGCAAAAAAATCAAAATACTGAAAAAATCACCTTTAAAGTTGTCCAAATTAAGTTCTTAACAATGCATATTACTAATCAGAAATTACATTTTGATATATTTATAGTAGGAATTTTACACAAAATCTTCATGGACATGATCTTTACTTAATTTCCTAATGATTTTTGGCATAAAAGAAAAATCAATAATTTTGACCCATACCATGTATTTTTGGCTATTGCTACAAATATACCCCAGCGACTTAAGACTGGTTTTGTGGTCCAGGGTCACATACTGTATGTGTTAATTTCCATACATTTTTAGTACAAAAATCTAAACACTGGATGAAGTCAGATTCAAAATTGTTGTTTCATTTTTTTGACATAGAGTCAAATGTTCTATTTCCTTTCGCTCCAGACCGCCAGAGCCAGTGCTAAAGCACTAGTGGAATACTCCTCGCGCTCGCGCTTGACCGAGAACCGAATAATAAAGTTGTCACCTCGTGACCAGTGACGTGCCTTGAACTATAATAACCCCTTAGCACGTCACCTCGATCTCTTTCTCATTCTCGCTTGTTGAATCGAACGTGACGATAATTTGTGCAGCTTGCTGCTGAAGAGATCTTCAGGATATATCGCGAGCTGTTTCGTCTTGATTACATCACTTCAATATACAATTGTTGGACTTACACGCATCTCGCGGCGCACAGCGATCGTGAGAGACGGATTACATCACGCAAGAGGCTTCAATCTGCTGGTTGCCGGCAAGTTTGAATGCCTCTGTGACGATATACACTCGGAAGCCCTGGCTGCCTTGGCTGAGAGCGTATACGCACCTGATCGCGACGTTAATCACTAACGTGTACCGTATTTGGGTGAGTATTCATTTAACATGGATACACTTCAATGTTCTACGTGCCCAAATGTAATGGATATTATGGATGGACATCGCCAATGTCCTGTTTGTCTCGGTATGGATCATCTTAGAGAGGCACTGACTGACCCGTGCCCGGAATGCTCCATTATGCCGCTCGCCGTGCGTCACGCTCGTCTGGCGGGTCTAGAATCGGCATCGGATAATTTGTTTCTTTTATCCAATATCACCACCGCTGATCGTAAGCGTAAGCAAACATCTCAAATTGAAAAGAAGGCTAAGAAAACCAGATCTTCTGATTTAGCACGCAAAGTTGATCAGCTGTCTTCTGCAGTTGAGTTGTTATTGCCGCTTCTGGCTAAAACTCAGCCTAAAACGGACGCACGAGAGGAGGTTCAGACTGAGTTATGTATGACATCGCCACCAACAATGCATACAGGACAGGATTTGGAGGTGATGTCCGTGGCTGCCACTGACTCACTTTTTGAAAACATTCCAGATGTTACTGCAGGTGCTGAGGAGAATCTGCCTGCAGATCCATTGCAGCATTCTGACAGTGAGACCATATCTGAGAAGTCAGGTGGGTCATCTTCAGTTGTTGCATCCCTGGAAGGAACATTAAAAGCTATGCTTGCCCGCATCAATCTAGACCCCCCTCAACCAGCAGTGGGTTCAGATAATATGTTTCTGCGTCGTGCACAGAGAACGTCATTTACGATGCCTCAGTGCAATGATTTTACAACTGTATTGGTGTCTGCATTACAAAATTCAACGAAGGCTACACGTCCCGATCAGTTAGCCCGCATACTGGCTGTAATGCAAGACCCAGAGACAGTAGGGCTTAGTAGCATGCCACCTATAGAATCTAGTGTGGCAGCGCTTATTGTATCTCCTGATGAGGCGCTTCGTGAGAATGTCCGTTGCCCCAATGTAGAGTGTAGGCGCACTGATGAATTACTGTCTCGTGCATACAATGCCACAGCGAGCCTTGGCCGTGTTTCTAATTCTTTGGCACACATGCTTGTGGCTCTACACTCCTCTCTGAGAGAAACTTCATCTGACCCATTGGTGACAGACTTAACTGAGCTCACATTGCAGACTATGGGTGTTATTGCCAATCACTGTGGAACAGCCTTGGGTACTCTTGTACAAGCTCGACGACAAGTTTGGTTGGCCCAGTCCTCATTGCCAGAGGTGTGTAGGAACAATTTACGGAGATTACCATTGGTACCTGGTCGTATTTTTGGACCAGCTGCACAGGAAGCCTTGGACCGGCGTGTGTCAGTGTCTGAAACTCGCTCCCGTCATGTGGGGACAGCCTCAGGCCCCAGGCCTCCTCTAGCTGCCTCTGGTGCCCGTTTTCACAGTGCTGGTGTAAGACAGAGTTATAGATCTTCTCAACATTTCCATCATCGGAACTCTCAGACTACTCCACCACCTCCTCCACCTCCCAGACGTGGTGGGTTTCAACCACGTGGACGTCAGTCTCACGTTCGACCCCCAGGTCCCCAACGTCGTCCCCCCACCTCTACAGAAAAGCATTTGCGTGAGCGTTGACGCACACAGGTCGACAGCGGGCTGTTTCACGGAAAGTCAATTGAATCATTGGAGATCAATAACAGCAAATCAGTGGCTCTTGGCTACCCTTTCAAGAGGGTACCGTATACAGTTTCGCTGTCGACCCCCTGTTCATACCGGCGTGAGACCGACAATAGTTCACGATCCACGTCAGGCACAGGCACTTGCACACGAAGTTCAGGTGTTGTTGCGCAAAGGTGCCATAGAACAAGTCAATCCCCAAGTTCATCCCGGGGGATTTTTTTCCATTTACTTTCTGGTCACAAAGAAAGACGGCGGGTTTCGCCCTATCTTGGATTTAAGAAACTTAAATCGTTTTCTCAAGTTTCTACCATTCAGAATGTTACGCACAACAGATGTGCTACAGGCCATCATGCCACAAGATTGGTTCGTGACAATAGACTTAAAGGACGCCTATTTTCATATTCCGATTGCACCAGAGCACAGGCGGTTCCTTCGATTTGCCATAGGGGGTCAAATATTTCAGTTCAGGGTTCTTCCGTTTGGCCTGGCTTTGGCACCAAGAGTTTTTTCGAAGTTTGTCCAGGCAGCATTGGAGCCACTCCAGAGGACTGGCATGAGGGTGTTACCGTACCTGGACGACTGGCTTGTTTGTGCGGCATCACCCCAGCAAGTAATGGATCAAGCTCGTCACCTGCTGGAACACATCACAGCTTTGGGGATCACTGTGAACTGGGACAAATGCAAGCTTGTTCCGACGCAGTCAACCAGTTACATAGGCCTTGCCCTAAACTCTGTCACAATGTTGGCTTGCCCGACTTCAGAGAGAATAGGGTCAATTCTAAGAGCTATAAGAAGGCTTCGGGTGGGTCACACTCAGCGCTATGTGACTCTCTTAAGACTCTTGGGGAAGCTCACAGCAGCAACAACAGTAGTGCCACTCGGGTTGTTGTGGCTCAGGCCATTCCAGTGCTGGCTCATCAAAAAACGCTTGTGTCCGATACGAGACAAACACACAAAGATCAGAGTCACACGTCGCTGCATGCAAGCCCTAACACCTTGGTCACAGCAGCAGTTTCTCCTCAAAGGGGTTCCATTGGGACCTCCACCTGCACGCTGGGAAGTTGTAAGGACAGATGCCAGTCTTCTCGGCTGGGGAGGTGTCTGGCGCAAGAGGGGAGTGAACGGCACCTGGACAGGGGCTCTGCGCACAGCGCACATAAATGTTCTGGAACTGACAGCGGTATTCCTTACCCTTTTGCATTTTCAGACTGTTCTCAGGGGAAAGCATGTCTTGGTCCGCACGGACAACAGAGTGGCCGTTTTTTATATCAATCATCAGGGAGGAACGAGGTCACGGAGTGTGCTTCGTGTAGCTCACAATCTACTTGTTTGGGCGCAGATCAATCTGCTTTCCATCCGGGCAGCATATCTACCAGGACGACTCAATCATGCTGCAGATGCTCTCTCTCGTGGCAGGGTGTCACAGGGAGATTGGAGTCTACATTCAGACGTTGTGCAGATGATATGGAGAACATATGGGACCGCTGCGGTGGATGTGTTTGCAGACAGTCGCACGTCCCACTGTCCCCGTTGGTTTTCCCTGAGGGACGAACCAGGCTCTCTGGGCCTGGATGCATTGGCCCACGACTGGCCGGACGTGATTCTATATGCTTTTCCCCCATTACCACTGATTTGGAAGACTCTGTGTCGGGTGCGCGAATGCAGGCACCATCTGCTGTTAGTGGCTCCTCATTGGCCTGCGAGGCCGTGGTTTCAGACCCTTCTTTCAGTGTTAATAGGGCCTCCTTGCCGTCTGCCGAACAGACCGGATCTATTGAGTCAGTTGGAAGGGAGAGTTTGGCACCCACATCCGGATCGGCTGAAACTGTGGGTGTGGCCTCTGGGCCCACCAGGCCTTTCTTGGAGTGTTCACAGAGGGCCAGGGACACTGTTTTGAATGCGCGTGCTGCGTCTACACGCAAGCTGTATTCATGTAAATGGAAGGTATTCGGTGATTGGTGTTCTAACCGTAATATTGATCCATTACAGTGTTCAGTGGGATGCATTTTGGATTTCTTGCAACATCTTTTGGAGCTTGGACGTTCTGCATCTACACTTAAGGTGTATGTGGCGGCCTTATCAGCTCACCGCTCTGAGTTCGGTGCTTCTTCACTTGGATCTGATCAGCTGATTGTTGCTTTCTTGAAAGGAGCTAACCGTCTTTGTCCTCCACGGGCAGTCCGGAGTCCGACATGGGATTTAAGTATGGTGCTCGGTTCCTTGTGTCAGCCCCCATTTGAGCCGATTTTGGAATCTGATATTAAGTGGCTGTCATTCAAGACTGCATTTCTTTTGGCAATTACAACTGCAAAGCGTGTTAGTGAACTCCATGCATTGTCTGTGAGTGTTCACTGTTTGCGCTGGAATGCTGAATTTAGTAGTGTCTCATTGTGGCCTAATCCGGCGTTTTTACCCAAGGTTTTGTCTCCACATTTTAGGAACACACCTATCGTGTTGGCTGCACTACCATCAGATCAAGATGACGTACGGTTGGAACTATGTCCAGTTAGGTCCTTGAGGGCTTATATTGATAGGACAGCAGCCTGGCGTAAGACAGACCAATTGTTTGTTTGCTTTAGTGATATGCGCAAAGGCGCTGCACTTTCTAAACAGAGACTGGCACACTGGGTGACTCAGGTTATTTTTCATGCGTACGAGTCTGCAGGAAAGTCTGCTCCCTCATCTATTCATTGTCACTCTACACGTGCCTTGGCAACATCTTGGGCAGCGTTCAAAGGGGTGTCGCTCTCTGAAATTTGTGCGGCAGCAACCTGGGCTTCATCATGTACATTTTCACGTTTTTACAGATTGAATGTGACTCCCTTGCCGGCAGTGTGTGCTGCAGTGCTTTCTGCCTGCCCAGATGCTTCGCAGGGGGATCCCTCGTGACTGCGTAGGTATTCGTCTTCCACTAGTGCTTTAGCACTGCCTCTGGCGGTCTGGAGCGAAAGGAAATAGAACGCTAGTTACGAATGTAACTGTGGTTCTATGACTAAGTGGAAGACCGCCAGAGTCTCTGGTCACTCGGTATTGCGAGAATGATCTAAGAGATCGAGGTGACGTGCTAAGGGGTTATTATAGTTCAAGGCACGTCACTGGTCACGAGGTGACAACTTTATTATTCGGTTCTCGGTCAAGCGCGAGCGCGAGGAGTATTCCACTAGTGCTTTAGCACTGGCTCTGGCGGTCTTCCACTTAGTCATAGAACCACAGTTACATTCGTAACTAGCGTTTTTACAGAGGGAATTTTGGGTATCTCATTTTGTCATAATTCAGAAGAAACTTAATATATTTTTTTTACAATTTTTGGGCGATTAAAATGTTGTATAATCTTAAGCAAATTATATATGAACAAATCCCTCTGTAAAAATCTTCAGGATATAGACAGGAATAAAAATGTCAAGTCTGGTGTGTGTAAGTGCGACTGAAGTGGAGGTTAATGGCTCAGTGTAGGAGAAAAAACTCATTTTGAGAAAACGGCCTTTAAAAATATGTGTTGTAATTGAAATCTGTTGACACAAAAAGTGCTATAAAAGAAACACTTTACAGTGTCTTCTGGATGTTTTTTTTCCACTAGTCTGAAAAAACACTTTATGAAAAACCAAAAAGCCCAAAATCTCAAACTTGACAGGTGCATGAAAAAACAGTGTTTTTGCCTGCAGTGTCTCCCACTTAATATACTGTAGTACGCTAGTATTCCATTCTGAACATTTCAGCTGTAGAATTAGACTTTGCATTTAATTACATAGCTCTTAGTATGTAGTAGGGCTGTCCCCGAATAGTCGAAGATTCGATGCATCGATATGCGGAGCCTGATTCGACCACCGATCTCACAGTCGAATCTTCGCGGGTGAAACGAGCATCACACCATTTTGGCAATATAGGGGTGCTCAATGTCTAACTGCACACAGAACTGCTAGATTTTGTATGGACATATTAAGTTATATACAGCCTTAGATTATGATAATGCAGTAAAAACAAAAGTGAAAAGAAAGAAGCGTTCAATAAATATTTTTAACGTGTTTGTGAACAAATCCAACCACCCCTGTGACAGATTTAATTTTCACTTGCCCTGATCCATGATGAGATGAGGACGGCAGGGATTAGGCGGCGATCACACCGAACGCGTTTTTGCCGTTGGAGGCGCCTCTTTTGAATGGTTTTCTGTTGGCAGTGAGCGTTCTGCGCTCCGTTAATGCGTCCCCGGCGCCTCGCGTTTTTGCAGGAGCGCTCTGAGCGCCTGAAGTTGAAAAAAAATATCAACTCTGAGCGGAAAAACGCCCAACGTTATTCGCGTTCTTTCCCATTGTCCAATCTTTCGGGTCTTCGAAAGTTTACCGTCGCTTAAAAAGTCCGGAGACTGCAAGAAATAGAGGAGAAACCTTTGGTGTCTATCATGGGAAACCAGGGGCTGTATTATTTAGGGTTTCTACTAATATGACAGTTTAATTAAATGCAAAAAACTAGATTTTAGAGCGTTCGCGCTATAATCCTTTGATTTGACTGACAGGACAGCTGTTTTGGTCGTTGCTTAGCAAAAAAGGCAGTGCTGTGCGCCTTGCGTTTTTAGAACTAAAAGACGCGTTCTGTCTTTTTATTTAAACCTAAATAAGTTTGTCTGTCAGTTGGCAGGCAGTTTTGGTCGCTTTATTAAAAGTTGTTGCTGTGTGCAGTGTGTAAAATAAAATAAAAATTGTTTTACCCTCCTGCTGACTATAGTGTCGTGTCCCTCCTATCCCATTCACACACACACATAAGCCTAGATGATTCGACTATCGGTCGACTATAGAAAGATTCGAAAATTCTGATTCGACTATGAAAATTCTTAGTCGGGGACAGCCCTAGTATGTAGTTTACATGTAATGAGTGTTTTCACATGAATGCATCCATGTTTTCCAGGCTTTGCTGACGGCACGTCAAGAGAAGGAGATACAGCTGAAAATGCTGCTTACAAGAGGAGAGTCTGTCCAGAGAAACACCTCCGCTGAGGGAGTATCGCTGGTCCGCCAACAAATTGAGGACCTCAAGGATTCATGGGATGGACTGCTGTCGGCATCTATTCAGTGCAAAAGGTCAATATGGTCTTATTAAAATCAGTGCAGAGATCTAATATGACATACATCTGGCCTAGAGGAAACCATAATTAAATATCTACTAAGATGGAAGTCATAAGTATATAGACTAAGGTGAACAATAAGACCAAAATCTATATTATGGTAATTTTAAAATGCAAAAAACAACTTCCCATTAATTCTTGAGTTGAAAACTAAAGACTCAAAACAGGAAAACTAGCCCTATATGTGACCCTGGACCACAAAACCAGTCATGAGGGTCAATTCGTTGTATGGTTTGTTAGGGTAGGACAATATTTGGCCGAGATACAACTATTTGAGAATCTGAAATCTGAAGGTGCAAAAAATTCTAAATATTGAGACAATCGCCTTTAATGTTGTCCAAATGAAGTTCTTAGCAATGCATATTACTTTTTTTCCCAAAAAAATTTTTGATATATTTACGGTAGGAAATTTACTAAATATCTTCATGGAACATGATTTTTACTTAATATTCTAATGATTTTTGGCATAAAAGAAAATTCAATAATTTTGACTCATCCAATGTATTGTTCCCTATTGCTACAAATGTACCCGTGCTATCTAAGACTGGTTTTGTGGTCCAGGGTCACATATAGCCAAAAATGGATAAGGTTTATAAGCTCTCCATATTAAAGAGTCCTGTGTTTGTCTTTGAACAGTCAACTGGAAGGCGCTCTGTCACAGTGGACCAGTTACCAGGAGGACGTGCGTCAGTTTGTGAGCTGGATGGAGACTGTGGAAGAGACTTTAAACTCTGCAGACAAACAGTGCTCTGAGATGAGAGACAAAACCACCAACCTGGGCAAAGCCAAAGTACTGTGTTATTGTCAATCCTTTGAGTCTCTGAGTATTTGCATTGTAGTAGCTGTCTGCCCTGACATACTGTACAAACATTCTCCTCATTTCAGTTGCTTCTAGAGGATGTTTTAAGTCACAACAGTGTCTTGGATGTCATCTCCATGAAGGGATCCAACATGGCCGAGCACTATGTCACCCAGCTAGAGATTCAGGACTTGCAAGAACGTTACAATATTGTCAAAGATAAAGCCCAGGTATAATGCATCGCTCTCATTGGTCACCATATAGAATATCCTGAATATTTGTGTTAATGGACTCATTTTTTTCTGTCATAGTGTGGAGTTGCCAAAGCGGAGGAGCTGGTCTCGGCCCATCAGGAGTACCAACGCACCCTGCATGAGTTTAAAGACTGGCTGGAGCAACAGCAGGAGAGACTGAGCTGCTACACACAGCTGGAGGGAGACATCGAGACTCTAGAGGACACGCTACGCAAACTACAGGTCAGAAGACATCTTAAAGTAGTCATTGTGAGGAATAAGCAAATGAAACGTTATTTGTTAATTTTATCCATCTTGAATTTTTAACATCTTGCAGATATTTTACTTGTATTTATATTTACTTGTCTTATGTTTAGAGAAAAAAAATGCCAAATGTTTTAACACATCATAAACAAATATAAGATGCTTAAGATAAGTACACTGCAAAAAATGCTTTTCTTACTTAGATGTTTTGTCTTGTTTCCAAAATATCTAAAAGTTCTTAAATCAAGAAGGATTAAATATTTTTTTTAAATATTGTCGTTTTCAGAACAAACTAGTCAAAATTAAGTGAGATTTTGCTTAGAACAAGCAAAATAATCTGCCAATGGGGTAAGCAAAATAATCTTATTTCAAACAAAACAATATTATTTTGCTTTTTTTCTGAAAACAAGACAAACATTTTTGCTTGTGTAGAAAATTCTTCTTGATTTAAGAATTTTTAGATATTTTGGCTGGAAACAAGAGAAAAAAAGCTAAGTAAGAAAAGCATTTTTTTGCTGTGTAAAACATCATAAGTGTGTGTGTGTGTGTGTGTGTGTGTGTGTGTGTGTGTGTGTGTGTGTGTGTGTGTGTGTGTGTGTGTGTGTGTGTGTGTGTGTGTGTGTGTGTGTGTGTGTGTGTGTGTGTGCGTGTGTGTGTGTATAAGAAAAATATGTTATGTTTACTTATTACATATATTTTCTAAATATTTTCAAAAATATATCTGTGTTTCTTTATATATACATAAATATGCATAGTACACACACACATACATTATATAAACGGAAACCTTTATTTTGCATGCGATTAATCATGATTAATCATTGCCCAGCGCTAATTTTAATTTTTATTATTAATAATAAATTTTATATTTAAATAATTTTGATATTATATATTTACATTTTACTACATAATTTTTATTGTATTTAAACAATTACATTTAGTCGTCAAGTTTGCTGAGTTTGCTGGTTTAGAGTCACTTACAGTATTTAAAGAAATACCAGTGTGATCAGCAATGTACTGTGCATCCATATTCATAATGGTAGTTTTTTTGTAATTATCTGCTGAATAGTTTAACTATTAGGTTTTAATAAAAATATGCATTAGAGAAATAACTCTAACATTTGTCTCCAGGAGCTTCAGGTTCATTGCACAGAGGGTCAAGCCCTACTCAACACATTGCTGGTGACCCGAGAGCAGGTGATTCCCTGGGGCGTCCCGCAGTTAGAAGACCGATGTCTGGAGACGGTCCAGCAGGAGTGGGGCTCGTATCAAGCCCGGCTCGGTGAGACCAGATCTCAGCTCAACAGCGCTCTTGCCAAACTCCGGCAGATAGAGCAGAAGTTCCAGCGGCTGGATAACTGGCTCAAAGGGATGGAGACTAAAGGACAGTTACGCTCTGGCCGCCGCTCTGACAGAGCAACAAAAGAGGCACAGCTACAGCTCCTGAAGGTTAGTGCCGGAACCATACAAGTGTATACAGTGTAGTTACCATGTATTCGAATTGGTATGCTGAAGGTTATAGGTTTAAAACCGAGATGAAGAGTTACAAGAATGTAAAGTTGCTCCAATGTGTATATGTATGGATGGCGTCTGATATGATGTGAACTCTTTTCAGGGTTGGCATGAGGAAGTGCTGGCTTATCAGGAGGAGATAGAGGGTCTCAGTGTCCTGGCTCAACAAGTTTTAGAAGAGACACCCATCAGCAGCAGAGTCATCACTAGAGCTACACAACTCACATCTCGCTATCATGCCCTGCTGCTACACCTGCTGGTACAATTATACACACATCTAAATCAGGACAATACCATAAGCTTCTTTTATACAGTTGAGGTCGAAAGTTTACATTCCCTTTTCAGAATCTGCAAAATGTTAATTATTTAACCAAAATAGGAGGGATCGTACAAAATGCATGCTATTGTTTTATTTAGTACTGACCTGAATAAGATACTTCACATAAAAGATGTTTACATATAGTCCACAAGAGAAAATAATAGTTGAATATAAAAACAAATTACCCCTTTCAAAAGTTTACACATACTTGATTCCTAATACCTGAATGATCCCTTGTTTGTCCTGAACAGTTAAACTGCCTGCTGTTCTTCAGAAAAATCCTTCCGGTCCCACAAATTCTTTGGTTTTCCAGCATTTTTGTGAATTTAAACCCTTTCCAACAATGACTGTATAATTTTGTGATCCATCTTTTCACACTGAGGACAACTGAGGGACTCATATGCAGCTATTACAGAAGGTTCAAACGCTCACTGATGCTGAAAAAGGAAAAACAATGCATTAAGGGCTGGGGGTGAAAACTTTTGAACAGAATGGAGATGTGTACATTTTTCTTATTTTGCCTAAATATCATATTTTTTCATTTAGTACTGCCCTTCAGAGGCTACAGAAGATAGTTATATGTTTCCCAGAAGACAAAATTCAGAAGACAAAAAGTTTTCACCCCACAGCTCTTAATTCATGGTTCTTCTTCTGGAGCATCAGTGAGCATTTGAACCTTCTGTAATAGTTGCATATGAGTCCTTCAATTGTCCTCAGTGTGAAAAGATGGATCTCAAACTCATGCAGTCATTGTTGGTAAAAGTTCAAATACACACAAAAATTTTTTTTCTAAAGAACAGCAGGCAGTTTAACTGTTCAGGACAAACAAGGGACTCATGAACAACTATCACTAGACAATAAAACAGCTGTGGATCATTCACGTAACAACACAGTATTAAGAATCAAGGGAATGTAAACTTTTAAATGGGGTTATTATTATTTTTTCTTGTGGACTTTATGTAAACATCTTTTATGTGAAACATCTTATTAAGGTCAGTACTAAATAAACAGCGTGCATTGTGTATGATCCCTCTTATTTTGGTAAAATAATTACCATTTTAGGATTCTGAAAGGGGGGTGTAAACTTTATTATATTATTTATAATTATTCATTGTATCTGTGTTTTCAGGACAATATTAAGCAGCTGAAGGAGGAAGTTTCCAGCATTGAAGAGTCCCAAAGTGTCTTTAGCACCTTCTCTGATTGGTTGAGCACAGCACAAAAGAACTTCAGTAGCGTGACCACCACCACCATTGATGTGGTTGATCGTGCTGCCATGGAGAAGAAGATGAAAAAACTAGAGGTATGAAAAATATAATAGGTCAAATCTGTGGTTATTAAGCCAAAGAAGCTTCATACTTTATCGTTCACAAGTTTATACTACCATTTAGATTTTTTTACTTTTATTCAGAAAGTTCACATTTTATGAATCAAGATGCAGCAAGTCAGCATATTAGAATGACTTCTAAAGGATCATGTGCATAAGAAACTTTTTATTTAATGTCTCAGGCTCTGCAGGGCGACATGGAGCTGGGTCACACCTTCCTGAAGACCATGCGTGAAAAGACGGATCGTGCCATGACTTTTCTAGAGGAACCTGAGGCAGAGCAGCTTAAGGAAGAAGTCGACACCCGACTCTCCCAGCTGGAGGCATTGATCAGAGCTCTGCGGTCAGAGCTCAGTGCCACAGAAAAATCCATACAGCTCTCCAAAGACTTCCTGGACAAATACAAGACTCAAACGCAGTGGCTTACAGAGACAAAATCACTGGTGGTGTCCCCAGTAGAGCCAAAAGCTGAACTTTACCAAAAGAAGGCTCAGCTAGCCAAATATAAGGTGAGAAATTAAGACACATGCATTGAATTAGAGAGTCAGACAGTCATGTAAAGCCTTTACTATGTTAAATGCGTTCTTTGTCCACTTTTAGACAATCCAGCAGACCATCCAATCCCATGAGTCAGCAGTCAAATCAGTTATAGAGAAGGGAGATGCACTTCATGAAACAATCCGTGACCCATCTATCAGCGAGAACATCAGCAAGCTGAAAGCCGACTATCTAGAATTATGCAATGATGCCAAGGTAATGTTTAAAAATGAATGTTTTTGCTACATGGATTTCTTGCATTATTGCTGGTCTAATATTGTACTGTTGTAGGTCCACGTTCAGAGTTTGACAGAGAGCGTGAGAGAGCATGAAGACTATAATGGTGAACTACAAGAAGTAGAGAAATGGCTGTTACAGATGTCTAGCAGGCTGGTCACCTCTGATTCCATGCAAAGTGGCAATCTAGAGACAGCCACGCAACAACTAGCCAGACACAAGGTTTGTGCACTCATTATAGCTATTATAACATTTAAATATGTCATAAATAATAGCTTACAGTAACTTGCATGCAATAAAACTACCAAAAATCCATTAGCAGTTCTATTTTTAGATTATTTGGCAACATTTGACCTATATCTTCTCAGGCAATAATGGAGGAGATAGCTGGTTTTGAGGAGCGTTTGACCAGCCTAAAGGACAAAGGCGATCGTCTCACAAGTAGCTGCACAGAGCAAGTCCAAGCAAAGATCAGTCAGCAGATTCAGGCACACCAACAGGGAACCAGAGACAGTTATTCGGCTATTTGCAGCACAGCTCAGCGTGTGAGCAATCCTGCTAATAAAGGATATTTTTATCAGAAATATCATCTTTATTATTTCAGTCTAATGTTTAATGTTTGGCTCATCAGGTGTATCAGAGTCTTGACCGTGAGCTTCAGAAGCATGTCAGCCATCAAGACACCCTGCAGCAATGTCAGACATGGTTGTCGACCGTTAAAGAGGAGATCCAGCTGCAGGCGCAGACTCCCTATGGTCTTCAAGAGGCTCTGAAACAGGTAGATGCCACAGAGCAAGTTTGAAAGTTGTCCAGACGACCTAAATATATGTAGTTACATTACACTACCTATCCACAGGTGAAGCATTTTAGGGCTCTACAGGAGCAGGCTAGCACGTATCTGGACCTGGTTTGTTCAGTGTGTGATTTATCTGATGAGTCTGTGAGAGCCACAGCTGCCAAAATACAAGAAACCAAAATGATGGTGAGTTTGAGTCAGACTCAACTAACACTGCTTTGGGGTATGTAATTAATCCAGTTAATGATCATATGATTGATATTGTCAATTTTACAGATTGAAGAGAGGATGACTGCTTCTCAAGAGCTGTCAGATAGCTGGAGAGAGATTAAAGAGCAAAAACAGGAACTCTCAACACTTTTCCAAGATATGGAACAGCAATTGCAAAGTCTGTCAAGGAGACCTGCCGAGTTGGAGCCCAAGATTGCTCAAAACATGCTCGATCAAGCCAAAGTAAATGCCACATTTACTTAAAATTATATGTATATATATATATATATATATAGTTTGACTTGATTTAGTGTAAGGAAAAAAGCAAAATGTTTCAATTCTGGAGATAGTTGATACATTTTTATGATAGATTATGAAAAGAGACTATTTTTATTTTTAGAATAACGTGCACCGATGAACTGTTCACAACAAGACCAGGAAGATATATTTATAGCATAAAAGAGTGCTTTTTCATTTCTCATGTTGTCTCTTTTTATACACTTGGCTTATTCTCTGTGCTCATGTTGCCTGTAGGAATTTGGCCAGCAGCTTCAAAGCAGACAAAGCACTCTGACTAAGATGACAGAACTTGTGAGTAAGCTGACAGAAGGGCAGGAGTCTCCCGAGCATACAGAGATTGGACGACTGAGCCATGCATGGCTGGAGCTGTGTCATCAGGCCAACAAACTGCAGACACAGAGAGAAGAAGATCTGCAGAGGACTAAAGAGTATCATGACTGCATCAGTGCCATGGAAGCTCTCTTTGAACAGGTGTCCAAAGAATGGGACAACCTGGCCAGGTAAATCTGTTATTCAGTATTTAGTATAAATATACTCTTCAAATGTGCTACATTGGAAGTGCAATTTAAGATTTCTTTGAGTTACATTATCCTTTTATGATCTTAGAACTGATGCAGAGAGTTCATCTGATCATTTGGAGGCTCTTCGGAAACTCTCAGTTGTTCTTAAAGAAAAGAAAAGCACACTTGAGGATCTCAAAGAGCAGAAACAAAAAGTAATGTACCACCTAAACCTGGATGATAAAGAGCTGGTGAAGGAGCAGATTGGCCACTTTGAGCAGCGCTGGGCCCATCTAGAGAGCCTCATAGAGAGGAAGATCCAAGATTCCATTGTGACCCTTGAAGACATGAGCCAAGTTGAGGCCCGTTTGAGGGAAGCTCGTGAATGGGCTGAGGAGCAGCAGCCTGCCCTATCTGAAGCCATGAAGATGAGTCCTCCACCTGAACTAGCTCAGAGTTTCCTCTTTGACCATCTAAGCATATGCAGTGAGCTGGAAGCCAAGCAGCTTCTGCTGGCCCAGGCTATGAGTGATGCAGATAGGGTTTTAGCACATCTGGGACTAAATGAAAGGCAAAAACTGCAACAGCTCATCTCAGAAACTCAAGCAGAGGTAGAGTCCTTGAGCATCAAAGTGGCTCAGCGCAGGAAACACTTGAGCAAAGCCTTCACAGAGAGAACCCAGTTCCTTTTGGCTGTGAATCAAGCTATTACCTGGGTCCAACAGAATGAAAAGAAAGCACAAGCAGAGGAATACATAGCTCTTCTTCCTGATGACTTATCAAAGCAAGTGAGAACTTGCAGAAACATTCAGAGCAGCTTGAGAGCCTACCAGAGTGAGCTGACCTCCTTGTGGTCCCAAGGTAGGGATCTGATGAAAGACGCTGCCGAAGAAGAGAAATCAGAGATGCTCAACAAGCTACAAGAGCTACAGAATATCTTCGAAGTTGCCCTACAGAAGTGTAGCCAGAGGCTTCAGGAGCTGGAAAAAGTGTTGATGACCAGGAAGTACTTCAAGGTAGATCTTGAGAAGATATGCCAGTGGTTGAAGCAAGCTGATATTGTGACCTTCCCAGAGATAAACCTCATGAATGGAGACGCAGAGTTAAGTTCACAGCTTACAAAATACCAACAAATATTGGAGCAAGCCATTGAAAATGAGAATCTCCTGCTAACTGTGCAAAGAACAGGTCAAGAAATACTTCCCACTCTGAATGAAGTGGACCATTGCTACTTGGATGAGAAATTGATTGCTCTTCCCCAACAGTACAATAATATTTTAGGACTAGCCAAGGAGAAACAAGAGAAAATACAACAAGCCATTCTCGCCAGACAGGAATATGCCTCCTTTATTGATGTGACCCACAAAGCACTTAAAGAACTTGAGGAGCAGTTCCACAACTTGGGGACGCAGTCTGTCGGACTTAAGACTGAGGAGGTTGTCAGCCTTCAGGCTGATTATAAAGCTCTCCTGGAAGAGCTGACCAATCTTGGGCAAGCCGTCAGTGAGCTTAACCAGAAGAAAGAAGGATTTCGTAGCACCGGTCAACCTTGGAGACCTGAAGAAATGACCCAACTGGTTAGCCTTTACAATGGTCTCAAAAGATTGATTGAGCAGAGAGTAGAACATCTTGATGACACTCTGGAATCTTTTGAGGACCATCAAGCCATGGCTATGCAAGTGGATTCTGAGCTGAAAGCCACCAAAGAGCAACTGGTGAAAGTCAATGCAGAGACACAGTCTGCTGAGGAGAGATTGAAAAACTATCATGCCCTGGCCGCTAGTCTTCAAGGTGCCAGCTCTCACCTCACTCGACTCATGGAGCAGATGGATAACCTGGCAACCCACATGGATTCTGCTGCACACGAAGCTTCAAAGCAGCGGGTAACCTCTTGGCAAGAAGAGCTTCAGTCCTTACAGTCAGCAGTTGGGGAACTAATTGTGGAATGTGAGAACAGGTTTGTGCAGAGTAAAGACTTTGAGACTGAAGTCAATCGAACCTTAACTTGGCTCCAGCAAATCAGAGATGAACTTGGCTCTGAGGTGGTGGTAGACGTCAAGGTTGAGAAGGTCCAGGAGGAAATCCGAAAGCAACAGATTATGCAAGAGGAAGTTCAGTCAAGGCTGAGGATTGTGGCAGCTCTAAGCACCAGAGAGAAGCAGAAGTACACCAGTGCCAATGAGCTTGTTCCTCCTCATGTGGACTCAAGTCTACAGGAGATGGCCAAGCTGGAGGCTGATGTTCAACGTGCCCTCAGCTCCAAACAGGCAAGTTCTAATCCAAACTATCAATAGAACCGAGACTAGTTAAAGCACAGAAGCCTGCATAGATAGATAATCACCACCTTTTGGATATTAGGCCCCAACATGGGATGCCAGTGTGCCTAACAAGCTTTTTAACTACAACCAATGGTTCCCTTAGCTAACTCACTAATGAATCCAATTGTTTCTCCTGTAGATTACACTAGAGCAAGCTCTTGCCTTGTGCCAGAAGTATCACTCCAGAATGCAATCAGCTTGTGAGTGGCTGGAGGACGCTGTGGGCTTCTTGCAGCAGGCCAGTCTTGGGGTGGATGTGGAAAACTACGAGGAGTGTCTGAGGCAACAGGAAGACATCATGGCCACTGAGCAGGAGTTCCTGGGTGTTCTTGAGGAGCTAGATTCATTGTCACCTCAACTTGAAAACTTGGTCAACCCTACAGCCAAGGAGCAGCTTCGACTTAGTGTGGAGTCTGCGCAGCAGAGAGGCGTGGAGGTCAGAGACCAGCTTCAGTGCCAACAAGACATCTTAAACAGGTACGGTTGGTGCAGAGCACACTTTTCCAGAACATTTGAGCGAATAGATATATTAAGAGTTTGTTGTTGTAAATTGAATCATGTTTCAAGCTAATAAATAATGCTGTTGTAAACCTGAATTATAATCATAGTAAAAATGTGACCTTTTCAGCTGTGTTGCCCAGTGGAATTCATATCAGGAGGCCAGACAGACAGTCATTGAGCTGATGAATGAGGCGGAGAAGAAGCTAACAGAGTTTTCCACAGCCAAGGCTGCAACGAGTCAGGAAGCTGAAGAGAAACTCAGGAGTCATAAGGTGAACTAAGCATGCAGAACCGACTCTCTTTCTTGACAAAATAAACTTGTACAACTGCTTACATGATGACGCCAATTCAATGATCAAAATGTCTTCATCTTTGGCGTTCAGTCGTTGGTATCCATGGTAAACAGTTTCCAAGAAAAGCTGACTGGTCTGGAAGAGCAAGCCTCACAGTTAGAGCTGGTTGGAAGTGACGCCAGTAAAGCCACCATAAGTCGATCCATGACCACGGTTTGGCAGCGCTGGACCAGGTTACGCAGTGTAGCACGAGGCCAAGAAAGGGTGCTGGAGGATACAGCCCATGAATGGAGAACTTTCAGGGAAAAGGTACAGTTCCACTTTTGATACTTGTGGCCAGATATCCCGGCACTCCTCAGTTGATGTTATGATGTTTTGCTCCTACACAAATTAAGGAAATGCTATGCTGTAACATTTAAATGGTTTGAAATGGTATATTGATTATATATAAAATGTAATGGTACAAAAAGAGTTTGAGTGAACAGGTTGATGTTACAAAGGATGAAATAGTTTTTCAAACAAGACATTATGTTGTTCAGATGATGAAGGTAAGAGCTGTAACAGAAGAACTGAAGGGCCGTGTTCCTGATTGCACTGCTGAGAAAGCCTCCAAAGCCACACTGCAGTCACATCTGGACCAGTATGAGCTGGTTGGACAAGACCTGGAGAGGGAGGTGTCTTCTCTAACCCTTTTACGACAGTACACTCTCAGTCTGCTACATGGTGTGGAGGTGTCTGTGCCAACGGCTGATCATGAGCAACTGCCAAGTCTGAAAGACATCAAAGCTGTGCAAGATCAGCTAGAAAAGTACGTAATCTTTCTCCAATCCAATACAAACCAATAATAATGAAATCCCCCGAAATACTATAAAGTGAACCCAGGATATTATAGTGTAAATGATGTCTTTCACTGAAATAAAATACTGATACAGTGACCACACCTACTGAAATAGCTTATAGGTGGCAATGGATGTAAGTGTAGGCTTTAACCAAATGCCGTACCATTGATTTTTCCCACAAGGAGTCTAGGCGCCCCTGTATATCAAGTTAAATCTGCGCTGAGAAACTCCTTCAGTGGCTGCAGCAACTTGACAAGTATCGGGATATTTACATCGCTTCTCTTGTTGTTGTCCTTCGACTGTAAATTTTAACCTAAAGCCACACAATGTCACATTGTATCAGTATTTTATTTTCTGAGTTGTTGTGTTGCGGTATAAATAGCAACAGATAGCGCCAGTTCACTGTGTGCAACCATTTTATACCATCTGTATAATTATTAGTCCAAAATATCTATAAAATGATGTGTATTTTTTAAATAACTTAAATCTTTCATAGGTTTTCTACTACATAATTCAGTGGGCAACATAATTTACATTATATTAAGGCATACAAGTTTTAATACCCAGGGTTCCCTATAAGGTACAGTACAAAATATGCCATTTACTACTTGTCATAGAAAATGGTAAAATGTTTTTACAGACCTTAAAGAAACACTGTATCAGTATGATCACAGATGCATTGTGTGGTATTAGTTGTCATTCAGCTGCCTACAGTAACCAATGTATTTTGAGCTAGTGCAAATAGTAAATACTGACATACTAAATACTGACAGTTTTCAGTGTAGTTTTGCTTCTTGTATTGGCCTAATCAGACTGATGTTGCATGCCAAATATGGACTGAATGCTAATCTGTTTAATCTGTCTCTTATAGTCTGCTGCAGAAGGCCAGGACAGGAAAGGCTCGGGTTCAGCAGGAACTGTCAGACAGGGAAGGTGTGGAGAGAGGGCTGAGTCTTGTCAAGAGTTGGATCCAGGACTCCAGGGAGCTTCTGCTGAACCCCACATCTGATCTGGACATTCTGACACAAGAACTGGAGGTGAAAAATGTGAAACAGTATGCTGCGTCTGGCAGTAGTAGTGTAGTAACTGTAGTATGTTACATTGTTATCACTATAGTGTATGTTTAATTAGGTGATTTGGAATAAAGTTGAGAACATTGCATTGTGGAATGCAGTACCCAGCGCAGTATTTCCACCAAAGAGCCCTGAAAATAAGACTCAACTGTTTTAAATATTGATAATGATAATAAAAAATGTTTCTTGAACAGGAAAGCAGCATATCTGAATGATTTCTGAAGGATGTGACATTTGAAGACTGGAGTAATAGTTCTAAAAATTTAGCTTTGATCACAGAAATAAATTACATTTTTAACTTAAAATAGAAAACAGTTATTTTAAATAGTAAAAATATTTCAAAATTGTGCTGTTTTTGCTGTACTTTGGATTTTGCAGGTTTGGTGAGCAGAAGAGGCTTCTTTAAAAAAACATTAAAAATCTTACTGTTCAGAATTCTTTGACTGGTAGTGTAACGTTACATACTATGGTAGCAGTATGTAAATAGAATGCTAGTATGAATTTCTGATGTCTACGTTGAATTGTATTGTGCAGGTGATGCATGGAGAGCTGATCACTCATCGTCAGAATGTGGACAAGCTTGCTGAGCAGCAGCAAAGTAAATACTTGGATCTGTATACTATTCTACCATCTGAGATCTCAATGCAACTGGCTGAAGTGTCCCTGGCACTGGGATCCATTGAGGACCAGGTACAAAATTACCCTTTTTATTATTTATACAGTGGATTAGTAGGCGGTCTTTCACAAAATCATAGAAGACATATGTTTTGAACAACACAACATAAGATATTAATAATGAATCATATTTTCAGGTTCAAGCTAAGGAGAGAGACATCCAAAAGACCAGAGTTATCAAAGAAGAGTTCAACTCCAGAATTCATGACGTGTCTGAAAAATTGAAGGCCGTCTCTACCTCTCTAAAGGAAAAGGCCACTGATATTGATCAGGCCAAAGATGAGGCCAGAGTATGTGTTGCATCCAAAAAATTTGTTTTTTTATACACAGATTTCCCTCTTTGTCTTGAATGACCCTAAAGTTGACTACTTTAAATGTATTTTTAGCGTCTCTGTGATGAACTGGACAGCTGTGGACGAAGTCTCGCAGAGCTAGAAGCCGCAGTGCAGGACTTTGGTCGCCGTAACCCTCTGATAGCCAGACAGCTAGCTGATGCAATAGCCAAATTACGAGAGATCCATCATCACACTCTTCGACTAGCTGAATACAAGACTATATGGCTAAAGAAGGTAGGAAGATCTCAGTAAAACTGAATCTGTTTCCTTCAGAATATTTGCTCATTTATGACCTTTGTATTAGAGCTTTTCGAATACTGCATGTGATGTGTTGTCTTTTTTTCAAGGCTGATGCACATCTAGATGAGTACAATGAGATGTTTGAGTTCATAGTGAAGTGGACAGACAGAGCCAGAAGTCTGGTGAAGGCCAACATCATCTGGAACTCCTCCTCACACCTGCAAGAGCAGATCAGGATGTATCAGGTGAACCACAACTCAAAGAAAACATATATAGCATAGAGTCTAACTGTAGAAATAACCTATTTGTGTTTTTGGCCCTGTAGGCTGTTCTTCGTGAGTCGCGTGAGCTTCATGGTGACCTGGAAGCCATGCAGGAGAAGGTGGAGATACTCTCTGAGACACTGCAGGTGGAGGCCATGGGGCAGCAGGTATCAGAACTGAGCCGCCACACTGAGGAGCTGGAGCAGATCATCAGATCACGACTGCAGAGTCTACAGGATGCGGCAAAGGTGTGATTTAGTTGATGTTTTATTGTTAACTACACTGGAGACTTTTTATCTAGCTCAGTGTGACTGCCTTTGTCTTTTGTTTCAGGATATGGAGAGGTTTGAGAGTGAAGTGAAGGCCCTTCATGTGTCTCTAGAGCAGGTTCAGGCCACTCTCACATCTCCTGAACTGGCCCGACTGAGTCTAAAAGAACAACTGACTCAAAGACAGGTATTTATTTGTTGTTCCTCAAGAAGTGTGGAAGACACCCTTCAAAAACAGAAGCTACAAGTTAACATAAGTTATTTGAGCTCTATAATTCCCATGATTCCATGCAGAGCATACTACATTTTAGATATTAGAAACAAGAAAACTTGATTGAATTGTTCTCCCAAAAATGAAAATTTGTTGAAAATGTAGATGATTTTGTTTTTACATCGGAACAGATTTAGAGAAAAGTAGCATTACATCACTTGCTCACCAATGGATCCTTTGCAGTAAATGGGTGCCGTCAGAATGAGAGTCCAAATAGCTGATAAAAACATCACAATAATCCACAAATAATCCACACCACTCCAATCCATTAAAGTCTTATGAAGCCAAAAGCTGAATTTTGTAAGAAACAAATCCATCATTAAGACTTTTTTAACTTTAAACCTTTTTTTTTCATAATTCTGCTTTCTCCAGTGAAAAATCTTATCTTATGTGAGTCAGGAGAGAAATATGCTCAAATTGAGCAAAAACTGTAAAAAAAATAATAATAATAATATAAAAAAGTTTATACAAATGTTAAAATGCCTTGATGGATTTGTTTGGATTGGAGTTGTGTGTTATTATTGTGATGTTATTATTAGCTGTTTGGATTCTCATTCTGACGGCACCCATTCACTTCAGAGGATCCATTGCTGAGCAAGTGATATAATGCTAAATTTCTCCAAATCTGTTTTGATGGAAAAAACCAAAGAGAGTGAGTACATTTTCAGCCAAGTTTCATTTTGGATGAACTGTACATAAAGTACACATAATTTTAAATACACATTTAGTTATGGAGCAGTAGCTTTCCAACTCTCTAAGAAAGTAAGTCTTTGGCTGTAGGCTCTTTTGATGAATTATTGAATGCTTTCTGTGAACCGGATTTTGCTACATACATATTTTAGTGTGCAAGGAAAGCAGTTTTGTTCTTAGAATAGATTTTGATCTTTTTCAGCGTTTGCTGGCGGACATGGAGAGCTTTAAGCAGCAGGTAGAGGCTGTCCAGGAGTGTCAGAGCGCTCTAAGAGTCCCTGAGGAAGTGGTGACCAGTCTGTCCATCTGCCGCACGGCTCTGAATCTGCAACAAGAGGCCAGTCAACTTCAGCACACCGCCATCCAGCAATGCAACATCCTGCAGGTAAGATATGCAGTCGTGGCACCAGATGGGAATAAAAACACCTGCTTAACATCTGGTCTTAATTCCAGCTCCAAAATCAAGTACATGTCTGAATTTTCCTGGATCATGAGTTTTGTGCTTACAGCTTATTAGGCACAAATGCTGTTTTTGTTTTACGATCTGTCAGAAAGGGTGGTAAATTAAAGATGTATTCAGAGGGTTATTTTTAAAGTAAGTAATGATAATGAACAACTTTGCACGTGTACTTTAAGAGTAGGTCAGGTTTTGCTATATTAAACCAGACCAACATCATTGTTGGGTCTACATGATTAAACACCTTTGTAAAGGAACTAAATAATGTATTAATTTGCATTTAATTATATGAAAGAGAACGGTTAAGAAGGGGTGTAGTACTTATATTTCACTTCATTTAAATTCAGTAGAAGTCCAATAGGACATCTTCATGATATAAAAATAAGCATGTGTATATGTGTGTGATATCTGTTTTAGGAGGCAGTGGTGCAGTATGAACAGTATGAACAGGAAGTCAGAAATCTGCAGGTCATGATTGAAGATGCTCACCGGGTCATTCAGGACCAACCTGTGAACACCAGTAACATTCAAGAGCTGCAGGAACAAATTAACCATCATGAGGTGTGAAGTTATTTTTGTATTATTTATATACTATTATAGTATTTATTTATATTTTTATTTAATTTTAAAGTAATTTTGTTATATGCTTTTGTCTTTTTTATATTTCTAAATTGCTTTCGTTTATTTTTATTTCAGTTTTTGAGTAATTTTAATACTTAAACTTCAGCTTATTTATTTCGAAGTAAATTATATTAATTCATATTTTACTTAAGCTTTATTTTATTTGTAATATTTTTAATTATATAAATGTATATTTTAATTCAGCTTTCAGTTATTTTAATTTATTTGTAATACTTTATTATTAATAAAATAATTAAAAACAAATTAAAAGTTTTAGGTAAAAATCTGAGATGGGTATTCACCTCAGAGATTTTTGTAGACTTTATTTTTTATGTCTACTGTAGTTTGTGTTTAGCCATACTGAGGTTTTTTTTTTTTTTTGCATTAATTTAATAGGCAACTACACAACATCTTCTGCATTCATTTTTTATCTAAACATTTAGATAAACGTTGCAAATGGTGCATTAATTTTTGCAAATGGTGCACTTATTTTTTATCTAAACAGGAACTGGCCCAGAAAATCAAGGGCTACCAGGAGCAAATTGCATCCCTGAACTCCAAGTGTAAGATGCTGACGGTAAAAGCTAAACACGCCACCACGCTCCTATCAGTTAGTGATGCAGAGGGTTTAACTGAGAGTCTGGAAGAACTGGACGGTGATGCTATTAAGAGAAAGACCTTATCACAAGTCTCAGTACGTACCACTAGAATGTTTTTAAACTGTGTGCATGTTTTTAACTGGCTACAGATTTTTATGTTGTATTAAAAATAATTATCCTTAAATCAGGATAAATTTACTTTAGTAGTTTACTAGTTTTAAATAATTAATTTTGTAAAAATATTTAGATATTTTGCATGAAAGCACAACAAAAGTACTGATTATTCAGAATAAGAATAAGAAATCGAGTTGCAGTGTGTTGGTTAAAAACTGACCCTCTTCCCTGGACAGTCTTTTTTTCTTACCTCTCTGTGATCTTTGCATGTCATAATTAATTACCTTTACAGCTCTGTGCACTGATTGACTAATATCTTCTGCTTTGTGACTCTCTCTCTCTCGTGATGCTGTCAGATGTCAGCTGGTCGCTGTCAGTCTCTCCTGTCTCCTGTGACAGAGGAGTCTGGCGAGGAGGGCACCAGCAGTGAGATCTGCTCTCCTGCTTTCTGTCGATCTCCCTCTCCTATCACTAACACTGAAGCAGCCATTAGCAAGGTATTAGCAGTAATGCCAAAGCAATCTCATTTCTAGTAGACCTTAAACCTGTGCTGCCCTTTTACAATTACCAGTTTCACCTTAAATAAGTAAATAAATAAATAAAAATAACTATTTAAAAAAAACTATACACAGCATACTATTTATGAAAAAATTATATGAAACAATATGCAATGTAATTTATGCAATAATAAAAATAAATTCAAATAATGAATGGTTTATTTGTCCATTACAAAAATACAATTTAATTGCATTATTTGTAATATTTCTGTATAGTTTTAATTTATTTTTATTTCAGTTTTAGTAATTTTAGTACTTTAACAGTTAGTATTTAGTTCAGTTAATAAGTCAGCATTTCTAATTTAATTTCTACTTAAAATTTTATCTAATATTTAAATGGCTTGAGTGTGATTGCAATAATTAAGAAAAACTATATAGATGTTTAAAAAAGACTTAAATTATAAAAATGCACATCAGCATTAATAAAACTTAAACTGAAATAAAATGAAAATGGAATATATAAAATTTTAAAATACAAACAGATTATATATTATTATATGTGACCCTGGACCACAAAACCAGTTTTTTTTTATTAATATTTTTAAATATTTATTTATACATGATCTAAATAATAAGCTTTCCTTATTAAAATCTTTTTATTGAAAAAATGCCAACTTTAAAGTTGTCCAAATGAAGTCCTTAGCAATGCATATTACTAATCAAAAATTTTATTTTGATATATTTATAGTAGGAATTTACAAAATATCTTTTTAGAATATGATCTTTAATTAATATCCTAATGATTTTTGGCATAAAAGAAAAATCCCTAGTTTTGACCCATACAGTGTGCTACTTAAGACTGGTTTTGTGGTCCAGGGTCACATATAAAAATAATAAGAACTATAATAGTATCTCAATGATACTAAAATAGCAATGAATCATTACATGTGAAGTCAGTGAGAGACTGCAGCACATTGACTGATTACCATGATATATTTATTCTTGGATGTTTTCTCTTATTTACCATCATGTTTTTGCCTGTCCTAAATGCAGATGTCCATGGGAAGGGCCACTCTCACCAGAGCGCCCATCCAGGAGCTGTACAATCCCACACTGGAATCTGTAGCGAGTTTAGATGATCTTCAGCGCTCATGGGAGACCCTAAAAAATGTTGTACGTACTGTATGGCCCTTTTGGTCAACACTCAGATGCACCAGGATTTAAAATCCAGTCTTTGAGTTAATTGTGTGTTTTACAGATAAGTGAAAAGCAGAAGACACTCTACGAGGCTTTGGAGAAGCAGCAGCGCTATCAGGGCTCTCTACAATCCATCTCTACTAAGATGGAGTCCATCGAGGTCAGATTAAACGAGCCCCCTATGCACGATCTCAGTCCTGATAGACAAATGGTCCTACACCAGGTGAGAGGTTTGAAATACTGTACTCCAGCTGTAGACTGTAGGAGATTTATAAGAATACTGATGTTCTGATATTGCCGTATTCCTCCAGAATCAGATGGAGGAAATAGTCAAACTGCAGAGTGATATAGATGAGCTTCAGTCCAGCTTCACAGAAGAGCTGATCTCTGATGCCGTGGACTCTGACTCTGTGGATCAGCAGGCCATGCAGTCCACACTCACTGTGCTGTCCGAGAGGATGGCCACCATCCACATGAAGGCTTCTGGAAAACGCCAATTACTTGAGGTATACCTAGAATAATAAATACCTTGAATAAAATATAATAATATATAATATAACATTATTATTTAATAATAATGTGACCTGTGCTGGCAAAATGAGTCGGAATGCACACAGTTTAATTTTGAGCTACAGGCAAAAGAAGTAAAAAATGTCAGTTTTGGTCGAATTTGAGGTTTTCACAAAAATGGATTTGAGGATTGAGAATTAGAATTGTTACTCTCAACAAAGATGGCCAAGGCTATTAGAGGCTCAGTTGCACTACAGTGGTCAGGGTCATACAGAGGTTTTCCAAGACGGGTTCCATTCCATTTGCTCATTTCCGACCCATTTTGCTAGCAGGGGTCAGGGGTCACATATAACTGCTCTTTAGAATACTGTGCACACTGCAAAAAATGCATTTCTTACTTAGATGTTTTGTCTTGTTTCCAGCCAAAATATCTAAAAATTCTTAAATCAAGAAGGATTTTCTAGACCAGTAAAAATTATTGTCTTGTTTTCGGAAAAAAAACAAGCCAAAATTAAGTGCGTTTTTGCTTAAAACAAGCAAAATAATCTGCCAATGGAGTAAGAAAAATATTCTTGTTTTCTGTTTGAAATGAGATTTTTGTTGCTTACCCCACTGGCAGATTATTTTGCTTGTTCTAAGCAAAAACTCACTTAATTTTGACTTGTTTTTTCTGAAAACAAAATCATTTTTACTTGTGTAGAAAATCTTTCTTGATTTAAGAATTTGGAGATATTTTGGCTGGAAACAAGACAAAAAATCTAAGAAAGAAATGCATTTTTTGCAGGGCGTACATAATTCCCCTGTGGCTGTGACTTCAAATTTAGTTTTGAAATGCAAACCAGGTGTGACTGCCTATTTAAAAAAAGTTAGTAATGTTAAAAAAGAAAAAAATAATATTGTAAAAAATTATTTACAATAAAAAATACCTTTTAATCATAAAAAACACATCTTATGTTTTTGTAATAAGCCTCTTATGTTCACAAGGCTGCGTTAATTTGATCAAAAACATAGTAAAAAAAAAACAAATATTGTAAAGTATTATTACAATTTAAAATACCTGTTCACTATTTGAATATATTTAAAATTGTAATTTATTCCTGTGATGCAAAGCTGAATGTTCAGCATCATTACTCCAGTCTTCAGTCTTCACATGATCCTTCAGAAATCATTCCATTTTCTTCAAAAAAAAAAAAAAAAAAAATATATATATAAATATATATATATATATATATATATATATATATATATATTAGGGCCGGGACTTTAACGCGTTAATTTAGATTAATTAATTACACAAAAATAACGCGTTAAATTTTTTTAACGCATTTTAATCGCACTAAGTTTTGCACCGCGGAACGTTTCTCACTGGATTGGATTCGGCGGACCGATTATACTGGAGCACAAACTAGCGTTCAGACAAACTTATACAAAAGAAGCTGCGTCCGTCCTAAATAGTATTGTATGTCCCAAATCGTAGTATGTTTAAAAAGTATTCCAAAGATTCCCGGATGGTCTACTACTTAACGATCAATGCACTCTCTTAACTGCTAATATTTCCCGCAACACATTGCGCCGTGAACGAGGATTCGATTAGAACTACAAACACGCATAAAAAGTGTTTAAAAAACTACAAACATGGAGGATATACGCGACCAACGGACAGGTAGAGAAAGGGGTTTGAGTGATAAATAATCAGTGTGTAACCTGATAAAAACTATTTTTTAAATGTTATCCGCGTTATATTCCATGTGCAGCAACATTTATAATGATAGGTTTGGTCATTAACGTGCCTCTTGCTACACTTAATGGCAATATTGCACTGGTCTGTTGGACTTGGTTGAACAAAAATAAACAATATTTTGTTGCTTAAGCTTATGTATTCAGTCATTATTCAATGGTATACTAAAAATCCATGTAAAAATCTTAATTCTCACTGTTCTCAGGTCAAATATTTACATGCGATTAAAATGCGATTAATTTCGATTAATTAATTACAAAGCCTCTAATTAATTAGATTAAATTTTTTAATCGAGTCCCGGCCCTAATATATATATAAATATATATATATATATATATATATATATATATATATATATATATAATAAGCTTTCCATTGATGTTTTGTTTGTTGGGCTAGGACAATATTTGGCCGAGATACAACTATTTAAACGTCTGTTATCTAAGGGTGAAAAAAAAATAAGTTCTGATATATTTACGGTAGGAAATTTACAAAATATCTTAATGGAACATGATCTTTACCTAATATTCTAATGATTTTTGGCATAAAAGAAAAATAAATAATTTTGACCCATACAATGTATTTTTGACTATTACTACAAATACCTGTGCTACTTATGACTGGTTTTGTGGTCCAGGGTCACAAATGATCTTAATTTTTTTGGAAAGTTATGGTGTACTGATGTTTTCACTCATTTAATAGCCTGATAAGGGCTTCTGTTCTTTAAAGATGCCCAGTATATGTTTATAAATAGTTATTTTGATGTGTGTAGGAGCGACAGAGTGAACGTGTGGAAAAGCAGCAACAGGCACAGGCTTTGCAGCGCTACCTGAACGAGGCAGACCAGCTGGACCAATGGCTGCAGAGCACTCGCGGTAACATCACTTCCTGCTCTCAGGACTCAGACATGGAAGAGCAACTCACAGACTGTCAGGTTAGAGCGCCCCCTACAGCAGATCACTAAAAATGTGTACTTTATCTCTCATTTAGAGATTGATGTACACAAGAAAATTTATTATTTTGTATTAACTCCTGAAATGTATGCCTGCATTTTGTTTTTGCTTAATTTCAGTGGGAACAGGAACAGGAAACTTTGTTATCCGTAAACAGCAGTATTAGAAGGCCTCTGAGCGTTTAGATGGATTGATTCCTAAGAATCTGTGGCACGAGCTGTAATCAGATTATGTAAATGTCCCAGCGCAACACCGTTCACAGTTATAATGGCTTTGAGGGTATTAAACGATTCCTGTGAGATGATTGGTGCTCACTGGAGATCAGTCCCGCCTTCTGTTACATATTAATGAGGGTGGCTGCGGCATTAGTGGGGAAAGGGGCGGGGCTTCTTTTGCCTTCATGGGAAGGTTACAAACTGGCAGATGTCCCACTGTGAAACACCTTGACTTTTTATTAGAAGCTTATGCGTAGTCTTGACATTTTTAAAGTGAATTTTGGATCACTTCTTTTTGGATATATTTTTATAAGTTCCCGTTATCCTAAAGAATGCATGCTTACTGGGAGCATGGCACATGAGGGATTATGGATAATGTACAGCGCTGTAGGTGTCAGTAACGGACTGGGATGAAAGCGGAAGAACCATGTTTGAGCTGGCCTCGCTTTTGTTGCTTTTGCAGACCATGCTGCTGGAGATCGAGGAGAAGGTGCTGGCTCTCTCTGAGCTCTCCAGACACAGCGAGAATCTTCTGCTGGAGGGCCCGCCGGAGAACAGGGAGGACGCAGAGCAACTGGCCAGGAAGTTGCGTACCCTGAAAGGCAGCCTGCTAGAGCTGCAGAGGATGCTGCAGGACAAACAGATCAACATTCAGGTGGGCCTTGAACTCCGAATCAAGGTGGGAAGCTTAGACATTGTTCACTCTGATGTCCTAGAGAGGTTCATTTAAAAATGCAATTAGCTTAAAAATGACCAAGGTGGTACCATGGTTTGGTGATAGTACCAATAATTATGTCATGATCTTGAAAAATTTATTTATACCATATGTGACCCTGGACCACAAAACCAGTCATAAGTAGCACGGGTATATTTGTAGCAATAGCCAACAATACATTGCATGGGTAAAAATTATTGATTTTTCTTTTATGCCAAAAATCATTAGGATATTAAGTAAAAATCATGTTCCATGAAGATATTTTGTAAATTTCTACCGTAAATGTATCAAAACTTAATTTTTGATTTGTAATATGCATTGTTAAGAACTTCATTTGGACAACTTTAAAGGTGATTTTCTCAATATTTAGATTTTTTTAGATTCAGATTCCATATTTTCAAATAATTGTATCTCGGCCAAATACTGTCCTGTCCTAACAACCTTATTTATTTTGCTTTCAGATGATTTATACATCTCAATTTAAAAAAATTACACTTATGACTGGTTTTGTGGTTCAGGGTCACATATATCATTACGTTAGATAGTTTTATCATGGTACATAATAATAATAATAATACATTTTATTTTTGTAGAATCTTTTTGATAAAATGCATCTTAACATGGTTCACCGGTGAGAATAAAAATATTTACAACAAAGCATGAATGCAATAAAAACAAATAAAAGCTATTTTTAAAATGACAATAAAACCCTAATTTAAAATGAGGAAAAATATATATATATTTAACGACAGTAACTTTTTAACAGTTTTTAAAACTTTAACACTTTTTAATTTCAAAATCTGAATTTTTAAAAACTGTAATGTTTTCTATAAAACTTTTTGTAGAAAAACTGATCTTATTTTTTAAAACAGTTATTAAGTACAGTTATATTCAGGATTTTGAAATGTAAATAAAAACAATATCTCAATGCAGACAAACTCAGTATAGCAAAAATAGCATTTATTAAAATAAAATATATTTTTTTATAATATGTTTATAATATTAATAGTCCTGGGCAATGATTAATCATGATTAATCACATCCAAAATAAAAGATTTTGTGTACATAATATACGTGTATGTACTGTATATATTTTATATTTATTTATATATAAATACACACACATGCATGTATATATGTAAGAAAAATATGTTATGTTTATATATTATATATATTTACATATGATAAAACTTATACAAATATAGATATACATGTAAATACATGTAAATATTTTATGTGTGTATTTATATATACATAATAAATATTATATAAAAAAACTGTGATTAATTGTTGCCCAATTAATAATGTTAAAATATTAAAATAAACATAATATAAAATATGTTTTATAAAAATAAAATGGTTATTCTATGATAAAATAAAATATGACCAAAACTTGTTTCTTTGTGAGATTCTTTTCGTCTTTAAACATTTTGTCTTTTATGTCCTGCAGGCGACTTTAATTTGGGAGGAGTTGAAAGGCCCTCAAAGAGCAAGCGTAATAATAATATATTACAGCTTTTTTTGCTTGTCACTCTATGTGCGGAATAATTCAGCAGCACTGGGTTTAGTCTGAATGTGACAATCTCCTGCATGGCTTCCTTTTTTTCTGCTATATATAAGAATATTGCAGATGAAGACTGAAGATTTGATTAATGATCTGTTGATCATTTGATTTTATGATCATGATTCAGTTTCAGCAGTGTGTTTTTTGGTAAGTACTAATGTTTTCCCTCTCCTGCAGGATTCCTTTAAGGAGCCATCAGACTCGAGTGAATCAGACTCAAGTCTCTCCCAGAGTCCAAACATGCAAGATTGGCTGGCCCAGGCCCGCTCCACACGCAGCCTACAGCACCAGGACACCCTCCAGAAACAAAAGGTAGATTATATTTTACAAAAAGAGGGTTGTTAGGTTTTGAATGATAAAACAGTGGATCTAGAACTATAACAACTATGGCCTCCAGTTGGACTGAACTTTTAGTAGTCTACTGTAAGTTGCATTTAATAAGAAAGCATTTGTTAAATAAAAAAATATATAATTTTCTGTTAATTCAGGAGCTTGAAGAGCAACTTGCAGAGCAGAAGAAGCTGTTGAAATCTGTAGCGAGTCGTGGAGAGGAAATACTCACTCAGCAAGCGTCACCCGTCAGAGCCAGGTATCATTTTTCTCACATCTTTCTGCAATATCTTTTTTCCCTCAAACTTTTACATCTCTGATTTTCTCTTCACAGTTCTGTCTGTCAAATGTTCTGCAGTGCGACAGAGATCCTCTCGCCTGGTGTAGAGCAGGAGGGAGACATTCAGGCCACAAAGAAGCAGAGGAGAAAGAGATGGGAAAGTCTGAAAAAAGACATGGCCACTAAATTACAGCTTCTTATGAACACACTGGAGCAAGACAGCAAACAACCGGTATGTTGACTTCATTAAAGTGTTCACATTAGTGACTGGCTTTTTCAAAACACTGCTTCATGATGCTTTTAAAACAAGCCTTACAAATGAATAAAAGACACAAATTATACAAAAATTTCATATTTAGTGATATTTGATTTGTTAATTGCATTTAATAGATTATACTTTCAGTAAATCATCTGCAGTTGATCTTAAATGTGCTTTTAGGCATGTTCGGGCTTAGTTTTTGTTGCTTTTACACCATTTTGACCAGCATTTTTGAGCTCTGCGAAATAATGAATCATTTTAGAAGCAAGTGTTTCATTTGATTTAAAGTTTCAAAAAGCTTTCTTCTCCTATCACTAGTTCACTTAACTGAAATGGATGGAAGCAGATGACAAATAACTAACTCTTAGAAAGTATAATAAATGGATTTATTACTGTGATGCAAAGCTGAATTTTTAGCATCATTACTTTCAATCTTCAGTGTCACATGATCCTTCAGAAATCATTCTAATATGCTGATTTATTATCAATATTGGAAAAAAAATGTGCTGCTTAATATTTTTAGGATTCTTTGATGAATAAAACATGAAAAAGAACAGCATTTATTTAAAATAGAAATATGTTGTATTTGTGTACATTACCGTTTAAAGTTTTTTTTTCTTTCTTTGAAAGAAATCAATAATACTTTTATTCAGCAATAAATTGATAAACAGTGATAGTAAAGACTTATATTCTTATAAAAGAATTTTTATTTTGAATAAATACTGTTCTTCTTAGCTTTTTATTCATCAAAAGTATCACAGGTTCCAAAAAAATATTAAGCAGCACAACTGTTTTTAACACTGATAATAAATCAGCACATTAGAATGATTTCTGAAGGATCATGTGACACTGAAGACTGGAGTAATGGCTGATGAAAATTCAGCTTTGCATCAGAGAAATAAATAATATTTTACAGTATATTAAAATAGACAACTGATATTTTAATTTGGAATAATATTTCAGTATTTTTCTGTATTTTTGATCTTTTGAGAAACCTCTTTAAAAAGCATTAAAAATCTTACTGATCCCAAACTTTTAAATGGCGATGCATATTAAAAAAATCATTTGTTTTTACAAACTTGATACCTGACATTTGATACTCTTCTTAATCCGCATACTGAACTTACATTTACATTTGCATTTGGCAGACGCTTATCTAAAGCTACGTTGCTTTAATGATATACTGTATATTTGAGCAGTTCACGCATTTCCTCGAAATGACAAAATCTTTTCTCTCGTAAATCTTTTTATTAATCTGTGTTGCATTACTATTAGTCTCCCTCTCCCTCTTTCTTTCCATATTTGAGTTTTCAACTATCATTTTCCTTTAAACTTTAACACTATTCTTTTTGCTGCCTGGCTGCCTTCAGGGGATATTCTTGCATAACTGGAGCTGCATATATGTTGTAATAAGAGGAAACTGCCTCTGTTAGTGGATTGTTTTGTAAAAGTTTTATATTTTCAAACAGTTTTACTCCAGAACTGCTTGTGTGAAGACCGCAGCCCCGGTTTATAAGAGAGAGACTCACGTCCAGGACAAGACCAGCCTGATGTCCCTGCACAATGGATTTAGTCAGACAATACAGGAAATGACCCCTCAGGTAGACACATTATTACAACCCTTAACCATGGTAAAATCACTAAAATGATTTGAGTTGCCTAATTTGACAGTTTAGCATACTGACATGCGTTTGTTGTTGGTGTCATGGTAAATATTATGTAATGTTTGATTGTTTCTGTAGGCCACAGAGAAAGAGGTCATTCTGATGGAGCAGCAGCTTTATTCAGCAGTCACAGCTACGTCCTCTTGGGTGGATGATGTGGAGAACACACTGTTTTCTGGCCCTGCGCTGCTGACGGAGAACGCTGAGACCCAGCTCTCCAACCATGAGGTCTGAACATTGGAAGCCAAATTTTGCTAGATAATAACTGATTCCTATGAGACAGACACTAGCCTTCTTCCTGGAGAAAGCCAAATCCTATTATTTTTTTTTATTAGAGACATTTGTACACTTAAGAATATTATAGTTTAGAATCAGTTGGTATTTCACATAGAAATAGAAATGCATCCCAGTAGTCTTTATACGATTTTTTAGAAATGTTTATCTTTACAAAAGTTACATGAAATTATTAAATTACTTAAAAAATATACTTTACAATTTTAAAATTATTATTAATAAATAATAATAATTTTAAAATTATAAAATTATTATTTATTATATTATTGGTAAGTTTAATTAGAGACACATTCTAGTACTTTTAATATAATTTCTATTATTTTTAGACACTATCTAGTATAATTAAATTTGTTATTTTAATTAGGGACAGTAATTAGAGACCATTTTTAGGTCACTGTTTTCCATCTGTTTATAGAAATGCTTAAGTACTTAACCATCCCTAATAGTTAATGTTGCTTTAGTATTATTTATGCTCTATTAATGTATTTATTAATATTTTGAGAATTTTTAAGAAGATTTAGTAATTTTGTTAAATGCTTAATATTTCATTATAGCTCTAACTTAACCTAATTTAACTTTGTTTTTTTACGTTAATTTTTTTAATTTAGTTTAATTTTTTTCTAATATATTATTCTACAGTTTTATTCAAAAATAGTTTCTAATATTTTAAAGTATTTATATAAAAATAGTATTTTAAATAGTACTTGCTAATAACAAAGTAAAACTATAGACAGGTGTAGAATTAAATAAAGAGCATTTTACCTTTACAACGTGACTTTGTGTACTGTGAATTTTGTTGGCACTTTGATGAATTGCTTATGCTTCGCCATTGGATAAAAGCATCGGATAATGCATGAATGTACAGTCAAATCAAAATGAACAATTTAAAAAATATTCAGACACCAGATATATAAATATATTTTTTTAGTAGTGGGTGAGGATAGCAAAATAAAGTAAACTGTGACATATTATACCCCAAATTTCTTCATATAGTGTAAAAAAAAAAAAAAAAATTGGGACCAAAAATTATTCAGACACTTTGACCTGACCATGTTTTTTCTTAAGTGACTTTCATTGCTAATGCAACCTTTTTACACCACAATCTGAAGAAAATTAAGCATTGCTTGGTAATTGCTCAACAAAGTATTGATAGTTGTGCAGTTGGTTGATTGTAGTCCATTACATACCTATCAAAGTTTTTTGACATTATCAAGATGAATTTGTTCTGACACAGTTTAACTCTTAAGTTCTTGTCATATTTTATTACCTTTTTTAATAACAATGAATAAACTGTGATAATGTGAAAAATGTTGAAAGTGTCTGAATAAATTTAGGTTTGACTGTGTGCACTGCAAACAATGCTTTTCTTACTTAGACTTTTTGTCTTGTTTCCAGCCAAAATATCTAAAAATTCTTAGATCAAGAAGGATTTTCTAGACAAGTAAAAATTATTTTCTTATTTTCAGTAAAAACAAGTCATAACTAAGTGTGTTTTTGCTTGAAACAAGCAAAATAATCTGCCAATGGGGTAAGAAAAATAATCTTGTTTTCTGCATGTTCTTTCTTACTGAACATTTTTTCCTGTCTGTCTTGATTTAAGAATTGTTAGATATTTTGGCTTGAAACAAGACAAGAAAATCTAAGTAAGAAAAGCATTTTTTGCAGTGTGTATAAATCTTAAGTTTTAGTGAAGTTAAAATGGACAAACACTTCCTTGCTTACCTCACAGACACTGGGAAAAGAAGTGACGGAGGTGACGAGGCAGGTCAGCCACAGCGAGGGGTTGATAGGCGGCTCTGTGGGACTATCTGAGGAAGAGCAGACCCTGATGAAAGACACCCTCGACTGTCTGACTCGACGCCTGGGAGCTTTGGACTCGGCGCTGGACCGCCGCTGTGACACCATGAGGAGCCGAATGCGGGAGCTCACAGCTTTCCAGGTGGGAATCAGACACCATTCAGTTCTGTATATTAATGCAACACTGCAACATCATCTCAGTTCCTGTTTCTTTTCAGACGGAGTTGCAGCATCTCTTTACAGCGCTTAGTGAAAGCAAGTTCCAGATTATCCAGAAAATGGCAGGAGTTCTTGACCACACAACGACTAAACAGATTGAAGTAAGAAAAAATAGTTCTTGATTGCTAATTAATGCATTGGGTAATTGCTAATTGTATTTCGTTATTAGACAAAGTTAAATTCCAGAACAAAAACCCTTGTCATCCAAGATGTTCGTGTCTTCTTTTTTAGTCGTAAAGAAATTATGTTTTTTGAGGAAAATATTCCAGGATTTCTCTCTATATGGTGGACTTCTATGGTGCCCGTGAGTTTAAACTTCCAAAATGCAGTTTAAATGCAGCTTCAAAGTGCTCTAAATGATCCCAGCTGAGGAAGAAGGGTCTTGTCTAGCGAATCGAACAGTTATTTTCTGAAAAAATTTACAATTTATATACTATTTAACCTCAAATGCTCGTCTTGTCTAGCTCTGCGTCAACTCTATGTATTCTGGTTTAAGACAGTTAGGGTATGCCCAGAAACTCCCATCTCATTTTGTCCTCCAAATCCGTCCTACATCGCTGCAGAAGTTCCAACCCAGTGTTTGAATGTGCAAGGAAGATAAAAGCACTTTAGAAAAAAAGGCAAAATAGCGATGTAGGGCGATTTTGAAGTTTGAGGAGAAAATGAGATGGGAGTTTTTTGACATACTGTATTGAACTGGAATACACAGAGTACACTCAGAGCTATTTATTAATTTTTTTTTTTTTTTTTTTTTACAAAATTACAGATTGTTTCACTAGATAAGACCCTTCTTCCTCGGCTGGGATCCTTTAAATTCCTTTGAAGCTGCATTTAAACTGCATTTTGGAAGTTCAAACTCGGGGGCACCATTGAAGTCCATTATATGGAGAGAAATCCTGGAATATTTTCCTTAAAAAGCACAGTCTTTACAACTGATCGAAGAACGATCTGTACATTTTTGTTCTAGAAGTGAACTTCTCCTTTAACAGCGATTGCAGTAGCATCCCAGTGTTTGTTTCATTTATATACTATTATAGTATTAATATTTTGAATATTTTTATATTTTTACTTTTCATTTTAATTTTACGTTTTTTTGTGTTGTTTTGTCATTTTTATTAGTTTTAAGTTTTTACATTTATATTAAAATTTAATTTATTTATATTTCAGATTTAGTCATTTTAGCACTTAATCTTAATTTATTTCAGTCAAGTTAAAATGTTTCATTTATTTATGTGGCTTTATTTCATTAACATAAAGTTTAGATTAGATTAGAAAATTTAAATAATAGTCTTACTTTTTAATTTTAGTTAATGAACTGCATAACAGTTTTTATCCAGTCATAATGCTGTGAACTCACTTTTGTTCTGACAGACCATTGCAGAGGCAGAGGAGACGCTGAAAGACTTTGAGCACAGAATAACAGAGCTGAAAGCCAGAGGGGCGGAGCTACAGCTGGACCAATTTTCCACCAATGAGCTGCTGAAGCTACAGGTAACAACCAATCAATGGCATCCACGAATCTGTCAAACACTTTTGTCTTCTCAAGTACTCTAAAAACAGAATTAAATCAAGTAGTCCCAAGTTATAATGGTTTAGAAATGAAATACCTTAGTCTTCTCAAAGTCGTCCATGTGTGTGTTTGACAGGATGCTTATGAAGAACTGGTGATGACAGTGGGCTCTCGACGGAGCGGACTGAACCAGAATATGGCACTGAAGAATCAGTATGAGCGAGTTCTCCAGGATCTAATTGATCTGGTGGACACAGCCCAGGATAAGATGAACGCTGACCAGAAGATGATTGCCAGCTCAGTTGAGGACGTGCACAACCTTCTAGACAAACACAAGGTACACCAAACTCTGAAATGCATCTTGTGTTTGTCTGGAAGGTTGTGCACATCCTTCTGATGCTCACGTATTCCCAAATGTTTTATTTCCAGGAATTTTTCCAAGGTTTAGAGTGGCACATGGTCCTCACCGAGACGTTCTACAAAAAAATCAGTGCCTTTGTTTTGCCACGCGAGCGTCAGACTCTGGAGGAGACACTAGCTCGGGCTCAGGATGTGCTTAAGCAAGCGCACAAAAAAGGAGTTGAGCTGGAATGCATCTCAGAGGTAACATGATTTTGGTCAAGTTTATATATGGGCCATTCTACAGGTGAAAACTGCTGTCCTACAACCAAAAAACACATTTAAAAAGCATTTAATATTCAAATCTTAGATGTTTATTAAGATCCTTCTATTATCTATTAAAACCCACAATAATATTTAAAATATAAGTAAGCTTAATATATATAAAATCATCATTTACTGGGTATTTGCAATTGGGAGGTGGCTGTCCCGAACCCTAACCCCTAAAATTCAACTTATGAAAAGTATATTGAACTAATTTTTGTACTTTTTTTTCCATTGTTGCTTTTAAATTTTTTTTTTTTTTTAATTCTTTTAAAAAGTGAAGTAAAAAAAATATATTTTCTTTGTTAATTCTGAAACTTTGTGTAAAAAATATATCCTAGTCTCCACAGAAATAAGCAGCACAATTGTTTTCAACACTGATAATAAAAAGAAATATTTCTTTAGCAGCAAATTAACATATGTGACCCTGGACCACAAAACCAGTCATAAGGTTAAATTTTACAAAACTGAGATGTATATGTCATCTGAAAGCTCAATAAATAAGCTTTCTATTGATATATGGTTTGTTAGGATATGACATTATTTGTCCGAGATACATCTATTTGAAAATCTGGAATCTGAGGGTGCAAAAAAATCTAAATACTGAGAAAATCACCTTTAAAGTTCTCCAAATTAAGTTCTTAACAATGCATATTACTAATCAAACATTACATTTTGATATATTTACAGTAGGAATTTTACAAAAAATCTTCATGGAACATGATCTTTACTTAATTTCCTAATGATTTTTGGCATAAAAGAAAAATCAATAATTTTGACCCATACAATGTATTTTTGGCTATTGCTACAAATATACCCCAGCGACTTAAGACTGGTTTTGTGGTCCAGGGTCACATTAGAATAATTTCTGAAGGATCATGTGACACTGAAGACTGGAGTAATGATGCTGAAAATTCAGCTTTGCTTTACAGAAATAAATTACATTTTACAAAATATTCAAATATAAAATGGTTAGTTTAAATGCTAATAATATTTCAAATTTTATTTTGTTTTTGTTGCAATTTTGATCAAATAAATGCAGTTTTCATAAGCATAAGAGACTTTCAAAAAAATCCTACCAGCCCTAACCTTTTGAATGGTAGTAATATTTCAAATTATTACAAATTATTTTGCCTTTATCAGACGTGGAGTCATCTAGTTTCGGACTACCAGACACTGTACCGATTGCTAGAGGCTGTGGAGGGCAGTCAGCCGACTGTTGGCCTGGTGGAGGAGACAGAGGAGAGACTGAAAGAAAGAATAGAGCTTTATCAAGTATGTAATGAAATAATGAATCTTCAACATGTCTTGTTAGATATTCTACAGTATCTGAACACATTTTCAATCTGACCTTTCATAATCATCACCTTAGGCCCTTAAAGCCAGTCTGACAGAGCACCAACACAAGCTTCATCAGGTGCTGGAGGAAGGGAAGCATCTTCTGTCAGATGTGAGCTGCTCCAGCCTGGAGAACCAGCTCACTCTTTTGGGCGAGCACTGGCTCAACAACTCCACCAAGATTAATAAGGAGCTACAGAACCTGGAATCCACATTGAAACACTCAACCAAGTCAGGAGCTATTTTTTTTAGACTGATGCATTTATTTATATATTTTATTTGATAATCTTCATGACGAGATGTGCTTGACTGTTACAGGTATAAACAGGAGTCTGGGGAACTGAGTTGCTGGCTACAGGAAGCTCTGAAACGCTTGGAGTTCTGGAACACACAGTTCGTTGCTGGTCCTCAGGAACTAGAGACTGTTAAAGATCAACTATCTGCTTTTCTGGTTAGTTCAGACTGGTTCAGTGCAAGAAATCACACGCTGGGAATGTGTTTGGGATGTTGGTACATTTGGTCAACCAGTTTTACTAGAAAACCATACTGGTCCAAGCTTTGCTAGTGATTTTATTTGATCCAATTTTATTTTATGCAATTTTATTTTATCCAGTTGTTTTATTTGATCCAATTTTATTTTATTTTACTTTATCCGATTTTATTGTATTTTATTTTAACCATTTTTATCTTATCTTTATTTTTATCTTATCTTTTATATTATATTTATTTTATTTTATCAAATTTTATTTCATCCAATTTTATTTTAACAAAGTTTTGTTTTATTTAATCCAGTTTTATTTTTACTTTATCCAATTTTATTGTATTTTATTTCATCCAATCTTATTTTACTTTATTTTATCCAATTTTGTTTCATCCAATTTTGTTTGATTTGATCCAGTTTTATTTTATTTTACTTTATCCAATTCTATTGTATTTAATTTTATCCAATTTTGTTTTATTTTATTTTATCCATTTTTATTTTATCCATTTTTATTTTATCCAATTTTATTTTATTTTACTTTATCCAATTTTGTTGTATTTTATCCAATTTTGTTTTATTTTATTTATTTTTCGTTTATCTATTTTTATTTTATCCAATATTTATTTTATTTTGTTTGATCCAATTTTACTTTATTTAGTTTATTTAATCCAATTTTGTTTAATCCAATCTTATTTTAACAAATTTTATTTTATCCAGTTTTGTTTTATTTAATCCAATTTTATTTTTACTTTATTTTGTCCAATATTTATTTTATTTTATTTGATCCAGTCTTATTTTATTTTATCCAATTTTATTTTTGTTTATTTTATCTAATTTTATTTAATCCAGATTTGTTTTTATTTTATTTATTTTATTTTACTTTATCCAGTTCTATTGTATTTTATTTTTTTATCCAATTTTGTTTTATTTTATTTTATCCATTTTTATTTTAGAGTTTCAAGAATGCTGGAGCCAGTTTAGTTTTACTTTCCATTTATTCATTCATTCTCCAAACTGCTGGTCCCATGTAGGGTTGTGGGGATGCTGGAGCCTATCCTAGTGTATCAGCCCATATTTAGTTTATTTATTAATTTTTTACATGTTTGTATTGTATTTTATTTTATATTTTAATAATCTATAATTATAACATAATACTTGTATATTCACAGTTGGATGTTTTGCCAGTGAAAAATAGTTTCAAAAGAAGCTTTAATTAAGAATTATAATTACTAATATCTTTTATTTATATCTTTGCATGTCCATAAGGAAGTACCGATACATGTTGTTTCATACATCGTCTTTTCTTCTGTACAGGAGTTCAGTAAGGAGGTAGAGAGCCGCTCCAGTCTGAAAACCTCGGTCCTGAACGAGGGAAACCAATTGCTCAGACTCAAGAAAATGGACACCGCATCCCTGCGGTCTGAACTCACCCATCTGGACTCTCAGTGGTCCGAACTGCTCGCCCGCATTCCCGTAGTTCAAGAGAAACTTCACCAGGTACTGACCAGCACGCATGCTTACTAAACAGGCTTCAACAAATTGGATTAGTTTCATTTCTGGGTTTCTTAGTTCCTTCATCTTTTAAAGATACATTTTTGTTGTTTTAGTCTCAGATGGATAAGCTGGCGTCCCGTCATGCTATCGCTGAGCTTGTGAACTGGATTTCATTGATGGAGAGAGTGATAGAAGAAGATGAGGAGAATCTCAAAGGGGCTGTTGGATCAAAGGTCATTCAAGACTACCTGCAACGATACAAGGTGACATCATTTACCTTTTATATACCTTTTAGAGTCTACAAAAGGTCTATCGTATTTAAGTGGCCGATCCTTTTCCTAAGGAATCTGTTGGTTCGACTGGATTTTAGAAGTCTATCAGAAGTCTTAAATTTTTTGTGTGTAATTGCTGTTTTCTCCTTGTTGTTGTCCTCTACTTCCTGTAGGGCTTCAGAGTGGATGTGAACTGCAAACAGCTGACTGTGGACTTTGTGAATCAGTCAGTGCTCCAGATGAGCGGTGCAGAAGTGGAGAGCAAACGCAGCGATAAAACTGATTTTGCAGAGAAACTTGGCGCTATGAACTGCCACTGGCAGATACTGCAGACACGTATCACAGAGAGGGTGAGACCTCAGTTGCAGCTCATATATACTATATACACTTTACAAACTCCAGTCAGACTTTTGGTAGGTAATTTAATTCTGAGCTGTTCTATAAATAGTGTTATGAAATTAGTGTTACTGTTCGGTGCATGACTGCTAAATTGTAGGGATGTGACGATATCAAAATCTCACGATACCATAATATCTCAATATGAAGTCACAATATTTATTGTGATATTAAAAAAAAGACAAATTAAGACATTGAAAAATGTTTTAATTTTGTGCATTTTAAAGTAAAATTATTCTATCTAATGCACTTTGAAAGTTCAAAATAAAGAGCTCCAACCAAATGTTTTTAACTAAGAAAACTTAAGACAGAAAAAAGTCAGTGAATTGACTTGTACCTGAACTTTAAAGGGACCTCAACCCTCTTTTTAGTTGTGCTATACTGTCTCAGTCTAAAATTACATTCACACTAGTGTTTTAGGAAGCCAAACAAATTAGAATATAATAATAATAATTGGATTTGGACTGCAGTAACGATACCCATTTAAACCGCTAGCTGTCAATTCATACTACACTTTTAAGCTTTTATTTTGACGGAAATGACAGGAGAGCTTTTATTTTGATGGAAAATTCCAGATTCAGTACAAAAACGTCTCTCACTACAAATCTAGTGAAATGCCGTAATCATCTGACGCAAAAATAAAGCATAACTGGTGGCTGTAAACTCACAGCACATGCAATAAACGAGTTTACTGTGTTCACTGTGAACTGAGCCGTTCTGAGGTGCGGAAAACACCGGATCACGAGCTGATCGCCTGAACGAAGTGCACGCTTCACTTTGAAACACGCAGCAAGAACAGACTTGAAGGGATTGAACCATATTGTGCTTTTATTTTTAGTCCATTTGACAGATACTGTGCTAAAGCATAATGGCCCAAAGTGCAACTTGTAAGACCTTTTATGTTAAAATAAGAAGTTTAAATATATTTTAAAAACTACACTTTTGGCCCGGAAGATCTGTTTCATATCGTCATGTGACCATGATGACATCGAGACAGTTTTGCTATCGTAATACCACGATATTGATAATACCTTTACTAAATTGTATCATAAAATGTGTTGTATAATTCTATTAAATGTTATTTTTTTGTTGTTTCAGGTACAATATCTGGAAGGCCTGTTGGAATCCTGGGTTGAATATGAGGGTAAAGTTCAGACTCTTCAGACATGGCTGAACTCTCAGGAGGACAGACTCAAGAGAAAACAGAGAATTGAGAACTTATCCTCCGTGCAGAATGCACTGAAAGACTGCCAGGTTTGACCATTTGACCAAACACACAGTCTTATTTTGTTTAGCATGACCTCCACGACTGCAATACAAATATTCTGTCTATTTCTGACATGTTACATCAGGAGATGGAGGAGATGGTGAAGGAGAAAGAGAGGGAGGTGGAGAGAGTGGAAGAACAGGCTTGTGCTCTCGTCCAAAATAAGACCGACGAGGCCTGTGCTGTTGTCATGGAGTCTCTGCAAGCCTTGAATAACACATGGGCCAATCTGGACCACTTGGTATTTGCTGTTTTTATTAGACCATAATTACAAGAATTTATATATGGTTCTAGTGTTTGTATGTAGGCTTCTGCATTTAAATTGTCTTTGTATTTCTGTCACTCAGATCGGACAGCTCAAGATCAACCTGAAGTCTGTCCAGGACAAGTGGAGTCAATACAAACAAGCATCTGAAGAGATTAACGGCTACATGACAGAGGGACGGTACTCTGTGTCCCGCTACCGTCTGCTCACAGGATCTCTGGAGGCTTCACGCCTACAGGTGGAGAGTTTACAGGTAAAGAAAGTTCCAGTGCATCTACAAATTATGTGACACTGGACCACAAAACCAGTCTTAAGTAGCACGGGTATATTTGTGGCAATAACTAAAACTACACTGAATGGGTCAAAATTATCAATGTTTCTTTTATGCCAAAAATCATTAGGACATTAGGTAAAGATCATGTTCCATGAAGATATTTTGTACATTTCCTACCATAAATATATCAAAACTTAATTTCTGATTAGTAATATGCATTGCCAAGAACTTATTTTGGACAACTTTAAAGGCGATTTTCTCAGTATTTAGATTTTTTGCACTTTCACATTCCAGATTTTCAAACAGTTGTATCTGGGTCAAATATTGTCCTATCCTAACAAACCATACATCAATAGAAAGCTTATTCAGCTTTCAGATGATAAATAAATTAATTTCAAAAATTGCCCCTTATGACTGGTTTTGTGGTCCAGGGTCACTTGTCGATCTGAAGTCAAAAAATGTCTCATATTCCTTCTCTGGCATCTGTAGAACCTGCAGGAGGAGCTTGAGAAACAAGAGAGCAGTCTGAGAAAGTTCGGATCAGTTACACATCAGCTTCTGGAGGAGTGCCACCCATCTGTGTCTGAGACACTCAATAACACGCTAAAAGACATTAACGCCAGGTGCGTTTTTCAGTCTTTTTTATATATATATATATGTACCATGATACTGTCACAGTATATAGTTCTTACTTAAGAGTTAGTTCACCCAAAAATTTAAATTAGCCCATGATTTACTCACCCTCAAGGCATCCTAGGTGTATATGACTTTCTTCTTTCAGTCGAATCCAATCAGAGGTACGTCAAAAATTGTCCAGGCTTCCAAGCTTTATAATGGCAGTGGGTGGGTGTTTTTGTTCAACAGTCCAAAAGAAGTCCAATAAAGTGCATCCATCCATAATAAAAATGTGGCTAAATAAAGGCCTTCTGTAACTAATCAATGCATTTTTGTAAGAAAAATATTCATATTAAAATTGGTGAAACTTTTTTCTAGCTGGCACCAACTTTTGTGTGTGCAAGCCGCTTCGAGTCTTGTGAAAACCAACATTTGTTTACAGGAGTAAAGGAAGCAAAGTTTCTTTACTTTAGCAAAGGAAAACCGTATTCCGCTTGGCTTATATCGAAATCCTTAGACATTTTTCTTTACAAATCCTCGTTTTGTTTTGCTCTCTCCTCTGTGCTTCCGTGTTCGGCACTTTGGCTATGCATATGTCCTATGTCATCTGCCCGGAACGGCTAGAAAAAAAGTGTTTACAACATTTTAAATTTGGATACAGAAGGCCTATATTCACCCCCTGGAGCTGTGTGAGGCACTTTTTATTATGAATGGATGCACTTCATTGGACTTCTTTTGGACTGTTGAACAAAACCACTTGCCCAGTGTCATTATAAAGCTTGGAAGAGCCAGTGCAATTTTTAATATAACTCCGATTGGATTCATCTGAAATAAGACCTAGGATACCTTGAGGGCAAATCATGGGCTAATTTTCATTTTTGGGTAAACTATAACCCTTCAAGCTTAAGAATACAATGACAAATGTATCAACTGAATCCAAACTGCAAGCATTTCAGTTTGCAAATGCAAAGTCATTTTGGCTTGAGTGGTTTTGTGAGTGAGCTTGATGTAACGGAAGTGTGTGTTTTGTGGTATTCAGGTGGAACAGTCTGCAGGAGGAGATCGTGGAGCGTCTGAAGAGCAGTAAGGCTCTCCTGCAGCTGTGGCAGAGCTATAAAGATCTTTATGGACAGAGCGACTCCAGCGTCCAGACACTAGAGGAGAAAGCAAACCAGATGCTGAAGACAGCCAGCCTCAAAGACATCACAGAGGAGGAAGTGTCCACCTGGATTCAAGACTGTGCTGTGAGTGCAATGTTGCATTTTCTTCTTGGTTCAGTTCGCTTTAACAAGGAAAAACCGCAAAGCATGGTAAACTGTGTTAATGCAAGTCATATGTAAGTAAAATGTTCCCTCAGGAGCTGCTGCGCTCTCAGGCTCCCGTCCAGGCATCTCTGCAAGTTTTATTGGAGCTGGGAGAGCAACTCAAACAGCAGGTGGACACATCAGCTGCGGCCTCCATCCAGTCTGACCACCTGTCTCTCACTCAACGCCTCAGTGCTGTAGAGCAGAGCCTGACCCGACAGCAGGTGACGCTGCAGGTGAGTGAAGAACATCATTCAGTGTTTGAGAGTGTTTTAGTATTTGGTACTGAGGGTTGTTTATTTCCTCAGGCTGGAGTTCGGGATTATGAGACGTTTAATGAGCAGTTGGACTCTCTGTCCCGGTGGATCGTGGAAGCTGAGGAGATTCTGAAAGGTCAGGATCCAAATGGTTCCTCTGACCAGTCATTGATACGGGACCGCATGGAGGAACTGAAGGTATGCAAGATTGAATGGATAAATTATGCTGGGATGCCTGGAATATGAAAAGATTAGATCAGAGTTGTGGTTCACTAAAAATGTAAAAAAAAAAGCTGAAATAAAAATAACATCTAAATATTAGACAAAAAAAAAAAAAAAACACACACATTAGAAATGCTGCCTTGGCAAATAAAATAAGTTTGAGCTGAAAATATAAAAATTCTTAAAACTAAAATTTAAATAAATAATTAATAATTAATTAATTACAAATAAATAAATAAATAAAAATTATAAGTCATAATAAGTCAAAATATTGATAATTACTATGGTAGTATATAAATAATACCAATATAACATATTTGATATAAAGCTGAAATAAAAATGTTAATTTTAAATTTATGCACATAACAAAATACTAAAAAATTTAACTAAAATTAAAATCTGAAAATCTAAAAATAAAAGCTATTTCAAAATGTTAATACATACTATTGTGATATATCAATAATACCAAAATAAATTTGAAATGCATCTAAAAATAAAAATACAATTTAAATTAAAAATAGATTAAAATCATTAACTCGCATAACAAAATTACTAAAAATTAAACTAAAATGAAAATATAAAAATCTCTAAAATTAAAAGCTGAATAGTAATATTAATAAATACAACAGTAGTATATAAATAATACCAAAATAAAGAAATTAAGCTGAAATAAAAATCAGTAATTCAATTAAAAATTAATTTAAATCATTAACTTGCATAACAAAATTACAAAAAATAATCAAAAAATAAAATCTGAAAATCTAATAAAAGCTAATTCAAAATATTAATAAATACTATAGTAGTATATAAATAATACTGAAATAACCTGGAAATAAAGCTGAAATAAAAATTAAAAATTCATTTTAAAAATTAAATAAATTATTAACTTGCATAACATAATTGCTAGAAATTAAACTAAAGTTAAAATTTGGAAATCTAAAAATAAAAGCTAATTCAAAATATGAATAAATACTATAGTAGAATATAAATAATACTGAAATAACCTTGAAATAAAGCGTAAATCAAAATTAATAATTAAATTAAAAATGAAATAAAATTGTTACTCACATAACTCACATAACAAAATTGCTAAAACTTAAACTAAAAATAAAATGGAAAAATAAAAAATTCTAAATATTAATAATAGGTTAGTTCTTTAAATTGTGTGTTTTTTTTTTTTTCAGAAACAAATGCTGAAGTTCAGCAGTATGGCTCCTGATCTGGAGAGGCTGAATGAACTGGGTTACAGACTCCCTCTTAACGACTCTGAAATCAAACGCATGCAGAATCTCAACAGAAGCTGGTCCACCACCTCAGCTCAGACCACTGAGAGATTCAGGTTTGCTCCAGCTCATAATAAAGAAGCATTTTATCATTATTGAATACTCCCTTCCTTGTCAAAACTCTTTCTTAAAATCCTTCATGGAAATCTACAATACTAGAATAGCTAGTCGAGTGCCTGTTTACCTTCTAAAGGATGTCTAAATTCTCTTCTCAGCAAACTTCAGGCCCTGCTACTACAGCAGCAGACATTTCTGGAGAAGTGCGAGACGTGGATGGAGTTCCTGGTGCAGACGGAGGAGAAACTGGCTGTGGAGATTTCCGGAAACTTCCAAAGCCTGATGGAGCAGCAGAGAGCTCATGAGGTAAGACATACAAAAGCAAATTAGATGCTTTAAACCTTTGAACCCGGCTGAGATACTAATAAATGAGCAATGTGTTACAGCTGTTTCAGGCTGAGATGTTCAGCAGACAGCAGATCCTTCACTCCATCGTTAGCGATGGACAACACATGCTGGAGCAGGGACAGGTGGACGACAGGTGAGCAACATCATCTTCATATATATAGTCCAAAGTCAAGTTGGAAGCATCTTGTAAAACGTGCCTTTTTCCCAAAAAAGTGTATGTATGCAAATTGTATAATATCCAAGGTACGCATTTCTAGTATTTGTGCAGTCAATTATCATATTGAATTTTCATAAAGTTTTGAAATCATTGAAGCAAATAAAATTATTTAAATACTATAGTAGTATATAAATAATATTAAAATAACTTTGAAATAAATCTGAAATTAAAATTGATAATTTAATAAAAAATAAAAAACATTTACTCACAAAAAAAAATTACTAAAAATTAAACTCAAATTGAAAGTTAAAATATCTAAAAATAAAAGCTAATTCAAAATAATAAGAAATACTATAGTGGTATAAGAAAGATACCAAAATAACCTTGAAATAAAGCTGAAATAAAAATGTAAAATTCTATTAAAAAGGAATTAAAAATATAATTAAATTACAAAAGAAACAAACAAAAATTAAAATCTAAAAATCTAGAAATGAAAGCGAATTCAGAATAGTAATAAATACTACAGTAATATATAAATAATACTAAAATAACCTTGAAATTTTTAGTTAATTAAAATGATAAACTCACATAATATTTTAAATCTAAAATTAAAGCTAATTTATAATATTAATAAATACTTCAGTAGTATATACTGTAAATAACAATGAAATAACCTAGAAATAAAGCTAAAATAAAAATTTAAAATTCTATTAAAAATGAATTTAAATGATAAACTCACATAACTGAATAACTAAACATTAAAATCTGAAAAATCTACTCAAAAAAAGCAAATTCAAAATAGCAGGTATTCGGTAGTGGCATGAAAAATGCAGAACACATTTTTTACATAAACTTTCATAATTTACAATGAAAATATAAAATACTTCACATTTTAAAAGAATCAAAAAGATACTTTTAAAAACCACAGTGGAAGAAAAAAAAATACATAACAATTATTTTAATATTTTCAAAAATTGAAATTTTGGGGTTAGGGTTCAGGACTGTCACCTCTCAACTGAAAATACCCAATAAACAATGATTTTATAAATATTAAGCTTACTGATATTTTAAATATTATTGTGGGTTATTATTATTATTATTCATTAGATAATAGATGGATCTCAGGAAACATATAATATTTGAATATTTAATTGTTTTTAAAAGTATTTTTTGGCTGTGGGACAGCAGTTCGCACCAGTTCTGTAGAATGGCTCATATACATATGCATATCAGTGTTTAGAGTACATGAACAGACTGAATGCTTACAGTATATTTGAAAATGACCATGTTTCCAGAGATGAGTTCAAGCTGAAGCTGGCTCTGCTCAGTAACCAGTGGCAGGGAGTGGTGAGACGGGCACAGCAGCGCAGGGGCATCATAGACAGTCTCCTGCGGCAGTGGCAGCGCTACAGGGGAATGGTTGAGAAGCTTCGCAAGTGGTTGGTGGAAGCGTCCCATCATGCCGAAACCCTGCAGGCGGGCGCACATGTGCCACTGCAACAGGCACGAGCCATGCTGGATGCAGTTCAGGTAAGTATCCTTTGATCTAAACATGCTTTTGTGCTGGCTGTTAGCGCCCCCTGCTGACACTCTGTTGATCCTGCAGCTGAGAGAGAAGGTTCTGCTGAGGCAACAGGGCAGTTACATCCTGACGGTGGAGGCAGGGAAACAGCTGCTTCTGTCTGCTGACACACGGGCCGAAGCCGCTCTACAAGACGAGCTGCTTGACATACAGGAGCGCTGGAGACACGCCAACATCCGCCTGGAGGAGCAAAAGAAAGAGCTGGCCGTTCTGCTCAGGGTAGGGATCTTTATGTTTACTTCATTTGCAGTCTTTGTTACTACATGTCTGGATCTATTTAGTGATTCTTTTTCTTTAAAAAATTCTTACCAAAAAACTGAGTCATCCATCCAAGCATGAGAAACCTTAAAATATCAGGAAATATCATTGCTCTTTTGTTGATTTTGATTGCTTCCATTGTCCTCATTTGTCGCTTTGGACAAAACCGTCTGCTAAATGACTAAATGTAAATATTTTTTAATTGTAAATTCCAAATCTGGTAAATTCAAGTCATGATTTATTATTTATAAATTTTCTATTTAATTATAATGGGAAATAATTGCTATTTATTACAGTCATAATTTATTTGACAATTATTTTTGGAACCCTGAATGTTGCACAATAGTGTTCCTATTATTGTTTTCATTATTGCTATTTTAATACGTATTTAGTAACTAGATATAAATATGAAATGATTATAATAAGGATATAAATATATAATTTTAGTCAGTTTATTATGTGCTTTTGATTTTTATTATTTTTTGTATATATTTATATTTATATTTAGCTTTGGTTTATTTTTATTTCAGATTAAATTTTAATTTTAGTCATTTTAGTACTTTAACTTATTTTATTTTAATTAGTTGCCAAAACAATTTTAGTTTAAGTTTTTAGGTTTGTCATATTTTTTTTTTTTTTTTTTTCATATTCTCTTGTTTTTAAAACACATAAAACAATTTATATGAAAATATTTATTTAGTGTAATGTTACTATTATAGTGTAGAGTGTAGAGTTACTATTATAGTTTATTCAATTAAATTAGTTAATAAAATTACATTTAATTAGTTTTATTTTTAGATTTCAGATTTTGTTATAATAATTTGTTTAATAATTAAATTTTGCAATTTTTTGTCATATATTAGCTTTTAATAAATATTTTTGTCATGTCCTTGAATTTTTTATTTCAATTTAATTTCAAGTATTAGCTGTAGTAATTTTAGTACATCAAGTTACCAAATGGAAGTGAAAAATAAAACACACACACACACACACACACACACACACATATATATATATATATAAATAAATATAAATTTTAATAAAAATGTAAATATAAATATTTCATATAAATATTAGTTAATACTATCAGGGTTATTATAGCTAACTAACTAAAACTGATTTTTTTACAATATTAATATTTAAGGCAGCATTTCTAATTTTAATTTAGTTTAATTTAGTGTAGTTTACAACTAAAATAAAAAAAGTAAAAAAAAAACATAATACTAAAATGTAACTAAAATAAAAACTAATTTAATGTAAAAACAATTTATAAATATGTTAAAAATAGTATATAATATACAGTGTGTATATATATATATATATTTATTTATTTATTTCACTACTATTTTCACTACTATTATAATAGTTTTTTTATTGTAAAGGTAATTATTTAAGTGAAATATATTTTTTTTAGTAGTTCCATTTAACTCCATTTTTAATTTTGCTCTCAAATGAACATGAGTTTGTCTACATCACTACACATGTTTTAAAGGGTCTTTTAACAAATAATAGAGCAATGCATGATACTGTAATTGTTCATAAAGTGTTATATATACCCAGAAACCACTTTGACTCGTTTCAAACTCTGCAGGATTGGGAAAGATGTGAAAAAGGTATCGGAGGATCCCTGGAGAAACTGAGAGCCTTTAAACGCCAGCTATCCCAGCCGCTCCCAGATCGACATGAGGAGCTACAGTCTGAACAAATGCGCTGCAAGGTATGCAGAGCTCAGATTCAGTATGAAGAACTAAACCATCATAAAATGATGGAAAAAACGACAACCAACGATCATCCATTTCTTTCAGGATCTGGAGAGCATGTTTGACGGCTGGAAGGAGGATTTGACCCACCTGACAATTTTGAGAGAGTCTCTATCCAGCTACATCAGTCCTGAAGATCTGTGCGTGCTCCAGGAACGCATTGAACTCCTGCACCGCCAGTGGGAGGAGATCTGTCACCAGGTACACTCAAAACATGATCAATAGGTGGTGCTGTTTCACTACATATGCATGCATTTTTTGGTGCTTATGCTTTCAAAACCTTAGACATCATAGACACATTGAAACGAATGCTATCTGGGATCCACAGATGTTTTTAAACATCACTGCATCAGAGTATGTTTTGCAGAATATATTACCTTGTGCTTTTTGCTAATAGTGAGAAATGCAAAGCACCAGTTTTTAGCTCAAAGTGAAACTTGAATGCAAAGCATGAAGATTTGTTATGCACTCTCTGTCTTTGTGGCATCCGGTGCGTGAGCTGAGACACCACAGGATGTGAGCGTACGTTTGGTATCTTAGTCGAAAGATATAACCATAGGTAGAAGCTGTCAGAAACTCTTCACTCATGCTGTATTTTTATTGATGCTCTGGTAAGCATACTGCTTTGCCTTTATGGTCTGTTTTCTGTCTTTTCTTCAAAGTAGTTGTGTGCATGTGTAACTGCGTGTTTATTTACACTTTAATTTTGCACATTATAAAGATACGGAGAGATGCTGTGGCTAGATATTTAATCTGCTTAGCTTTAGTTTAAATGCCCATTGCCCAACCATATTTGCAATTACTAAAGGCGTATGTTTTTGTGTATTTGTCTGTGCAGTTGTGTCTGCGCAGGCAGCAGGTGAGCGAGAAGCTGAATGAATGGGCCATCTTCAATGATAAATATAAAGAGCTGTGTGAATGGCTGACGCAAATGGAAAGCAAAGTATCTCAGAATGGAGACATCAGCATTGAAGAGATGATTGAGAAACTGCGAAAGGTAACAATCAAATTAGTGGCATATATACACTGCTATTCAAAAGTTTAGGATTGGTAAGATGTTTGATGGTTTTATAAGACATTTCTTATGCTCATCAAGGCTGCATTTATTTGATCAAAAATGTAATATTGTGAAATATTGTTTCAATTTAAAATGACTGTTTTCTGTGTGAATATATTTTAAAATGTAATTTATTCCTGTGATACAAAGCTACATTTTCAGCATCATTACTCTATAGTCTTCAGTGTCACATGATCCTTCAGAAATCATTGTAATATGCTGATTTATTATCAGTGTTGAAAACAGTTGTGCTGCTTAATATTTTATTTATTTAAAGAAGTCTCTTATGCTCATCAAGACTGCATTTATTTGTTCAAAAATACAGAAAAAAGCTGTAATATTGCAAAATATTATTACAATATAAAATGTTTTTTATTTTAATACACTTTAAAATATAATTTATTCCTGTGATGCAAAGCTACATTTTCAGCATCATTACTCTAGTCTTCAGTGTCACATGATCCTTCAGAAATCATTCTAATATGCTGATTTATTAGTAGTGTTGAAAACAGTTGTACTGCTCAGTATTTAATTTATTTAAAGAAGTCTTTTATGCTCATCAAGACTGCATTTATTTGTTAAAAAATACAGAAAAAAACAGTAATATTGCTCAGTATTCTTACAATATAAAATAATGGTTTTTATTTTAATATACTTTAAAATATAATTGATCCCTTTGATGCAAAGCTAAATTTTTAACATCATTATTCTAGTCTTAAGTGTCACATGATCCTTCAGAAATCATTCTAATATGCTGATTTATTATCTCTGTTGAAAACAGTTGTACTGCTCAGTATTTTATTTATTTAAAGAAGTCTCTTATGCTCATCAAGGCTGCATTTATTTGATCAAAAATACAGAAAAAACAGTAATATTGCAAAATGTTATTACAATATAAAATAATGTTTTTTATTTTAATATACTTTTAAATATAATTTATTCCTGTGATGCAAAGCTGAATTTTCATCTGCTGTAACTCCAGTCTCAAGTGTCACATGATCCTTCAAAGATCATTCTAATATGCTGATTTATTATTAGAATTATCAACAGTTGTGCTGCCAAATATTTTATAACCTGTCAATCTTTGTTCTTCTTTGGTCAATAAAAGGTAAAAAAATACAGCAGTTATTTAAAAAAAGAGAGGATTTCTAACAATATACACTACTGTTTAAACGTTTGGGGTCAGTAAATGTTTATTCTTTCTTTTTTAAAATAAATTAATACTTTTATTCACCAAGGTTTAAATTAATGAAAAGTAATAGCATAGATTTACACTGTTAGAAAAGATTTATATTTTGAATAAATGCTGTTCTTTTTAACTGGTTAGTCATCAAAGAATCCCCAAAAAATAATCACACGTTCCAAAAAATATTTGGCAACACAACTGTTTCCAACACTGATAATTCTAATAAAAGAATGATTTCTGTGACACTTAAGAAAATTCAGCTTTGCATCACAGGAATAAATTATATTTTAAAGTATATTCAAATAAATACCATTATTTTATATTGCATTTTATTTGATCAAATAAATGCAGCTTTGCTCAGCATAAGAGACTTCTTTAAAAACATTACAAGTCTTACTGATCCCAAACTTTTGAGTGTCAGTTCATATGGCTTACATGTGTGTATGTGTATATATATATAGTGTTGCTTAACAACAAGCTGTAACTGTCTTAAAATAGCATTAACATCAACTGTAGCTCATATGGTAGTTTGGTGGAAACTGTGGTTTCCATTATAATCGCTTTTTTTTGTAAGAGGTGTTTGTAGCAACATACCACTAAACACTCTTCGAAAGCAACTAGAGTTGAACTGGATTTTAGTAACTTGCCCTTGTTTTTCTGTGTGTCAGGACTATCAGGAGGAGGTGGCGGTGGTTCAGGAGAATAAACACGAGCTCCAGCAGCTGGGTGAACGTTTAGCTCGGGCCAGTCATGAGAGCAAAGCCTCTGACATCGAACACAAGCTCAGTAAAGTCAACGAACGCTGGCAGCATCTGCTTGACCTCATTGGGGCCAGGTATTGTAACACACACTGAAATGTGGTGTGGTTGGCATTACAGCACTATTTTCTGCAATATTTACTCATAATTAATGTAAAATAATGGAGGTTTGAATCAGCATTGTGTTGAGAGTTCATTTCCTCCCCCTACTTTATAAGTTATTGTAGTAGTATTATATACTGTTATAATATTTATTACTATTTGAATTACCTTTTATTTTAATAAATATTTTTATGTTTTTCATTTAAATTTTAATTTTAGTCATTTTGTTTGGTGCTTTTGTCATTTAATTTTTTTTTTAATTTATATTTAGCTTTGGTTTATTTTTATTTCAGTTTTACTTTTAGTTTTAGTCATTTTAGTTTAGGTTGTTACTTTTTTAATTTTGCTTCTTTTTATTTTATTTTATTTTTTCATAATTTTTCAGTTTTTAAAATGATACATAATATAATAATTTATATCAAAGGATTTTAGTATAAAACTGTTATTTTAGTGTCAATTATAGTTTTTTTTTCATTTAATTCATTTTTATTTTTACATTATTTTTAAATTAATTACATTAATAATTTAATTTTGTATTATATTTGTAAATTTTTATATTTATTTTTTATGTTTTTCATTTAAATGATAGTTTTTAGTCATTTTGTTATGCACTTTTGTTATTTTTCATTAGTTTTTTGTATTTATATTTAGCTTTGGTTTATTTTTATTTTGGTTTTATTTTTATTGACAATACTTCAACTTAGACTTATTTTATTTCACTTATTTGCCAAAATAACATTTTTAATTTTAGTTTTTATTTTCTTTTATTTTCTTTCAAATGAAACATTTATTTTATATATATTATTTTATTTAGTCTCATGGAGTTACTATTATAGTTTTTTTTTAAATATATTTCCTTTTTTCATTTTAAATTTGTAAAAAAAATTAAAATTTTAATAATTTATAATTTGTAATTTATAATTACTAATTGTGATATTGTTTTTTGCTTTTGGCATTTTTATTAGTTTTTCATATTTATATTTAGCTTTGTTTTATTTTTATTTCAGTAATTTTAGTAGGGCTTGCTTCAACTTGGACTTATTTTATTTCATACTTAGTTGCCAAAACTACATTTCTAATTTTAGTATTTTTTTAAGATTACGTTTTTCCAATTTTATTATTATAATTTTAAAAAATTATTTTCCTGTTTTTAAAAATGATACAGAATATAACAATTTATATGAATAGGTTTTAGTATAAAACTGTTATTTTAGTGTCATGGAGTTACTATTATAGTCTTTTATGTTTAATTAGTTTTTATTTTTATATTTTCTGTTTTCATCTGTTTTATATCTGGTTAATTTTAATCATTTAACTTTGCAATTTTGTTTTGTGTTTTTGTCATATTTATTAGCTTTTAATACTTTTTTCTTGTCACGTCTTAATTTTTAATTTCAGTTTTAGTTGTAGTAATTTTAGTACATCAAGCTGTTAAATGGAAGTGAAAAATACTGCCTTGGCAACTAGTTGAGATAAAATAAGCTTAAAATGTGTTTAGATTCATGTTTTCTTTATTTAAAGTAAAGAAAATGTTTCTACGTTTTAGTTTTAGTTAACTATAATAACCCTGATATAAAATAGTAAACTGTGTGTAGACGTAGACACGAAAAAAAGGATGATAAAGATGACAATATCTGTGTTTATTCAGGGTGAAGAAGCTGCGGGAGACTTTAGTGGCCGTTCAGCAGTTGGATAAGAACATGAACAGTCTGCGCACGTGGCTCGCCCACATTGAGACCGAACTGTCCCGTCCCATCGTCTATGACACCTGCGACTACCAGGAGATCCAGAGGAAACTAGATCTACAGCAGGTACGTAGATATACACTGCATTCAAAGACCATTTAGTTGTTTTATTCAAATAAATTGTTATTTTTGTCTTTCATTCAGGAGCTGCAGAGAGACATTGAGAAGCACAGCACAGGTGTGGCGTCTGTGCTGAATCTGTGTGAGGTTTTGCTGCACGACTGTGACGCGTGTGCTACGGACGCCGAGTGTGACTCAATCCAACAGGCCACACGCAGCCTGGACCGCCGCTGGAGGAGCATCTGTGCCATGTCCATGGAGAGGAGACTTAAGTATGACCCATGTACCACTGATGAAGCACATACATACACTTGTGCAGTGCAATGCTGCTTGCTGCATACTATACAGTATTGCAATATATTACCTATTTTATTGTGTTCTTGTTCTTATTGTGTTGATTGTCACTTTTTAAAACTGGAAGGTCAAGTTGAGTGCATTAAATTGTGGGATTCAGCATGCTTACTTGTATACTGCACATTTTGACAAGTGCACCAGGTCATGCTAAGGATTTTATCTGCTTGTGTGTAATATGTGCATACTGCGCATATGATACATAGTTCATACTGTCGTATATATTATGAGTAATATGGAAATATAGCTTTTTGAATGTCAGAGTTTTTTTGTACTATTTATATAGCTTTTTTTTAGTTTTTATTAACGTTTTACTTTTATAATTAAAATTTTTATTTAGTTTTAATTTGAGTTTTAGTGATTTTGCTGTGCTGTCATTGTATTATTATTTTTTAAATATTTATAATTAGCTTTGTTTTATATTTATTTCAGTTTTAGTTTTTCAAATTTTAGTACTTAAACTTATTTTAACAAAATGTTTGTATTTCAGTTAGCTGCCAAAGCAACATTTGTAATTATATATATATATATATATATATTGTATTTTTTATAAATGTTTTGCTATTTAGCTTTATTGCAGTTTTATTTAAATTAATAACATTAATGATTAATATTTATTTTTATTTTATACAATAATTGTACTTAAAGACCAATTTAAACCTACATTTTGCTCATATTTATATATATATATATATATATATATATATATATTTTTTTTTTTTTTTTTTTTTTTTTAATCTATTTCAGCTTTATAACATTTTTTTTCAATTAATGATTTTTTTAGTTTAATAGTTTTTTAATTTTTTTAGACAATAATTGTGCTAAATTACAAATTTAAACCTAAATCTTGCTCAATTTAATTTTTTTTTTGTCATTTAATCTTTCTCAGCTTTATTCCAGCTTTATTTCAATTAATGATTTTTTTAATAGTTTATTTAATTTTGCTCATTTTTATATTGTATTTTACTTAATCTTTTATTTAATCTGTTTCAGCTTTATTTCAATTAATGATTTTTTTATTTTAATCGTTTATTTTTAAATTATTTTAGACAATGACAAATTTAAACCGAAATTTTGTCCATTTTTATATTTAATTTTTTTATTTAATCCTTTTCCGCTTTATTGCAGCTTTATTTTAATTAATTAAATTTTTTAGTTTAATAGTTTATTTTTAATAATTTATACAATAATTGTGCTAAATGACAAATTTCAACCTAAATTTAAACATTTTTATATTTATTTTATTTTTTATTTAATGTATTTCAGCTTTATTGCTGCTTTATTTTAATTAATGACATTTTTAGTTTAATAATTTATTTTTTAAATAATTTTATACAATAATTGTGCTGAATGACAGATGTTAACATACATTTTTATTTATTTTTATTTCCTTTTTTTATTTCAGCTTTATTTGAATTAACTTTTTTTTTAGTTTAATAGTTTATTTTTAATAATTTATACAATAATTGTGCTAAATGACAAATTTAAACCTAAATTTTCACATTTTTATATTTATTTTATTTTTTATTTAATTTATTTCAGCTTTATTGCTGCTTTATTTTAATTAATGAAAATGTTTAGTTCACTAATGTATTTTTTATAATAATTTTATACAATAATTGTGCTAAATGACAAATGTAAACCTACATTTTGCTCATATGAAAGGATCGAGGAGACGTGGCGTCTGTGGCAGAAGTTTCTGGATGACTACACACATTTTGAGGAGTGGCTCATGTTGTCTGAGAAGACAGCCGCACTACCAAACTCTTCAGGTGTGCTTTACACTGTTGCCAAAGAGGAGCTCAAGAAATTTGAGGTGAGATTCTTCCAGACAGAATGAATGTAGTATTATTGATCAGATTTATGATAATAACTCTCTGTGCTTTTGTAGACATTTCAGCGGCAGGTGCATGAAAGTTTGACACAGCTGGAACTGATCAATAAACAGTATCAGCGATTGGCCCGTGAGAATCGCACAGACGCGGCATGTAGTCTGCGAGAAATGGCCCACAACGCCAACCAGCGATGGGATAACCTACAGAGACGAGTGTCATCTGTCCTCCGCAGGCTAAAGGTACAGATCTGTTTGATTAGTTTGATTTTAATGGTATTATTATTAGATAAATGCAAGTGGGCTTTTACTTTAAATCTGATTTTAAAAAGCATTTTTTTTGTTCGCCGCAGCACTTTATAACTCAAAGGGAGGAATTTGAGACAGCACGAGATTGTATCCTGGTCTGGCTGACGGAGATGGACTTGCAATTAACCAACATTGAGCATTTCTCAGAGTGTGATGTACAGGCCAAAATTAAACAGCTGAGGGTACGTCACTGGCCTTTCTTACTGAATTTGTGTTGTTCCTATCTCCTGTGTCATTCTCTCATGGAGGTTTTCTTCTGCGTTCAGGCGTTCCAGCAGGAGATCACTCTGAACACAGCCAAGATCGACCACATATTCCAGCAGGGTGAAGCTCTTCTGGAAAAGAGTGAGCCGATAGATGCTGCTGTGATCGAGGAAGAGCTTGAGGAACTGCAGCGTTACTGCCAGGAAGTGTTTGGACGCGTGGAACGCTATTATAAGAAACTTATACGATTACCGGTAGGTTTAATACATCAGAGCTTTTTCTGACTGATATTGGAGTTGTCCTGTATTCTTTTTGTGTTTATTTTTAGATTAATTTATGTGCACCCTCCTACCTACCTGCTTATTTGTTTGTTTGTTTTTGTTTTTGTTTGTATTTACCATTTTATTTATATTTATCTTTATGTATGTTTACATTTATTTATTTTCATACTTACATTTTTTTTTTCCTTTTATTTATGACTTCCTTTATATATATCCTATATATTTATTACTTTACATTTATTTATTTATTTATTTTTTCATATTTGTTTATATTTATCTTTTTATTTACATTTAACTTTGTGTTTACATTTTTATTTATTCATTTGTTTGTTTGTTCGTTCATTTTATTTATATTTATATTATATTTACCTTTTGTTTGCCTTATTTATTTATTTATGTTTACCTTTATTTGTTTGTTTATATTTACCGATTTATTTATAATATTTATGTATGTTTACATTTATTTTATTTTTACATTTATATGTACCGATTTTATTTATATTTACCTTTTATTGATAATTACCTTTATTTATATATTTGTTTATATTTGTCTTTTTATTTATATATTTTTGTTTATGTTTACATTTTTTATTTATTCATACATTTATTTTATTGAATTTTTTTTTATATATATATATTTTATTTATTTACCTTTTTTTAAATTAATTCATTGTGTTTTATTTTATTAGTTTTAATATTTACCTTTTATTTGTTTACCTTATTTATTTATGTTTAACTTTATTTGTTTATATTTACTATTTTAATAGTTTAACTATTTAGTTTATATTTATGATTATTTTTATGTTTGTTTATATTTATTTCTATGTATTTTTACTAGTGGTGGGCCGTTATCGGCGTTAACGTGCTGCGTTAACGTGAAACTCTTATCGCGCGATAAAAAAAATATCGCCGTTAATCTATTCTCAAATTTGGGTTGGGAGCTGGGTCTAAACTACGCAAGCTATGGTGACTTTCACCTTGATAGTTTAACGCGGATGTATACCAAAGACTATAGAATATGGTCGCGCGTTTAAGTCTCCTCCGCCAAAACACAGACGGGATCGCGTCGTCCTCCATTCATAAAAACCGAATCTACTATAGCGAAATGCCACATAAATTCGTCGTTTTTTGGATTCATAAATCAAATGTTGGTCAGTCACTTAATTCAAATCGTGATATGGACTAGTGTATGTGAAAACTGAAATGCAAAAAGACCGTTTTAATATGAATCCAATATGTTCCGTTTGCCTAGCTGTATGTATGCATTGCGGAGACGAGCTTTTACTACACACTGAAACACACGTGACGCTCCCGGTAATTTTTGGCATTTTCATCTCACATGAACTGATAAACTCAATCTCCCAAACTGCTGTGAGTGTCACTTTTACCGTTTCATTTGAGAAAACTAGCATCATATCATACTGTATGACACAGAAACTTCACGGCAACCTGTCAAAATAAAAGTACGGTGTAACATGTAATGGGCTGGGTAGGTGTTGACATTAAAAAAACACAATCTAATAGGTAGAAAAAACAATTTCATTGTTAGTTAGTTAGTAAACACAAGTACATCTAATTGAACATAATTTATTTTCATCAACAAATTATCATAGAACAGCTTTATGAGCTTTATGATCCATTCTCAAAGACTTTAAGTCATTATTTGGGTAGCACACATATTCTGAATGCCTTCAGCAGAATTCAAATGAGCCATTTTAATCTAGATTAATCTAGATTAATTCCAAGATTTAATCTAGATTAATCTAGATTAAAAAAATTAATCTATGCCCACCCCTAATTTTTACATATGTACCAATGTTATTTATATTTACCTTTTTATTGATGACTGACTTTATTTATATATTCATTTAGTGGATTGTTTCTTCATATTTGTTTATATTTACCTTTGTATTTATTTATTCATTCATCTTTTTTATTTTATTACAATTTTTATATTTACCTTTTATTTGTTTACTTTATTCATTCATTCATTGTATTTTATTTTATTATTTTTAATTATTTCTAATATTTACCATTTATTTGTTTACCTTATTTATTCATTCATGTTTAACTTTATTTGTTTGTTTATAGTTACTCTTTTATTTATATTTGTCTTTATGTGTTCATATTTATTTATTTATTTATTTTCATATTTATATGTACAATTTTAATTTATGTTTACCTTTTTATTTATGACTTCCTTTATTTATGTTTATTACTTGACATTTATTTATTAGATTTTTTCATATTTGTTAATATTTGTCTTTTTATTTATATTTACCATTGTGTGTTTACATTTTTATTTTTTATTCATTCATTAATTTTTTTTATTTATATTTACCTTTGTTTGCGTTTACCTTGCTTATTTATTCATTCATTTATTAATTTTTTTATTTTATTTTATTTTCATAATTAAATGTGCCATTTTAATTTATGCTGGCTTTTTTTATTTGTTTACTTTTAACTTTTTTATTAATTCATTCATTCAGTCAGTCAGTCATTTTATATGCATATATTCTGTTTAGCCTTTCTTTAGACATTTTATTTCATCCACTTTAATAATTTTAGCCAAGGTTTCGATCCCAAAAACCACTAAGAATTCATAACTTTTTTATTTAGCTCACAGACGATGAACATGACGTCTCGTACTCGGACCGAGACTTTGATCTGGACGAGCCTGCAGACATGTCCAGCTTTCCGTGGAGTGAGCGTCTGGGCGATGGTTTTCTCTCCCCTCTGCCCTCCTCCAGTCGATCAGCATCGCTGGCCGCTCCTCTACGGGCCGAACGCTCGGGCCGAGACACTCCAGCCAGCGTGGACTCCATCCCTCTGGAGTGGGACCATGATTACGACCTGAGCCGGGGTCTGGAGAGCGCCAGCAGAGCCTTGTCCTCCGAACCAGGAGATCAGGGAGAGGACGGATACCTGCAGGGTTCAGCATCCGCCCTCTCAGGTCAGTGTGAGGTCTTTAGTCCCATAAACAGATAAGGAATGAAACCTAATAAAGGCCTGAAACTGGTAGTTGTAGCAGATTTTAGTGTGGTTCAGCATTCAATCACGCTTGTATTGTATACATGTATATGTTTCTTTCAGATGTAGTGATTCCTGAGAGTCCTGAGGCATATCTAAAACTTACTGAGCAAACTCTGAGGTCCAGCGCTGGTAGGCAACAGCAGTCAGAAATCTGAGACTCACTTACTAGTCTGTTGCCTGAGATTGTGATCTTTAGTTTCTACTCACAAACCCAATCAAAGCACAGAGGCCATCGGCTGAATTTTCTAACACTTCTCTTTTGATTTGTGTTGCTAACTCTAATAATCAGTTTTCCAGTGTTTGCATGTAGTGTCACAGGTTGATGCCCACTGAGTTCTCTATGGTGTCTGTTCTTGGTTTCTAACGCTTTTGGATTTGCCAGATCAACAGCATTACTCATAGTATTTTACAATCAGAGCAAATTGACAATTACAAAAAAAATGTGAATAAATTATTACATTAAAAAAATCTAATTTATTGAAATATGGATTTTTCTTAACGGTCACAGGGGTCAAAAAGAAGAATTTTACATAATTATGTGACCCTGGACCACAAAACCAGTCATAAGTAGCATGGGTATATTTGTAGCAATATCCAAAAATACATTGCATGGGTCAAAATTATCATTTTTTTTATGCCAAAAGTCATTAGGATATTAAGTAAAGATTCAAAATCATATAAAACATGTTTTACAAAAAGAAAATTAAGCCTATTTTTGGACCAAATGTTTTTGCATTTTTTAAATTATAAAGCAATTTTCCTATAATATTTCTAAATTCACAAAATTCTCATTACTGTTAAACATCTGAATATTTTTTGTAATTAAATTCACATTGCTGTTTGTACAGTTTTTTTCTTTATTATTACAAAAACATATAGTAATCTGTTTTTTAATCTGTTATTTTAATGTTATTTATACTATAATACCGATACCATATTTATTAATATTCTGAATTATTTTTAGTAACAAAACTGGTTGAAATTAGCATTTTGTGTATTTTTAAAAATACATAATATTGTTTTTTTGTATCACAGTAACAAGAATGGAATTTTTATTTCAGTAAGATTAATATTAGTAAATAAATAAAATAATATTTTTTTAGTTTAACAAAACTGGTTTAAATAACTTTATTTAGCTTGAATTCAGTGGTAACTTAAATACTTTAAACGTATCTTATTTCAGTAGTCAAAGCAGCATTTCTTATTTTTAATAATTAATTAAGCTCATCTGTTTCATCTTATATTTTATTTTGTTTCAACTTTATTTCAGTTAATTAAAAATATACTATATAATAAAAAATACACAGTTTAAACCATTTTTGCATCATAGTAATGTGAATTGAAATATTTTATCAGTATAATTGGCATGAAAATATGTTAAAATGCAAAACAAAAAATATTTCAAAACTCAAACAAATGACCATCTGAAACTGCCAAATATCAGAAATATATGCATTGCTAAGAACTACATTTGGACAACTTTAAAAGTGATTTTCTCAGTATTTTGATTTTTTTGCACCCTCAAATTCCAGAATAGTTGTATCTTGGCTAAATATTGTCCTGTTCTAACAAACCATACATCAATGGAAAGCTTATTTATTTAGCTTGTATACATCTCAATTAAAAAAAATTGACTAGTTTTGTGGTCCAGGGTCAGTCTGATTGTAAACTGCTTTGACTAATGATACTTGGATTAGAAGCACATAGTATGGTTTGACTAATGAGAAAGCAATCTTGTGACGTCCATCTCTTGATCATGCACTGCATCAGGCCTGAGAAAGAGAACACGGTTCCGCAAATGCAACTCAGAGCAACTTCCGGTAGTTCCTCCATTAATAACTGTTCTGATGTTCCTCTACAGGTGACGCTGGATCACTGGAGACTCACATCAGACAGCTGGATAAAGTTCTCAACACCAGCTGCTTCCATCTGCAGCAGACGGAGAACATCATACGCAGCCGAACTCCAACCGGCCCTGAGCTGGACGCCAGCTACATGGGTTATGTGAGTGATAATCCTACTTCTCCTATAGTAAAAACAATGCTATAAGCTGGTTTGAATAAGAAAGCATTTGTTCAATGAATTAAACTTGTTTGTTATATTTAATTCTCTCAGATGCGTCTTCTAGAAGAATGTCGTGGCAGTATAGACGCAGTAAAGAGGGTGGGATTCGGGCTGAAAGATGAGGAAGACAAGATATCAGGTTTCATCAACCCCAACAGCTCAGAGTCACAAACTTCAGGTACAAAACCATATCATATACTTAGCCATGCACAGTATATGATATGCAATACATGCCATCTTAAAACTTCTCCTTAAAACTAATGCTGATAGTATATAGGCAATAGTGGAAAAGAGTGGAGTAAACATTATATACAGTTGAAGTCAAAAGTTTACATTAGGGCTGGGCCGATAAACGATATCATATCGAATCGCGATAAAATTTATGTTAATAACGATGATAGGCTCTAGACATTTTTTGCTCGATATGGATTAATCTAAGAGCCAATCACACAGTAGAAATATGCGACAACAGCCAATCAGCGTACAGCGTGCGTGTGCACGTCAAAGTACAAAGTTCATTTCCTACCGCACTTTGCGAAGCAAACTTAACACCAGGACGACAAAAAAAAGAGAGGAAGCAGCGACGAAAGTGAAACTAACTTCGAGTTATTATCCAAAGATGTTGAAATTGTCGACAAAAAAGGTAGCACGAATTCCGTTATATAAGTGGTTTGGCTACCTGAAAAGTGACTCTTAGCTCAGCTGAGAGTTTGGCGCGATTGTTAAAACTGAAACCGAAAGCAAAAAACGCACGCGCATTCAAAAGCAATTTTAATCCCCCCAATGCACGCAAATTAGGCTACATGACATATCTAGGCTGTTAGTAGTATGTAGGCTATGATAGGTTGTGTATGTCTATAGCTCTGTATCATGCTTGAAATATCCATCTCTATTTGCACTTTGAATATTTAGAGAGTAGCCTACTTAGATTATGGCTGAATTGTCTGCACTTAATACGATTAAGAAAGAACCGTGTCGTAATTTTTTTTATTTATACTGTAGATTGTTTCAAAATGCAGTGGTTGCCTCTAATTTAAATAGCTCAACCTATAATAGAGAAAATAAACAATTGTGTTAATAATAATAATAAATAAATAAATAAATAATTGTGTTACAAATTATGTTTTTACAATAATTTTATGTTTACATTTTGTACATTTACTCTCATTTACCATACTCTGTCACAACTTTAATTTTTTTAATTTATTTTAGTAAGTTGTTTTAATTTTTAAGGCCAAATCTGTAATCTGTTTTTGTTAATAAACTATACTTTAAATGTAATTTAATGAACCCTTTCATTTTTGTGGCTTTAGTCATTGTTGGGATACTATTTTAAAGCTGGCAACATCAACAGCTTATATCGAAATATATATCGTTATCGTTCAATATGGGAAAAAAATTATCGAGATTACATTTTTGCCATATCGCCCAGCCCTAGTTTACATGCACCTTGCAATATCTGCAAAATGTTAATTATTTTACCAAAATAAGAGGGATCGTACAAAATGCATGTTGTTTTTTATTTAGTACTGCCCTGAATAAGATATTTCTCATTAAAGATGTTTACATATACTCCACAAGAGAAAATAATAGTTTAATTTATAAAAATGCCGCTGTTCAAAGGTTTACATACATTTGATTCTTAATACTGTGTAGTTACCTTAATGATCCACAGCTGTGTTTATTAGTGATATTTGTTCATGAGTTCCTTGTTTGTCCTGAACAGTTAAACTGCCTGCTGTTCTTCAGAAAAATCCTTCAGGTCCCACAGATTCTTTGATTTTTCACCATTTTGGTGTATTTGAACCCCTTCCAACAATGACTGTGTGATTTTGAGATCCATCTTTTCACAATGAGGACAACTGAGGGACTCATATGCAACTAAAACAATGCATTAAGAGCCAGGGATACTAAATAAATAATAACATGCATTTTGTTTGATCTTTCTTATGAAAAAATAAACATTTTGCAGATTCTGCAAGGTATATGTAAGCTTTTGACTTCAGCTATGCATTGCTATACATTGCATAAAAGATCAGATATGTTGCATGAAAGATCCAGTATTTAATGTATTAATGTTACTATGCAGGGTAACCCAGATGCATTCATGAAGAGTTTGTTGTGTTGTGCAGGTGTGATCGAGCGCTGGGAGCTGCTGCAGGCTCAGGCTCTCAGTAAAGAGATGCGCATGAAGCAGAACATGCAGCAGTGGCAGCAATTCAACTCCGACCTCAACAGCATCTGCAGCTGGCTGGACCAGGCAGAAGAAGAGCTGGAGCAGCAGCGGGGACTGGACCTCAGCACGGACATACAGACCATTGAGATACGCATTAAGAAACTCAAGGTCAGGCACTCCAGTTCTGTTATTGATAACTAAAGCTATCATTTTAATATTAACAGTAATTGAAATAAAGCTCAAAGCTATAAAATTAAAAACTTTGAACATGCCAAAACATGCAAGTCAAAGTGCTAGAATTATTCGAAATAAAACTAAAATAAATCCGAATAAAAGCTATATAGCAATACTAAATTATATATTGTATAATAAAAATGACAAAAACACATAAAATTGCTAAAACTTAAACGTCTTCGTTTTCTTGTTTGTTTGTTATCCAACATAAACTTGAGAAACTTAAATGAAATAAAACTACTCATTATATATACGGTCAAACCGAAACTTATTAAAGGAATAATTCATCCAAAAATGCTATTTATCTGCTTACCCCCAGGGCATCCAAGATGTAGATGACTTTGTTTCTTCAGTAGAACACAAACAAAGATTTTTAACTCAAACCGTTGGAGTCTGTCAGTCATTATAATGGCAGTCAATGGTTACCAAATTTTTAAGAGTAAAAAAAACATACACAGACAAAACCAAATTAAACCTTGCGGCTCGTGACGATACATTGAGGTGTTAAGACACAAAACGATCGGTCTGTGCAAAAAACGAAACAATATTTATATCATTATTTACCTTTGATTCACCGCAGCGTTCAACTGTCCTGAGCGCGTTCACAACATGATGACATTTAACTTACTAAATTTAAAACTGAAATAAAAATAAATTAAAGCTATATAGAAATATACAAACTAATAAAAATGACATAAGCACATAACAAAATTACTTACAATAAATTCAAATTAAAAGTGAAAATACAAAAACGAATAGTATATAACTACATTAGTTTACATGAACTAAGAATGAACAATACTTCTACAGAATTTATTAATCTCAGTTAATATTAATTTCAGCATTTACTAATGCATTGTTAAAATCACAAGTCGTGTTTGTTAACATTAGTTAATGCGCTCTGAACTAACATGAACAAACAATGAACATCTGTATTTTTATTACCTAACATTAACAAAGATGAATAAATGGTGTAAGAAATGTATTGTTCATTGTTCATTCATGTTAGTTAATACATTAACAAATGACACCTTATTGAAAAGTGTTACCAAAAAATCAAATGAAAATGAGAAAATTTATTTATGACAGCTAACTGAAATAAATGACATCTGTCTAATAAAAAATGACTAAAAGCACATGAGAAATTACTTACAATAAAAATACACAGTAATTCAATTTTTTTATAAATACTGTAACAGTATATAAATAGTACTAAAATAACTCTAATGCCATGATATATTATTTGAAGCACTGTTTTCATTTATAAGGGTTAGCGTTTTCTTTGTTTTATTGTTTGTTGGTTGTCCAGCTTGTTTATTATTGTATTTTGGCATTGACACTTTTCTTTGTTGACCTGTGACTCCATGCAGGAGCTGCAGAAGGCTTTGGACAAGCGCAAGGCCATCGTGCTGTCCATTAACCTCTGCAGTGCTGAGTTTGTGCAATCGGACAGCGAGGAGGCGCGAGACCTGCAGCGACGGCTGAAAGAGATGAACAACCGCTGGGAGCGTCTCAGCAGCTCTCTGGACGAGTGGAGGAATGCACTCCAGCATGCGCTCATGCAATGCCAGGTAAGAAACACCTGCCAACAACTCAGCATTTTGCTTTCATAAATGTTGAAGGGTTAAAATCACAAATCTTTCCCTAATCTTTAGGACTTCCATGAGATGAGTCACGGTCTCCTTCTTTGGCTGGAGAACATCGATCGCAGGAGGAATGAGATTGTCCCGATTGACCACACTCAGGACAATGACACCCTACAGGAGCATCACAAAACGCTTTTGGTAAACGACTTCTCTCTTTTTTTGTTTGTACAGCCTTTGGGTTCTAACTTGCATGGCTTGTTTTTAATGATTTACTGACTGTTCAACAGATAATCCGTCGGGAGTTGCTGGACACGCAGTTGAAGGTGGCGTCTCTGCAGGACATGTCTCTTCAGCTGCTGGTCCACTCGGAGGGCAGCGACTGTCTGGAAGCCAAAGAGAAGGTGCATGTGATCGGGAACCGTCTCAAAATGTTGCTGAAGGAGGTGACGAGAGACATCAGAGAGGTGCAGAAGACCCTGGACATCAGCAGCAGCCAGCAGGTGAGTTACTGACTGCCAGAATTGACACAAAAACAGAGATGCACACAGTTTGCCTGTTTTGAGCAAAATGGCATTAGTGCCTGGAAACCTGAAATTAATTTCATGCAAATGAATTAATTGATCGAAATGTTTCTAAATTAGTGGTTTTCAACCAGGAGAAGGATGGGCCGCAGGATGATTTAAAATGATTTAAATTATCATTATTGTTATTGTTGATTTTATTAATATATTAGAATAATCTAAAATGCATGCAAACAAATAAGAAATCAAAATATAAACTGAAAAAAAAAAATAGAGAACAATACCATATAAAATAAAATTACAGTTCTTGAAACTTGAATAAATTATTATTAATTTACCTTTTTATTTTAAGGTGATTATATAACCTATATTAATTAATAAATAATTACATATAAATTACTGATTATATTATATTATATTATAAAGGTTGAATGATTATATCAAAATAGTTGAATGAATCATAATTAATTTACCTTTTTAGGTGATTATGTAACCTATATTAAATAATAAATAATGACATAAATTACTTATTATATTATATTACATTGTATTATATTATAGCAAAAAGGTTGAATGAGTTGTGATAAATATACCTTTTTAGGTAGTTCTGTAACCTATATTGATTAATAAATAATTAAATGTAAATGACTAAATTATATTATATTATATTATAATTAGGGGTGGGCATAGATTAATTTTTTTAATCTAGATTAATCTAGATTAAATCTTGAAATTAATCTAGATTAATCTAGATTAAAATGACTAATTTGAATTCTGCTGAAGGCATTCAGAATATGTGTGCTAAAATAATGACTAAAAGTAAGTCTTTGAGAACGGGTTTCTCAAGCCAGGTGGCGCATTAGATCAGGCGCTCATCTCCTGTTTCCAAAATGCATTACAAACTGCTTGACAATTGCATTTACAACCCAATTAACTATACAAACTTGTGTAACCAAGTACTTCTGCGCAAAAGGCTGTACGACGTGCGCGTTCCAGTAAAATATACAGGCGCGCGGGTATGGATAGCCTATCTGCGTTCATCTTCCAATAAACTGCGTTGCTTTTAGAAGCGTCAATTCAGTTGTTGCATATAGTTTAATGTCTTTATTTCGGGATTATCAAAGTAAATTATAACTCAAACTTGAGATTTTACTGGGGCACAGCAGATTTTCACTGGGGCACGTGCCCCAGTAAAAAGGGTATAGCAATGCACGCACCTGCCCTGAAGCGGCTTCATAACTGCATCCATAGGTGCGTTCCGATCGACAGGGTCCCTATGCAGTGTTCACTGCTCCCTACTCCCTTAGCACGGTATATCCGTTGAAGTGGACTTCGCTGACAATAATCGCTCATTTGGAATGCCCTGAAACGTCATCAAAGCAAATCAACGGCAGGGTCACGCAGATTATGATTTAACATAAATAAATATTGTAATTTGTTTTAATTTCAAATTTAAATACATATAAAATACATATAAACGTATGTATCTAAAAAATATAGTCCAAATGTATATGTTTAGACCGTTAACAGATTAACAGATTTTTGTGGTCTTATCTCACGCACTTTTTTCCCCACACACACAGCCTATATTTAACTATCCTGTGGTAACATTAAATAAAACAAAACAGATCTTCACCTCGCCAGATTTACTTTCATTCATAAAATACAATATGCAAATGTAACATTAAACGCCATAACCATTCATAAACACTCTAATTTGTATAATAATAACAACATTTATTGCAACCGCTCCATTTCAGAGCCTTTAAAAAAACTCCAACGGCTCTGCTCCATCATTACTTTAAACTGGTGACGCGGTGCGCAATGACAGTTGGGTAGTTTTCCCCGTCCACTTCCTGTGAAGTGAAGTACCGATGTTCCCTTATTCCCTATGCCGTTCGCAGTGCCCTTCGAACTGAACATGTTCGCTCCCTTCGATTTGGAATCTCACTTAAGATGGCGGAATACCCTGTGAAGTCCACTTCGCAGTCCACTTACGGTCGAATGGAACGCACCTCATGTCTGCGCGTCTCATTTGTGGTCATTTCACAGAAGTTGAAGACTCGTTCTCGCCCCCTACAGTGCAATTCAACTAGATATACGTCATCCGCGCTAAAATATCAAAGTGAAAGTCATCATATCTTGCGTAGTTTAGACCCAGCTCCCAACCCAACTTTGAGAATAGATTAACGGCGATATTTTTTTTATCGCGCGATATGAGTCTCACGTTAACGCAGCACGTTAACGCCGATAACGGCCCACCACTAATTATAATATATTATATTATATAGGAGGCCTTTGAATATTACTTTGGTAGTTTTTATTTTTGTATTTCCTGTTTTAATTTTAAATTAAATGTCTTTCAATTTCATTTAAAAGTTTTAGTAATTAATTAATTGACCTTTTTTAGGTAATTATATAACCTATATTAATTAATAAATAATTACATATAAATTACTGATTTTATTATATTATATTATAAAGGTTGAAAGATTATATCTAAATAGTTGAATGAATTACGATTAATTTACCTTTTTTAGATGATTATATAACCTATATTAAATAATAAATAATGACATAAATGACTTATTATATTACATTATATTATATCAAGAAGGTTGAATGAATTGTGATTAATTTACCTTTCTTAGGTGATTTATATAACCTATATTAAATAATAAATGACATAAATGACTTTATATTATGTTATATCTAAAAGATTGAATGAATTGTGATAAATTTACCTTTTTAGGTAGTTCTGTAACCTATATTAATAAATAAATAAATTACTAAATATTATATTATATTATATTATATTATATTATATAATATAGAAGGTCTTTCAATATTATTGTGGTAGCCTATTTTTGTATTCTCTGTTTTTAATTAAAACATTTTTTTCTATTTTCATTTCAAACTTTTAGCAATTTAGTTGTTTTGTTGTCATATATATATGAAATCATAAAAATAAGTTTATGTTGTTGTATTTAATTTATATATGTATACATTTATATTATATTTGTATTATTATTTATAAAATAAATAAAAGTTAAAGTTGAGGAAAGTTTTTTTTACTCGATAATTTTTTTTTTTTATTATTTTAGTTTTATTTAACCCTGATGTGCAGTCTAGTTTATGTTTTCTCACGCTCTCTTTCTCCAATCCTGCTCATCACACACAATCTCTGTAGGATTTGTCATCTTGGTCATCCGCTGATGAGTTGGACACTTCCGGTTCCCTGAGCCCCGTGTCTGGACGCAGCACCCCCAGTCGCCAGCGATCGGTAACACATCACCCTCATGTTCTGTTGGGCCCTCCAGAGATCAGTGTTTGCTTGTCACGTTGAGCCGATAGTTTGACACTTGAATGTCCCTGGAACTTGGCCTCCAAAAACACACTTGACACCTTATTAGTATACTTGTTCAGAGTTCCTCCAAAACTCAGGACCTTCCCAGCATGCTCTCCTCTAATGCAAGAGCCGAATCAGAACTGGAGATGTGATTCGTCCCTGTTGTGTTTCTACATCCTATTGATTGATCCAAATTAGTTTTACATCATTAAAACAACTAGTCACAACCTTATCACACCCCTAAATTCTGGCTTGGTTTGTTCCTCCACTCATTTCCCCATATTCATGTTTATTCTAGATTCCCACACTGTAGTCATCAAGGAATACTGGTTCTGTGACAAAAATAAAAACATGTCCAGGTCATATTTACCTTAAAATTAAAAGAAAAAAATATGAAAATAAATTTAGCATCAAGAAAATGAAGGTATATTTTTATATTATAATAAGTTAAATTATTATAAAATTATAACAATTATTATAAAAATATTATAATTTAAAAAAAGTATAATATTTGTGTGTGTGTGTGTGTGTGTGTGTGTGTGTGTGTGTGTGTGTATACATTTGTATTTAAAGCTTGTCATGCTACTTAATTTTTTTTGCAATATTTAATAATAATATAATATTGTGTATGTAATAATAATAATAATAATAGTAATAATTAAAAAATAATTTTAAAGCCCATGCTACTTATTTATTTTTGCCATTATAATGCACATATAATAAGATAATGACATTATAGCACATATTGGCCTTAAACTATTACTGTAAAGCATCCAGATTTTTTATTTTATTTAAAAAAAAAAAAATTTCGTCCAGATGTTTTGTTTCTTTTTGTTTTTATTTTTTTATTTTTAAGAATTAGATCAGATTCTCATTACAATAATACAATGAATCATAAATCTACAAACTATTACTGTGATGTAGGTATATTTTTCATTATATCATTATAAAAAGTATTATACAAAATATCAGAATAACTAAAGTATAATATTGTTTGTGTGTGTATACATGTTGATATTTAAAGCTTGTCATGCTACTTAATTTTGGTTTGCAGTATTTATATTTAATAATAATAATGAATTTCAAAGCCCATGCTATTTATTTATTTATTTATTTATTTTTAATGCCATTATACTGCATATATAATAAGATAATGACATTAAAGCACATTTTCCCTTTAAATTATTACCGTAATGCATCCAGATATTTTATTTTATTAAAAAAAATGTTTTTTCTATTTTATTTTATTTATTTATTATTACTATTTATTAATAATACAATGAATCATAAATCTACAAACTATCACTGTGATGTAGGTATATTTTAAATTATTATAACAATTAAAATTATTATTATAAAAATATATAATAATTTAAAAAGTATAATATTGTCTGTATGTGTGCAGGTCTATATACATATATTTAAAGCTTGTCATGCTACTTAATTTTTGTTTTTAATATTATAATATTTAATAATAGTATAGTGTAAATAATAATAATAAATAAAAATAAAATAATTTTAAAGCCCATGCTACCTATTTATTTATTTTTGTCATTATAATACACATATAATAAGATAATGACACTAAAGCACATTTTCCCCTCAAATTATTGCATAATGCATTCAGATTTTTTGTTATCTATTTTTTTATTTTATTTATTACAATGATACAATGAATCATAAATCTACAAAGTATCACTGTGATGTAGGTCTATAAATAATTAAATAATAATTAATATTATATTTTTAAAAAAATTATAATAATTAAAAAATATAATATTATGTGTACATATTTAAAGCTTGTCATGCTATTTAATTTTTGTTAGCAATATTTACAATATTCAATAATTATGTAATATTGTGTATATAATAAATAATAATAATAATAATAATAATAAAATAATTAATTTTAAAGCCCATGTGTTAAAATTAATTTATTTTTTACCATTATAATGCACATAAAATATGTTTTTTTCTTGCGTTATGGCCTTTATGTAATACATAACTTCCTTGGTAAAATATGACCTGTGGCATGTTTTTGGCACATTTTGAGTTTGAATCTTGCAAACCGAAAAAATGTCTGAAATGAGCTTAAAACTTCCTCAAAGCCCTTTGAAAACTTTCTGAGAAGTGGGTGTCATGAAGAACCAGTTTCTTTGTCTCCATAGAGGTGCTGTCACCCCCTCATTTGATTTCGTTGGTGCTCTTCTTTTTTTGGGTTCTTTCATCAGTAGCTTTGTCTTTATTTGCCTGGACTGAAACATTCTTTCTTTCTTTTACCCCCCTGTTCATTGCAAACAGCCACGGGGCAAAAGTAGTCTGTCACAGCCCGGAGCCTGTGTGAGCAGTCCACTTCACAGGTACCTTTCTCCTGGTTTCTAGAACACTCGGAAGATAATGGAACTCAACCCATGAGCTGACCTTAGGCCCCTAGCGCTAATAGCTCTGGGTTGACCCCTAAGTGGACAGTGTCCTACAAACCTGACAGACCACGCAACGCTGAAATATTAGCAACCTACAGGCTCATGCTGATGACTTCCATCATCTTCTGTGATTCTAGACACTGCTCAGGATAGGGAGCTGAGATAGACAGTACTAAGACCAAAAACGTGCAGTTTTTTTTTTTTTTTCGGCTGTAAATATGGATGCGCTAGGCTGCTTGCTGCTGAGCCGTTCATTTTTCTTGTCTATTCAGCAAGCGTCTGCAATGAACAATCTTGGCAACGGTTTCTCTTTCTCTTTTTCTCTCTCTGGTGTGTCACATCTGCTCTTTCACCGACTAATCAATCATCTTCTCCCTCTTCCAATCTGCCATCCGTGCAGTTTGATGACATGCTAGAGAAACATGACTGTGCATTACAGACACTCAATGTCAGGACTCTCTACCCGTGGGACTGCTCTGATAGGAGCAAAAAATCTGATTTCCCATGATATGTCAGCATGCACAGGGTTATGGTGAACATTGAACACGAGATTTTTTACATTATAAAATAAGTTTAATGATGATAATCATTTAAAGGAGCTGCAAAATCTGGTTTACCTTCATATGGCAGCATTAAATGTGATTATTTACTTTTTTTGTAGTGGATCATAGTGAAATTGCGACAAGATTTTTTTTTAAGTTTAGTAATATTTTTAAGATAATTGTTAAGATTTAGTGTTAAAAGTGTTTATTTTTAAACAATTGTCCCATAAATAAAGGTAATCTCAATATTTCTCTTAAAGATGCATATTCACAATATAATTACATTATAATAAAAAAATTGAATAGTTAAAATAAAAGATTTTTTGTATTAAACATGGTTATCCACAAATAGCTGTTTTGTAGTGGGTCATGCTGACATTAGAAAAAATGATTATTTATTATAAAATAATTAAGTTTAATAATAATAATAATAATAATAATAATAATTGTAGCAATAGCCAAAAATACATTGTATGGGTGAGAATTATCCATTTTCTTTTATGCAGAAAGTCATTAGGATATTAAATAGATCATGTTCCATGAAAATATTTTGTACATTTCCAGCCATTGATATATAAAAAGTTATTTTTTGATTAGTAATATGCATTGCTAAGAATTTCATTTAGACTTTAGAAGCGTTTTTCTCAATATTTTGATTTTTTTTCCCTAATATTGTCCTATTCTAAGCACATGCTATTTATTTATTTATTTTAGCCATTATAATGGACATTTTCCCCTCAGAATTTGAATTATTAATTATAAGAAATGCATCCGGATGTTTTAATTTATTTATTATAATTATTATATTATTAATAATTTTTTCGTCAAGATGTTGTTTTGTTTTTTCTATTTTTTTATTTAATTTGTTAGAATTCTCATCAGATTCTTATTACAATAATACAATGAAACATAAATCTACAAACTATCACTGTGATGTAGGTGTGTTTTTAATGATTAAAATAATTAAAATGATTCTATTATAAAAATTAAATTATTTTAATAATATATAAATTAAAAAACTATAATATTGTTTGTGTCTGTGTATACATATTTATATTTATAACTTGTCATTTAACTACTTTTTAAAAGTTCAATAATGATTATAGGTTATTTAATTAATTTGTTATATTTTAGTAAAATATAATCATAAGTCATACTCATAAGTTAAGCAAATTATGACAAAACATTTAAAAAAAATTTATTATAAATTATTTAGTTAAACTCTTATTTTAGGATCACTTTAGAATAATTAATTATATAACATGGAGAAATAACTAACACGGTATAATATTCAAAATTATGTAAACAAAAGAGAATGATGAAAAAGATGCGCAGAATGATAAGGATGAAATAATGTTTTATATTTTGGAGACTTTTCTTAAAAGAAGATATATACAGTATTACATTGCAGTAAAGATGAGTAACTAATGACTGTCACTTTTCTATTGATTTTTGATTCAAAGGCGGCCAATTAAATTATTAGTACATTGTCATTTGTATCTAAAGCAATGTAGTGATGTAGACTTATTATTACAGTCAGTTTGTCTGGTGTAACCAAGGTGTAAGTATCTCGTGAATTGCATCTTTTTGGATTCGAACATACAGCATTTTAGTTTTTCCAGCATATTTTTTAACCATTAGGCCATAGCAACCCCAGTACAGATATTAAGCAAAACTCTTCGCCTTAAGCTGAAAACTATTAAGCTGCACTTTTTCCTGTTAGCATGCTCTCTGTTTAACAGCGCTTTAACCAAAAAGGCATATGACAACAAAAACTCTCAAAATGTCCCTTTTGCTTTTAAATGCTACTGAAAACTTTAAACTAACTCTATCTGTGTCAAGCTTGGGCAGCTATCGTGTTCCCAAATGTCATATAATAGTGTTAGAGATAAATACAGTTGAGGGCAAAAGTTTACATGTACATTCTTTTACCAAAATAAAAGGGATCATATAAAATGACGATTACATTTTATTTAGTACTGACCTGAATAAGATATTTCACATAAAAGACGTTTACATATAGTCCACAGGAGAAAATAATAGTTGAATTTATAAAAATAACTCAGTTCAAAAGTTTACATACTGTACACTTGATGCTTAATACTGTTTGTTACCTGATTGATCCTATTTTTTTCTTTTTTTGTTTAGAGATAGTTGTTCATGAGTCCCTCGTCTGTCCTGAACAGTTAAACTGCCTGCTGTTCTTCAGGACAATCCTTCACGTCCCACAAATTCTTTGGTTTTCCAGCATTTTTGCGTATTTGAACCCTTTCCAACAATGACTGTATGATTTTAAGGTCCATCTTTTCACACTGAGGACAACTGTGGAACTCATATGCAAATGTTGCAGAAGGTTCAAGCGCTCACTGATGCTCCAGAACGAAACAAATACATTAAGAGCTGGGGAGTGAAAACTTTTGGAATTTGAAGATCAGGGTAAATGTAACTTATTTTGTCTTCCAGGAAACATGTAAGTATCTTTGTAACTTCTGAAGGGCAGTACTAAATGAAAAATATAATATTTAGGCAAAATAAGATAAATATACACATCTTCATTCTGTTTAAAAGTTTTCACCGTGCCCAATCTCTTAATGCATTGTTTTTCCTTATGAAGCATCAGTGAGCGTTTGAAGCTTCTGTAATAGTTGCATATGAGTCCCTCAGTTGTCCTCATTGAGAAAAGATGCATCTCAAAATCATACAGTCATTGGTGAAAAGGGTTAAAATACACAAAAATGATGAAAAACCAAAAAAAATTGTGGGACCTGAATGATTTTTCTGAAGAACAGCTGGCCGTTTAACTGTTCAGGACAAACAAGGGACTCATGAACATCTATCACTAAACAAAAAACACAGTTGTGGATCATTCAGGTAACAACACAGTATTAAGAATCAAGTGGTTGTATCTTTTGACCTCAACTGTATGTACAAGAAATATGTAAAGAGAAATTATTCCATGCAGTAAATATGAAAGCCTGTTTACACTCTTGAAAGTAAAGGTTCCAACTTTAGATTTTCATAGCAATGCAATATGGAAGAACCATTTTTGGTTCCACATTTTGGAGTAGTTCACTTTCAGAACAAAAATGTACAGATAATGTATTCACCCCCTTGTCATCCAAGATGTTTGTGTCTTTCTTTCTTCATTATGTTTTTTGAGGAAAACATTTCAGGATTTCTCTCCATATAATGGACTTCTATGGTGCCCCCGAGTTTGAACTTCCAAAATGCAGCTTCAAAGGGCTCTAAACGATCCCAGCTGAGGAAGAAGGATCTTATCTAGCAAAACAATCAGTTATTTAAAAAAAAATTACAATTTATATACTTTTTAACCTCAAATGATCATCTTGTCTAGCACTGTGTGTACTCTAGCTCTGTGTATACTCTATGTACAGATCTGTGTCTTTACTATTTTTGCACACTGTCTGTCTTGTATACTTGTATATGTTCTTTTTATAATCTGTGTTGTCTTGTCACTGTCATTCTGTAGCACTGTGGAGCTTCTGTCACTACAACAAATTCCTAGTATGTGTAAACATACCTGGCGATAAATCTCATTCTGATTCTGAAAAAGTATATAAATTGGAAATGTTTTTAGAAAATAGCCGATCGTTTCGCTAGATAAGATCCTTCTTCCTCAGCTGGGATTGTTCAGAGCCCTTTGAAGCTGCATTTAAACTGCATTTTGAAAGTTTAAACTCGTGGGCAACATACATATCCATTATATGGAGAGAAATCCTGAAATGTTTTCCTCAAAAAACTCAATTTCTTTATGACTGAAGAAAGTCATGGACATCTTGGATGATAACGGGGTGAGTACATTATCTGTAAATTTTTGTTCTGAAAGTGAACTACTCCTTTAAGGGTTCTTCATTGGAACCATCAATGCCCAATATCCAATGAACCTTTCATTTTAAAAGTGTAGAGAGAAACTCTGAAAGTTTTTTTGTGATTTGTGAATTTACAAAAGCATTTTCCTCAGCTAAAGTTAGAAATAGCTAGATAACCAATGCAATTTCTCTCATTCTCCTAGTTTTACTTCTAAGCATTTCCACCTCTTTGTGCGTCTCGTGTGTAGCAGGTCTCGCAACGCCGCTGGATCCGTTTCCTCCCATTCTGACGAGGACGAACCACCATCCTGGTGCAAAACCTTCCTGAAACGTGTCCTCTGGGCCGCACTGCCGCTGCAGATCATCCTGCTGCTGGTGCTGGTGGTGGCCTGTCTCGTGCCTATGTCTGAGGACGACTACAGATGTGCCCAACTCAACAACTTCGCCCGCTCCTTCCACCCGATGCTCAGCTACACCAAGGGGCCTCCGCCAATATGAGCTTGAGTCAAAACGGCAGCTCAGCATTGGGTTTCCCTCTAAAATTGACAACTGCCATTAAGTTTGGCAGCCATTATCGTGTCCTTGTACAGCAAATACAGCTGCTAATTCTACAGTATGTCACTGAGTCTCGTATAGATGTTAGAACGAAGCCTATTGCACTGAAAACTGCTGTCGTTAGTGCTACTGATGTTCTTCCATGTTTGATATGAAGGAGGAAACTAGAGTGTAGGATATTAACTCAACACTGTGAGTTAATAAGGTCTAACGGCCTTTTTTAATCATGGAAATATCAAGTTTAGAGTACAAAAATTGCTTGTATCAAATGAATAACTTGTAAAAAAGAAGATGAAAAATCTATGAACTCTATATTGCAATTATTTTTTATATGTATTTTTGGCATGTGGTCATCCTTTGGTTTTAAAACGATCGTTGATTTTATTGGATTTGTCATTGTTTATTTTTCATTTTCGATCTTCACTAACCTGCTGTACTATTCAAGGTAACTGTGTCATGAATATACTTTACTGTATGTAAACCACTGGTATCAAAGAAAAGGATATTTATGTATGTACAGTTTGCTAAGGCCTAAGAAACCTTCGCAATGAGAATACACCTATGATATACACATAACCTACTGATAAGTATTTTTCATTACAATTAAAGACTGAATGACTGTAACTGGTTTAATTGTAAATCAGAATTATTTTCTTACCACAATCTCTGCTTAAACACTTGAATGATTTGCAAATCAAAAACTCAAAATTATGAATGAACGTTATTCAGTACAAATAAACAACTGCAGGTTTGGAATGTTCTTAGAATATTCAGAAAAATACCGTTTTTGTAACATTAGGTCAACAGATTAGCAAAATGTCCTTGGAATATTTTTTGTCAGCTGGGTGAAAACGTATTTTATAAACCCTCTTTAAAAGGAGCAGTCTCATTCATCACAACAAACATGGTAAACATCTAATATTTAATGACATTTTTGCAATTTAAATGCAGATTTTTTGTCAAAATTTTGTCAAAAAACACTTCTACTTTTGAATTGCTATCAAAGACGCTTTATATCTAAATTATTCCAGACGAAAAAGAAGGGTCTTTAGCAAAACGCTCGTTTTTTTTTTTTGTTTGTTTGTTTTTTTTAAACAAACTGACAATTTCTAAAGGGAAGAATAGGAGGTGGGAGTTTTTCGACATATAACTGTTTTGATCGGGATCACACAGACTACGCATGCGCATCACAGACAAGACAAGACCGGCATTTCATGTTAGTACGGTAAGTAATTTTTTTTCCAAAGATGGTTTCCATCATGTGAGGTAGTTCTTATAATGCTGATTCATGTTCAGGTGTTCGTTTTTTTAATAAGTTCGCCTTTATGTAGTTATTTAATGCTATAAAAACGGGGTGTGGTGTCATGATAGGGCTGGGAATCGATTCCAAAAAGAATCGATTCCGAGGCATTGGGAATCGAGAGTCGATTCCAACGTTTGGAATCGATCCTCTCAAGGGGAATCGACTCCTCATTCAGAGCCGTTTTCAGTTCAACAAAACTTACCTCTTAAACGGAAGGCTGCATTCCATGAAGGCTGAATATTTCGGCTGCAAGTCATCAAACGTCGATTGATGAAAATAAACGTAATAAAAACGACTCATTACTAAACTCGTCTGAGTTTAAGGATGCAGCCTTCAGTTTGAGAAGCACCCATTAATTTGCCTCTTGCTCGCTAATAGTTATTATAGTCTGATACATTTCCACGAAAAGATTCGTTCGGATAGATCCCGAATTTCAACCGATCTCACCTGGTCACCCTAGCCCTAGTAGTCATGACCGTGATCATGCGATTGGGTGTGCAAGAGTTTGGGCGGGATTTTGCTACCGCGGCTCCGCCTCACGACATTACTGCGCGTCACTGCGTACTTTACCGGCGGGGGAACCCCTCCAAAAAACGTGTATTCCCCCAGAACGCGACTTTTACTGGGGGACCCCCTCAAAATGCCATTGGGCTAGTAGCAATGGAGAGGGATTTGTTGTGAAAACCTGGCAACCCTAGTAATGTTAATCAGTATTTTCAGAACGGACGTTTGGAGCGACGGCGGAGAATAAACAGAATTATTTCGAAATGTATGTATTTATTTCAAAATTTCAAAGAAAACAACATACAGTAGCTTTAAACTTGCATTAAATGCTATTGTTGTTATCACCGTGGGCCGCTGGGCTGTCGGAGGTTGTACTTGAGGGAGCTGGCAGAGCCTGGTGTTGGAACTCATGAGAATGAGCGACGTTTATGGAGGAAACTGGAGATTCCCAGATCTGATGTCCGTGATGCTGGTGTAGATGAGCAGAACAGTGACAGCGTGATTGAAGCAGAACCTCCAGCCTTCTGAGAACTTCATAGTTTGGGACGCAGCCAGTGCAGTCGACGCCTAACATCTGAGACACCACTGTGCAGAAGTCCAGCAACTGCAATGTAGGAGCACACTAGTTCATTTTATCAGTTAATCCACTTCCTGTTCATATTTGGGTAAGATTTGATTTTTTAAAACAAATTAATACTTTTATTAAGCAAGGATGTATTAAATTGATCAAAAGTGACAGTAAATACATTTATAATGTAACAAAATATTCCTATTGCAAATGAATGCTGTTTTTTTCGAATTGCTTTTTTTTAATCAAAGAATCCTGTCAGGAAAAGTATCACAGTGTCCACAAAAATATGAAGCAGCACAGCTGTTTTGAAAATTGATAATTTAGGAAGCAAATCAGCATATTAGAATGTTTTCTTAAAGGAGTAGTTCTCTTTCAGAACAAAAATTTTGAGATAATGTATTCACCTCTTGTCATCCAAAATGTTCATGTCTTTTTTTCTTCAGTCATAAAGAAATGTTTTTTGAGGAAAACATTTCAGAATTTCTCTCCATATAATGGACTTCTATGGTGCCCCCAAATTTGAACTTCCAAAATGCAGTTTAAATGCAGCTTCAAAGGGCTCTAACTGACCCCAGCCGAGGAAGGGTCATATCTAGCAAAACAACTGGTTATTTCTAAAAACATTTACAATTTATATACTTTTTAACCTCTACACAGAGTACACACAGAGCTAGACAAGATGAGTAATTGAGGTTAAAAAGTATATAAATTGTAATAATAATAATAAAAAAAGATCATTTTGCTAGATAAAACCTTTCTTTCCTTGGCTATGATCGATTAGAGCCATTTGAAGCTGCATTTTGGAAGTTCAAACTCGGGGGCACCATTAAAAAAAAACATTATATGGAGAGAAATCCTTAAATGTTTTCCTCAAAAAACATAATTTCCTTACGACTGAAGAAAGAAAGACATAAACATCTTGGATGAAAAGAGAGTGAGTACATTATCCGTAAATTTTTGTTCTGAAAGTGAACTACTCCTTTAAGGATCATGTAATACTGAAGACTGAGGTAATAATGCTGAAAATTCAGTTTTGCATCACATAAATTATATTTTAAAATATATTAACATGGAAATTGTAATAATATTTCACAATATAACTGTATTTACTGTATTTTTGATCAAACAAATGCAGCCTTGGTGAGCATAATAGACTTCTTTCGATTACATTAGAAGATCTTATAGATATGTAGTCTTACGTCACACTCTGTACCTGTTTCTCAGTGTGAGTGAGATCTGCTATGGCGCTAGACTGAGTGTCCAGGAGTCTCTGGGCTTGTTGAATCTCATCTCTGGCTCTGAGTTCCTGGTTTTTCAGCTCTGACTTGATGCCGCTCAGTTTCTTCTCAGTCTTTTCTTTGTTCTTCTCAAGCTTTCCCAGATTCTTACTCTGCTCCTCTATGGTTTGGTTTTGTTCCATCACTTTAATCTTGTTGCACCAAAAACAGCAGAAACTGAGCATTTATAAACATCGCCACACACTAAATGTGACCCTGGACCACAAAACCAGTCATAAGGGTCATTTTTATTTAAATTGAGATTTATTATCTGAAATCTAAATAAAAAAGATTTCCATTGATGTGTGGTTTGTAAATAATCTAAATATTGAGAAAATCACCTTTAAAGTTGTCCAAATTAAGTTCTTAGCAATGCATATTACTAATCAAAAATTAAGTTTTGATATATTTACGGTAGGAAATTTACAAAATATCTTCATGGAACATGATCTTTACCTAATATCCTAATGATTTTTGCCATAAAAGAAAAATTGATAATTTTGACCCATAAAATATTTTTGGCTTTAGCAAAAAATATACCTGTGCTACTTAAGACTGGTTTTGTGGTCCAGGTTCACATATGAGAAACAGCACTATTTTATATTCATGCATTTGGCAGAAGCTTTAATCCAAAGCAACTTGCATTGTATTTGGTTGTATTCACAACATTTTATGAGTATGGATGTTCCCTGGGACTCAAATCCATGACCTTTCTGTTGCGAATTATATGCTCTACAAGCTACACTAACCATTTATAGAGTGTTTTCACAATGTGTTTTATCAGTTGGCCATATTGGCAGCACTGAGCGTAAACAATGCTACTGAACTAAACGAAACTCGAATATTTTTTTGATTTATTGCTGCTAAAATGGTGAAATATTGTCATGTTTTGGCCTGTACTAATTGGTCAGACTGGGAAAAACATTTGGAGTACTATAGACTGCCAAAAGTAATAACAAATCAAAGAGAAGAGTGCAGAAAACTGTCTGAGGATCAAAAGGCGTTTGTGGTTGGCCAAACTGAAACCAGGATTTCCAGGCAAAGAATCTTGACAATATTCGTGTTTGTTCTTATCATTTCCTGTCAAGTAGGTAAAATATTAGGCTAATATCTTAATTAATACTGTGCGTATGTATCTTTACCACCTTTTAACTTTAGTTTGCTAAAATATTTCACCCTTTCCTGCTTACTAAGTCCTTTTCTACATGATTTAGCAGCTTCCACATGTTGTTTCTATGATTTAGACAGGTTTAAACATATTCAGTAGTACATTAAACGTTCAATTCATGTTGTTGTTTACATCCGTGTATCGCCAATATGGCCGCGCATCCGGGTAACTGATAAAATCGTGACCCTCTATATGCCTTAAACAAGGATCCAGAAGTCAAAACACTGGTCTAAGGAATCTATTTTATTTAACATTCACCTTATTTTCAATAAATGTCTTTGTTTTTGGTATTTTATGCTGAAAGGACTCTGTTTGGTGAGGGTCTGGGGACCAGGCCTCGTCCCTGTACCTTGAGCTCATTGGTGTGGGACAGCTGGGCTTTCAGCTCAGTGTTGGAGAAGCGTAAGGTGCTCAGCTCAGCCTGCAGTCGATCCACACGCTTCTGGAGCTTCTTGCAGGTCAGAGCAGCATCATCTTTCTCCACCGCCAGAGCTGAGCGGCTCCTCTTCTCCTCCTCCAGCTGGACCACCTTCTTCCTCAGGAGCTCCAGATGGAGGTCTTTACTTTCTGAACGCTGCTTATGTTCTTTAAGCTGCAGCCATTGATGGAAATGATAACCAGTTAATCAAATAATGTAATATAATCCATGGTTTGATGGGTAGGATTGTTGTATGGTTTATATTTAAGAATTTAGTTGTTTTTTTGTTTTTTTACTTTTTTGCATTTTTACACTGGTTTTACATTGGATACCTTTAATTTGTTTTTAATTAAAAAAAATGTTTTGATTATGATAAATACAATTAGTTTGAATTGTTAATTTGTTAGTACATTTTAAAATACATTTTAATAAATTATTAACATTACAAAACTAGACTGCCTTTTTTTCACCTTTTTAAATCATTTTTAAGAGAATATGTTGGAATTTGTATTAAAATCTGACAAAATTGGTTATTAATTTGTAAATCTATAACAATAATTTCACACTTTATTTGACATTTTTAAGACAAACACTGGATTTGTTTTATTAAATCTGACGAAATAGGCCATTCATTTATTATATAATTAAATATATAATTTATTTCACTATTTTAAAAAACATTTTTAAGATAAATTATGGAAATCTATATTAAATCTGACAAAATATGCCATTAATTAAATATATAATTTATTTTACCATTTTTAAAAACATTTTTAAGATAAGTTATGGAAAACAATGTTAAATCTGACCAAATTGGCCATTCATTTGTAAATCTATAACAATTAATTCACACTTATGAACTACTTTTATTTAACATTTTTAGGACAAATTCTGGATTTTTTTTTTTTTATTAAATCTGACGAAGAAGGCCATTAATTTATTATATAATTAAATATATAATTAATTGTACTATTTTAAAAAAAACATTTTAGATAAATTATGAAAATCTTTATTAAATCTGACAAAATTTGTCAATCTTTAAAAAATTGGGCAATAATTTATTAATCTGTAACAATTAGTTGATTAGTAAAGTAAAACTTGTTTTATTTTAATTTGACCATTTAAAAAAAAGTTTTTAATACCACTTATATAATAGTTTCTATTTTGTCAGAAAAATCTGGAAATTTGTATAAACAAAATCTGAAAAAAATTAATTTGTAAATCTGTAATAATTAGTTTGCATTTCTCAACATGTTTTAATATCACTGCATATTGCATTAAAATCTGAAAAAATTGGGCAATTGTTTGTAAACCTGTCAAAACTATTTTTGATTTTTATTTGACTATTTTGAACTTTTTTTTATGATAAATTATGATAAAAGTGGGCATTGATTTGTAAATGTATAATAATTATTTTTTAATAATTTGGAAAGCTTTTGCACCAAAACATTGAACTAAATCATTATTTGCCATGTCAGCACCTTTCTCTGAAGGCTGTAGATTTGTGTCTTGGTCTCCAGTAAAGTCGTCCCTTCCTGTCTGCTCAGCTGTTCTGCTCGTGTAAGAATGGCCTCGAGTCTCATATCAAATCCCAGATCTGCAGCAACATGATCCACTTTCAGCTTTGCTGAGAGCTGCTCCACACACCGCAGGTACTACAGTGAGAAAAGACCAATGACGGGTCATTTCAGGACATATACGACACATTCAAATTATGTTCTAATTCCAAATGATACACAGCGACCAGAAAACTGTTACAGTGTAAGTATCTGTTTACAGTAACAAGTTTTGACAGTATAAATCTACTTCCTCACATGCTGTTTGTCCTGATTTATTCCATCTTTTAAAACTCCAGCCATCAGCAGCTCTTCTTCCAGACTCTTGATTCTGTCTAGCAGCTTCTGTTCGCTTTGTTTTGAGCTGCTCTCATTCTCTTTGCTTCTGGATAGCTGCTCTTCCACCTCTGCCAGCCTGTTTTCCATCTCCATCTGAGACTAGAGCACACAAAGCACATCAGTTGAAAAATAAATACTCAATCTGTTTAATATAATGATATGAGATGCAAACCTTTTGTGCACTTTTCTCCCTGCTGCAAAGGGCAGTAAGTGCCTTCAATATGTCACTCTCTGTGTGTTGAACAGGAAGAGACTTGTCATCCAACAGAGCTTCCACATTCTTCACAAAGGCCTCATGGTGGCTGTGAGACGCCTGAGCTTCATTCTGGCAGCTGTGGAGTTTATTTTGCAGATCTTGAGAGAGATTCTCATAGTGGTGGCAACGCTGCTGTGAGGATGCCAGCTTCACTTCAGTCTCCTGCAAGGAGGTTTTAAGGCTCTGGTTCTCCCTCTCCAAACTTAGTTTCTTCAAGGAGATCATATCCAATTCCTGACAAACAAAATACAGCACATTGCTGAATAATGACACTGCTATTCATCATATGTACTCGTGGACAACAAAACCTGTCTAGCATGATGGGTATATTTGTAGCAATAGCCAAAAATACATTGTATGGGGTCTTTTAGGCCAAAAATCATTAGAATATTAAGTAAAGATCATGTTCCATGAAGATATTTTGTAAATTTCCCAATGTAAATATATCAAAACTTATTTTTTTATTTGTAATATGCATTGCTAAGAGCTTCGTTTGGACAACTTTACTGCAACTTTAAAACATTTTGAATTTTTTTGCAAAAAGTTGTATCTTGGCCAAATACTGTCCTATCCTAACAAACCGTGCATCAATGTAAAGCTTATTTATTCATATAAATCAAAATCAAATAAATTGACCCTTATGACCCTTAGGTTTTGTGGTCCAGGGTCACATATTTACTGAATGAATTCTATTTTGTGCTGCTATTTACAAAAATGGTGACTGTTTTGCTCAAGTATGTCTCACCTTCTCACAAAATATGATGCATTTCATAGCATTTTCGCTTTTTTTGACAACCCTTTGTAAGGTGATAGTCTTGTATTATCCTGTAATTATCAGAAAAACTGCCACAAAGATATGATTCCTGTCTTCTTCTAAGTCAGTTTACAACCTTTTGTTTTCAGCCCATTTTCACAAATGTGAATGATTCTGAATGATACTTTTTTCTTCATTTTTAAAATATACTCATTATTATAAATAATTGTAAAATATAAGAAGAAAACGAAAAAATATTTCATAAAATGTAAATTTTCATTTTAGATCAAATTCATTTTGGTTGCTTTTTAATCTCTCAAAATTAGTAAATCTGTAAAACAAAAAAATACATTTCTGAACTAGTTTTTAAAAAACGTTTTTTAACAGTAAATTCTGGACATTTGTATTCAAATTGACAAAATTGGGCATCAGTTGGTAATAGTCTGTAACAATTAATTTACATTTGGAAATATACTCTATGGAAATGACTTTTTGTCATTTAAAACTAAACTTTTGACATTAGACTGCTTTTATTATGATGGAAAGTTTCTATTCGAGATTGAGCTCAGCATTATCAAATTAGGTCAAATGAGGCCTTTTTTGCAAATCAGCAGAATGCTGATGCAGGGCTATGTTATTGATTTTTCTTTACAGGAAATACTTGAAAATAATTTCATAATGTTAATTAAAAAGCTTTATTTCTTTATGCATATACATTTATTTCTTCTGATTTGCTGGACCTCAAAACTAGAAAATTAAAGCCCAAAAAACAAAACCATTAAGTAAAGATCATGTTTCATGAAGATAATTTGTAAATACCTATAGTAAATATATCAAAACTTAATTTTGATTAGTAATATGCATTGCTTAGAACTTAATTTGGATAGCTTTAAAGGCAATTTTCTCAATATTTAGATTTTTTTGCACCATCAGATTTCAGGTTTTTAAAAAGTTTTATCTCCGCCAAATATTGCTCGATCCTAACAAACCATACATCAATGGAAAGCTTATTTATTCAGCTGATATATAAATCTCAATCCCCAAAAATTATGACTGGTTTTGTGGTCTCATTTTGAAGTGAAATATAACCCATATGTTCTGCACATGTTTTACCCTAAAAGATGATGTTGCTTGTTGATTTCTGAAATGATAGTCAGTTGTATTATTGATCAGTAAGTTACCTGTCTGCTAGAGTCCAGCTCATTGGCTCTTGAGGCTGTGAGCGACTGTTCACGTTCTACATCAGTCGCCAGTCTCTTGACTGTTTCTCTGCTGGCTTTACACTCCACCTCGTACAACTTCACACTCTCCTCTAAAGCACAAATGGAGTTCTTTAGGCGGTCTCTCTCCTTGAAGCAGGTGTCCACCTTGTCATAGAGAGATATGTTAGAGATCGGGAGAATATTGATTGAAAGCATACTGTATGTGAAAATACTCACCACAGATATGATATAATCCGTAGGATCCGCCTTTCCTGCCACATTTACTGAGATTTTGTTTGCTAATGTTGATATGAATTCATCAGATCTTCTTTGGGTATCAACAGCTTCTTGTTTTGCCTTATTGCATTCTGCAAAATGCTGTCTGCAAATATGTGATGATAGAAGAAAATCTATGTATATACATATATATCTATGTTATATACAGTTAAGGGTCAAACGTTTACATACACCTTGCAGAATTTGCTAAATGTTAAATATTTTACCAAAATAAGAGGGATCATACAAAATGCATGTTATTTTTGAATGAGATATTTCACATACAAGAAGTTTACATATAGTCCGCAAGAAAAAGTAATAGTTGAATTTATAAAAATGGCCCTTTATAAAAGTTTACATTTGATTCTTAATACTGTGTTGTTACCTGAATGATCCACAGCTGTGTTTTTGTTTAGTGATAGTTGTTCATGAGTCCCTTGTTTGTCCTCAACAGTTAAACTGCCTGCTGTTCTTCAGAAAAATCCTTCAGGTCCCACAAATTCTTTGGTTTTTCAGCCTATTTGTGTATTTAAACCCTTTCCAACAATGACTGCATGATTTTGAGATCTTTGAGATCTTTTCACACTAAGGACAACTGAGGGACTGATATGCAACTATTATAGAAGGTCCAAATGATGCTTCATAAAGAAACATGATGCATCAAGAGCCAGAGATGTAACCTTCTGAACAAAATGAAGATACGTACATTTTTCTTATTTTGCTAAATATAATTATTATTTTATTTAGTACGGCCCTTCAGAAGCTACAGAAGATACTTACATGTTTCCCAGAAGACAAAATATGTTAAAGTTACTCCCTCAGTGTGAAAAGATGGATCTCAAAATCATACAGTCATTGTTGGAAAGGGTTCAAATACACAAAAGTGCTAAAAAACCAAAGAATTTGTGGGACCTGAAGGATATTTTTGAAGAACAGCGGGCAGTTTAACTGTTGAGGACAAACAAGGGACTCATGAACAACTATCACTAAACAAAAACACAGCTGTGGATCATTCAGGTAACAACACAGTATTAAGAATCAAGTGTATGTAAACTATATGTTAATGTTAAATATCATTCTCAGGTCAGTACTAAATAAAAAAATAACATGCATTTTGTACGATCCCTCTTATTTTGGTAAAATAATTAACATTTTGCAGATTCTGCAAGGTGTATGTAAATGTTTGACCTCAACCGTATATACAAACTGTAGTGTACTGTAAATTCTCACTTTGATTTGATCTCAAGTTCCATTATTTTCCCTTTGATCTCCTCATTCTCTGTTGTAAGTGTCTGTATCCTCATGTCCATAAAGCTTTTGGAAGAGGTGATGGAGAGCATCTCTTGCTCTGTGTTGTAGTTGCGTTCTCTGAGAGAGCTGATGAGAGACTCCTGTCTCGCTTCTTTCTCTGTATGTCGATCTACAGCATCCTTTAAGTTCTTCAAAGTCTCTTCCTGAGAGGCAACTTTGGATTGGCTTTCCAAGAGCTGTTAAAAACAAATAAGTTATTTCACTGAGAGAATGTGCATCCAAAACACCACAAACTCTCAGTGAATATAAGAACCTGTGATTGGAGTTTGTTGTATTTGGTCTGCAGGACAGCCAGCTCCTCACGCGCTGTCTCCGTGGCCTGTTTATAGTGAGTGAGGTGCTGCTGGATTACAGACTCCTCCATTGCCAAACCGCTGTCAATCAAACCTGAATGTTGACAGACAGAACTTGATGTATCCATAGCAATAGTAACATTGACCCAGCTAACAGTGTACATTTTCAGAACTTTTCTTTCGTTATGAACAAACGTTCTTCTAGTAAAATTAGAATGTTCGTTCAAAGGGTTTCTGGTTTTGGTTTTAATCATGTTCTCAAAATTAAAAAGAAAACTTTTTTTGTTTTAATCTGAAATGTTTCACTTTGATATTCTAGCTTTTTAAAAGTAACTACTTATGTTTAAAAAACTTTTCTGAACAGAGAATTTTTTTCAAACATTTTAAAAAATAACAGTAAGATTTTTTTTAAAAGTCCCTTCTACTCACCAAGCCTGCATTTATTTGATCCAAAATACTATGTTTACTATTAAAAATAAAATGATTTCTATTTTAATATATTTTAAAATGTAATTGTATTTTCAACATCATTACTCCAGTCTCCAGTGTCACTTTTTTATAATAATTTTTGGAAACAAATTATAGAAATTAATACTTTAATTTAGCAGGGATGCTTTAAATTAATTAAAGTGATGATAAAGACATTTATAATGTTACAAAAGATTTCTATTTCAGATAAATGCTGTTCTTCTGAACTGTTAGTTTTTAACATAATAATAATAATAATAAATGCTTTTGAGCCGAAAATTAGAAGGATCTGAAGGATCACATGACTAGAGTAATGATGCTAAAAATTCAGCCTTTAAATCACAGGAATAAATTACATTTTAAAATATATTAAAAAAGAAAACAGTTATTTTAAATAGTAAAATTATTTCACATTTGTACTGTTTTTGCTGTACTTTGGATCAAATAAATGTAGGCTTGGTGACCTTACTGTCCAAAAAATTTTAACTGGTAGTGTACATTAGCAATATGTTCTTAAAACATTTATGTTAGCTGGGCACAATGAATATTTATTTTTATTAACTTTTTATAGTATTAAAATGCAATGCTGTTTGGTTATAAATGAACAAAATGTACAGATGATCATAAAATATATAATGAGGGTGGTATAAGACATAAATCACAATTTGTTTAGTTAACTGACTAAATTAGTCCTTGTTGGGAAGTCCTGTAGATGTTTTAGCATTTTATTGATCCTGACACAAATCAAATGATATATGGATATAGCAGTAGACCGTAAAGCAATTAAAGACGACAATTCTCTTTGTGAAGAAAACAAAATAAAAATGTATAACTCCATAAACTGACACAATGTACAAAAACTCACTTGTCAGAGTTGTTGCTCCACGTTAAAAGCAAACCTTCTCTTAATGCACAGTGTTCTGTAGATTATTCATGTTAATATGTCGCTGAAGTTTATCAGGTCTCCAAGCAACACAACAACATTTAACGTGTTCACCTTTAGAGGGCGCGCCATCAAATGTCAAAACAGTGACTGGAAGTACATTTTTACATTTCAATAGTGGCTGATCAGAGCGACGTACAATGTTTTCATTTTATTTTTAATTTAATTTACTGACACAATGGACTACCTGCCTCCTGACAAGCTGCTGAAGAGTCTTGATAAATGTCTATTTAAGTTAAAATTCTCTTTGATTTTAACTATTTCGGAATTAAAACATGATTTTAGATAGATAGATAGATAGATAGATAGATAGATAGATAGATAGATAGATAGATAGATAGATAGATAGATAGATAGATAGATAGATAAGGCTCAAAATATAATATATAAATAAGTCTGCAGAGGCGGGGCGACATTTACGTCCGATGGGACGTCACCAAAACACAGGAAGTGCCCGGATCACTTGTGCAGTTCGAACTGTCAAATAAACTTTATGTGAATGTTTGAGAATGTTGCAACATTTGTATCTACAGTGTAACAGTTTCTATCACCGAACGTTCTAATATTTGGCGGGAGTGTACGCGGCAGGTACGCTAAAGGTTAAAGCGAATGCGTTACTGTAAAATATTAGAATCAAATGTAAATTAGTGTACAGCTTGCGTTTACAGTAGTGTATTCATAGTGTATGTGCTTTATGTCAGCTGATCAGAACGAAGCATGCACGTGTTTTCTCTCTCTCTTTGCATTTGCTTCAGTTGACCTTAAGAATTAACCATGAAGAGGGTTTTATATTATTAGATGTGACCAATACACTGTGTTGTCATGCTTGTCATTCAAGGTCATTTAAAATAAATGCCACTTGGACACAAAATGCATGCTGATATAGACAGAATGTAACACTGTTTTAATGCTGAAACTGTTTGATTCGTACAGGAATGTCTCTCAAGATTTTATGGAGGTTACATCAGCCTTTGAAAAGCACACAAGCCTGTGGATTTGCTCTCAGGACACTAAATGGATTAAACAGTGTCACCGGCAACAGGTTAAACTGCACAACATCTACACAAAACCTTTTTAAAGACTGGAGGAATTGTCACACTGGTTTACGTCACCATAGATATTTATTGCAAAGAGGAGTGTGTGAGAGACCACATTATGACATGCTGACGCCTTTAAGTTTAAAATCCAAACCATGGAGTTTAAAAACGAGATTGCAGTCCACAACGACCACCACCAAATCAGTGCTGAAACAAGGAGGCATTCCCGGAAAAAGGACTTTTAAGGGACCAAGAACCAAACAGCCTTCACGAACCACTCAGCCTAGTCTGGAGGAGGTGTGTGATGATTGTTTATGTTAAAATCATATAAAATCCTAGTATATGATTATGTATCTAACTATTTTTACAGGACATGATGCAGTGCATCGCATACGCGACTGCAGATCAGTACCATTTACCAACACTCTGTCATGATCTCATAGCTCATGGCTTCGCTGAAATCAAAGAATTTCCCAAAGGTCAGTTTATCTGCATCACTTTTTCATGTTTACATAAATTTTGCATTCCATTCTTGTTTTAAGGATACGCATATTTGTATTAAATACATTTTGTGGGTTTCAGATGCTTCTAATGTTTTGGTGATGGGAGCAGAGAATGCTGCAAAACCTTATGATAGTGGCACCATATTCGTCTTCAGGTATGCTGAATGATGTTTTGTCAGTTGTATTTCTTTGGGTTTGATTTTTTGTTTTGTTTATCTTATAGAGAAGGCTCCGTGGTGTTTTGGAATGTTGAAGAGAAAACTGTGAGTAAGAGTTATTTTTTATTTATAAAATTTGGAATAATAAAGATTTTGTTTTATGCTCACCAAGTCTGCATTTATTTGATTAGACATACAGTAAAAACAGCAATATTGTGAAATATTATTACAATTTGAAATAACTGCTATTTATTTGAATATATTGTAAAATGTAATTTATTCCTGTGATGCAATGCTGAATTTTCAGCATTATTACTCCTGTCTTTAGTGTCACATGATCCTTCAGAAATCACTCAAATATGCTGATTTGGTGCTTAAGAAACATTTATTATTATTATGATTTATCACATGTATATATGTGTCTGTGTTAATACGCATGTGTATACTCAATTAAACATTTGTTTATACTCAGATAAAAACAGTGATGAGGATACTGGAACAGCATGAAATTCAACCATATGAAGTCGCTCTGGTCCACTGGGAAAATGAAGAGATCAATTATACAGTAGGAGAGTGAGTCACAAATTTTTCATTTCTTAATGCAACATATATTTAAATCATATATAGTTGAAGGAAAAGTTTACATACACCTTGCAAAATCTGCAAAATGTTAATTATTTGACCAAAATAAGAGGAATCATATAAAAAGTGCTTGTTATTTTTTATTTAGTACTGACCTGAATAAGGTTTACATATAGTCCATAAGAGAAAATAATAGTTGCATTTATAAAAAAAAAAAAAAAGATCCCATTTAAAAGTTTGCATACACTTGATTCTTAATACTGGGTTGTTACCTGAATGATCCACATCTGTGTTTTTGTTTAGTGATAGTTGTTCTTCTATTACAGAAGGTTCAAACACTCACTGATGCTTCAGATAGAAAAACGATGCATTAAGAGCCAGGGGGTGAAAACTTTTGAATGGAATGAGGATGTGTACATTTTTCTTACTTTGCCTAAATATCATAATTTTTATTCATTTAGTACTGCCCTTCGGAAGCTACATAAGATACTTACATGTTCCCCAGAAAACAAAAGTTAAATTTACCCTGATCTCCAATTTCAAAAAGTTTTAACCCCCAGCTCTTAATGCATAATTTTTCCTTCTGAAGCATCAGTGAGCGTTTGAACCTTCTGTAATAGTTGCATACGAGTCCCTCAGTTGAACTTCTGAACAGGGTCATTTTTATAAATTTAACTATTATTTTCTCTTGTGGACTATATGTAAATGTATTTTTGGTGAAATATCTTATTCAGGTCAGTAGTAAATAAAAAATAACATGCATTTTGCATGATCCCTCTTATTTTGGTCAAATAATTAACATTTTGCAGATTCTGCAAGGTGTATGTAAACTTTTTACTTTAACTGTAATACCTACTAAAGGTTTCTGTATTTTGGGTTTATTTATTTGTTGTTTTAGGGGTAATTCAAAGCTCCATCGTGGAATTTTCTTGTTTAACGAAGAGCTGGATTATGAGCAGGTTGTTCTGGAGAAGTTTGCATTTTCCAACGCTTTATCTTTGTCAGGTGGGATAATGTTTGCATTTTCACACATTTTTATCAAACATTGATCACAAAACACTGATAACTAATTATATTTTCATGTTTCCATTTTTGTGTTATTCTGCTTTTAACGTGCTTTCAGTAAAACTAGCAATATGGGAGGTCTCTCTCGACAACTTTGTTGAGTCCATCCAGTCAATTCCTGAGGTAGATCCACTTATGTACTCTTTCATAGGTAATAGCAGCATTTGCAAGCTAAAATAATTCTGTATATTAATTAACACGAATGTGAACAGATTCTTTTTTTTTTTTTTTTTAAACTGCAAAATATACCTCTGTTTGAAATGTTGTAATTATAGACATAAACCTATTTAACAGATGCTGAAGTCTGGACAAAGAGTGAAACTGTCCAGGGCTGAAGTTATGCAGAAGATAGGGGAGCTCTTTTCCCTGAGGTCAGGCTGATTTTGTGTCACTTTATCTGATTTATTTTGTATGAGATAACCTGCTGTTGTTTAATTATTACAAGCTTTTTAACCTTTTCAGGCACTGCATAAACCTCAGCTCTGATTTACTGATCACACCTGATTTCTACTGGGACAGAGAAGATCTTGAGCAGCTCTATGACAAGACCTGTCAATTCCTCAATATTAACAGAAGAGTTAAGGTTAGTGAAAGATTGTTTTGCATCTGTCATAAAAATAATAGTAAATGTAGTCACCCTCAAGCCATTCAAGATGTAGATGAGTTTGTTTCTTTAACATTGCATCACTTGCTCACCAATGGATCCTCTGCAGTGAATGGGTGCCGTCAGAATTAGGGTCCAAACAGCTGATAAAAACATCACAATAATCCACACAAATCCAGTTCATACAATAATGTCTTAAGTGCTTTGTAAGACACAAATACATCAAGGCATTTGAACTTTTACGCTATTTATGGTGAAAATACTAGTCCATAGTCCATAATAACGTTTCCTCCAGTGAAAAAGTCCATCTACTGTTGTCCTTTCACATCAAAATCCACAAACATATTTGGTTAGAACATTTACTCTGTCTTTACTGGTAAACAGTGATCGATCTGTATATTTCTCTCCAGCTTCAGACGACTTTTTCACTGGAGAAAGCGATATTATAGATAGAGGACTTGTATTTTAGCCAAAGGCAATGGTTCATTTTAAAAACGTTTTAATGATGTATTTGTTTATTACAAACACACAGTTTGTAGTTTCACAAGACATAATTAAAAGACTGGAGTTTGGAATAAATTATTGTGACGTTCTTATTAGCTGTTTGGACTCGGCACCCATTCACTGCAGAGGAACCACTGATGAACATGTTATGTAATGCTAAATTTCCCAAAATCTGTTTTTATCATGAAATAAATTCATCTACAACTTGGATGGCCTGAGGATGAGTACATTTCCAGCTCATTTTCATTTTAGAATTGTTCTTTAAAAAGGACATGATATGAATATCCTGATAAAATGATGTAAAAAAATGCTGCATTGATCCTCATGCACGGTTTTATTTTTAGGTTGTGAATGAGAAGTTACAACACTGCACTGAACTAACAGACCTGATGAGGAATCACCTCAGTGAGAAACACAGCCTAAGACTGGAGTGGATGATCGTCATACTGATCACAATCGAGGTTATTAAACGCTTATATCCATTTTAAACACCAGTTTGAATAATGGACAGTAAATAACATTTAGCTGCACTGTTATTTGAAATGTTTGCATCATATCCCGTATCTCCTCCAATTTTGTTTTAATGTACACATTTTGCGAATGAAATGCAAATCTTATTTCTTATTTTCTTCTCTCTATAGGTGATGTTTGAACTTGCGCGTGTAATCTTCTGAAGACCCACAGATACAGTCTTACAATGGCATGCAGTGACTGTTTGTAAACCAGCAAATCACTCTGTTTTCTGTAGATGAAGTACTCATTGATCAGTCATCTGACCTTATGCTATTCTTAATGTGACACTGACCTGAAATAAAGTTGTTGTTTTTTAGAAAGACCGGATGAATAGCGTCTCATTCAGTTTCTGTTTTGGTTTGATTGTGAGATAGAAATCACTGTTGACTCAATGTCCTGAAATGACTGAACCCCTGCTGTAAAATCCAGATTAAGCGGATAGCTGTTTTGGAACTTATAAATAAGCTTCAGTAATATAATACAGCTCCAAAATGTGCACAACAATTTAAATGCTGCCTTATTGCCAATGGCATGGAACTTTTTGTAACTGTTTTATAAGCGGGTTGTGCTTACATAGCCTCCAATAATGCTAGACAAACTGTCTAAACTGGTTTCTGGAACATGGCAACACATACACTACCAGTCAAAAGTTTTAGAACAGTAAGATTTTTTAAATGTTTTTTTAAAAAGTCTCTTCTGCTCACCAAGCCTGCATTTATTTGATCCAAAGTACAGCAAAAACAGTACAATTTAGTAATGTTTTTACTATTTAAAATAACTGCTTTCTATTTGAATATATTTTAAAATGTAATTTATTCCTGTGATTTCAAAGCCGAATTTTTTAGCATCATTACTCCAGTCACATGATCCTTCAGAAATCATTCTAATATTCTGATTTGTTGCTCAAAAACATTTATTATGTTGAAAACAGCAGATTTTCTTTTAGGTTTCTTTGATGCATAGAAAGTTCAGAAGAACAGCATTTATCAGAAATAGAAATCCTTTGTAACATTATAAATGTCTTTATCATCACTTTTGATCATTTTAAAGCATCCTTGCTAAATAAAAGTATTAACTTCTAAAAAAACAAAAATCCCCCTAAAAAAATTATACCGACACCAATCGTATGAAATAAATGCTGATCCTTGGATCTTTCTTTCCATCAAAGGATCCTGAAAAATATTTACTCAACTGTTTTAAATATTGATAATAATATTAATAAATGTTTCTCGAACCGCACACCAGCACATTAGAATGATTTCTGAATGATCATGTGACACTTATTTTAATTAGTAAATTATTTTACAATATTACTGACTTTGCTGTATTTTCGATCAAATAAATGACTTTAATAAGACTTTAAAATTAAGAAAAGAATCTTTAATTTTTTTTGATTGGTAGTGTATACATATATCTTAATCTTGATTTTCCAGATTTTACATATTCATTTATTCTTAATTTCACTAGTTAATAAAAATGATACTCAACAGAACCTGCTAACAAATACAACATGAGGTCATGCTTGTGTTCCAAAGTTCTTGCAGCTGATTGATTGATCAGCCTCTAGTGATTGACAGCCGTTCGATACGGCGCGCGCTCACGTCATGTGATTCAAACCCTCCGGAAAACGGCAGCGGAGCGGATCACTAAACTGACTGACTGAACTCGCGCTGCACGGTGGAGAAGTTTCCTCCGTTTTTCAGCCAGCAAACTAAACTGCGAACGTCATTAGAGTTCTGACGAGAAAGAGTAGACGGTAAGTGACGCTTTAAAAGTTTCATTTCAAACAAGTGTTTAATAAACCGGTTGTCGGCTAGTTTTTACCCTACTAACTAACGAAGGGCACTATCGATTACTCACGGATCCTGACCGAAAATTATTAATATTTTGACCGTTTTCTTCTTGGCATTGCTTTCCCTTATCGGAAGATTAACCTTTTTCATTTCGCCGTTCGTTTGTGTGGTTTTGTTTACCTCGTTTGAAGTGTAACGTTATTTTATCGGGTTCATTGCGTGAGCGCGTGTTTCCTATTTGTCCGCGGAAACTTTTGTACTCTGAATTCACCAGCATGGGCGGGGCTTCAACACACACATTTACACACACAAAGTTGCCTCAAAACCTATTTAAACACTGAAACCTTACTTCTGACAGTTTTATATGTGAAATAGGACATTATGTAGGTTGTGTACACATTTTTGAGAAATGTCATCACGAATATAGTTGGTCAAAAGTTTACATACACCTTGCAGAATCTTCAAATGTTAAGGGATCATACAAAATGCATGATATTTTTTCATTTAGTACTGACCCGAATAAGATATTTCACATGGAAGATGTTTACATATAGTCCACAACTTTTGTTTATAAAAAAAAAAAAAGTTTATAAAAATGACCCCATTCAAAAGTTTACATAAACTTGATTCTTAGTATTGTGTTTGGTACCTGATCTGTTTTTTTTTTGTTTAGTGATAGTTGTTCATGAGTCCCTTGTTTGTCCTGAACAGTTAAACTACCCACTGTTCTTAAGAAAAATCCCACAAATTCTTTGTTTTTGTTTTTCAGCTTTTTTGTGTATTTGAACGCTTTTTGACAATGATGTTTGATTTTGAGATCCATCTTTTCACACTGAGGACAACTAAGGGACTCATATGCAACTATTACAGAAGGTTCAAACACTCTCACTGATGCTCCAGAAGGAAAAACCATGCATTAAGAGCCAGGGTATAAACTTTTGAACAGAATGAAGATGAGTACATTTTTCTTATTTTGCCTTAATATCATATTCACATATGTTTTTTCTACTCCCCAGCTCATAATGCATTGTGTTTCCTTTTGAGCATCAGCGAGTGTTTGAACCTTCTGTAATAGTTGCATATGACTCTATCAGTTGTCCTCAGTGTGAAAAGATGGACCTCAAAATCATAGTCATTATTGGAAAGGGGTCAAATACACAAAAATGCTGAAAAACCAAAACATTTGTGGGACCTGTGGATCATTCAGGTTACAACACAGTATTAAGAATCAAGTGTATCATCAAGGGTCGTTTTTATAAATTCAATTATAAATTGTGGACTATATGTACACAATTTTTATCTGAAATATCTTATTCAGGCCAGTACTAAATAAAAAAATAACATGCATTTTGAATGATCCCGCTTATTTTGGTGTACTACTCAACTGTAGGTTTTACTGTATTTGTTAGAAATACTGGAGTTTTGGTGAGCAAAATGCATATGTAATAAGGTGCAAGATAATTTACTGAACCTACTGAAAACCTTATAAATATTTTATTTGTGTGTGTTTGTATTTAAGTGTAGAAAAATGGACTTGGCCCATCATGGTCTTGTTCTCCTCAAGCGCCTCAATGCTCAGCGAGAGTTTGGTTTCCTCTGTGACTGTACTGTGGCCATCGGGGATGTTCTTTTCAAAGCCCACAAAGCCGTTCTCGCAGCGTTTTCAAACTACTTCCGCATGCTGTTCATCCATCAAGACAGGTAGCATGAACTTGATTGCAAAAAAGTTCTTCATTCACATTTGCAGTAATGTAATTAATCAATCAATAAAATGATTGTTTATGCTTCTCTTTTGCAGTGACTGTGTTCGACTGAAGCCTTCAGACATACAAGCAGATATCTTCAGCTACCTGCTTAACTTAATGTACACTGGAAAATTCACCACACAGCCCATTGACCCGCTTCGCCTTGAGCAGGGTGTAAAATTCCTGCATGCTTACCCTTTATTACAGGAGGCAAGTCTTCTTATCAACCCAGAGTCCCAGTATGCACCTTTAACAAACTCACTTTATGGCATACAGATACCTGATCAGTCATGCATCCAGTCTGGAAGAAATACAGCATGCAAGGATGACGTCTATGCTAAAAACTCTGAAAACACCAGCCGAGAGTTATTGGAAATGTCCGATTATAGATCTCCACAGCCTTTCGGCATAGAGTCACCCACCAAAAACCCAGCAGCCACGATGGTCCAACACCTCACATATGGCATAATGACTAAGAGTGCTTCGTCCAGAAAGCATTACACCTGCAATTATTGTGGAATGCGCTTTAACCAGAGGTGCAAGTTGAAGGAGCATCTATTTGTGCACACCAACCAAGCAACTGAGCCACAGGTCACAATGTCTATGCAAAATGGTCACACTATTGAGCTTGAAGGTCAGGATATGGAGGAGGACCATTTTCATGCTGACAGTGATGTTATTAGTGATACCGATCAACAGGCGTGGATGGAAGACACCCCGCCGCCCTCTGAAATCGCTGATATAGACAACCTGGAGGGCACCGAGATGGGTCGTGAAATGAAACGCAGAAAATTTGAGTGTCCTACCTGTGCTCGCAAGTTTATTCAGAAGAGCCACTGGCGTGAGCACATGTACATTCACACTGGAAAGCCGTATAAGTGCAGTGCTTGCGGAAAGAACTTCTGCAGAGCCAATCAAGCTGCTCGACACGTTTGTTTGAGTCAGGACGCAGACTCGTATATCATGGTCAACAAGCAGAGTTTGGTTCTGTGTGGTGGAGAAGACAACAGTCAAGTGGAAGCTCTCTTTCAGTCTTCCGAAAGACCGTATAAATGTAGCCTTTGCGCAGCACCTTTTACAAGTCCTTCTGAGGTTCCCAAACATCAGTGTTTGACAGAGAGTGAAGCTGTACCACTGGCAGACAATTCAATGGGGGAAAATCCAAATAATGACTTGGAGACTACTTCTGAAGTAAACATTTCTTCTTAGAATGTCATGCTAAAGCAGTATTAGTTTATTTCAGTGTCAGTATTTAACCATTTTTATGTGTTTGTGTTATGAACTGTGAGAGAAATAAGTATTTTTTTAAAGGTCTGCTGCATTATTTCATTCATGTCTTGCTTTCTTCTTCTATTGAAAGGTCAGTTGTGAATTTATTTGAAATTAATAAAATGCCAAAACTGTTGGATGTTTTCCGCCAGAAACACTTCTGAGTTACTGCTTTAAAGTATCCTACATTTATTCTGCTAAAGAAAAACAATGATATTGGTGTGCTGTACATTGACTTTTCATAAATCATAAGTCAAAAATTGTTAAAGTTTCTTTTATTTAAATAAAATTTGAGTTTATCATTTGTATTAAACCATACATTTTAAATGTCTCAAAATCCAGACACAATACTACACTCTTGTATTTAGCTGATTGTTAATATTGCAATTTCTTCAAAGATGCATAGTCTGTATAATCAAATAGTCTGTACAGATGGTTTTAAACACTTCTTAGCAATATATTAGAATAATAAGTTAAAATTTAGTTTTTAATACTGTAATGGCTTATTGTATCAGGCCAGATGCAAACCCCTGTAATACAGGCAAGGCAGCTTTTATAATGTAATGATCATTTGCAGTACAGAGTGTTTTGATCTTCATTATACAGAACATTTATATATGTTAAGTGCTTCTCTTGGGACAAAAATAAATTGCTAAAAAATTAAAAGTAATTGCAACATTAGTTTGCGTGCTTCATTTTTTATGCCAAAAATATAGTCATAAATATTTTCTGGAAATTGGCTGGGTGTATCTGTAAATTAAAATTGTAAATTACAAAAAACAGAAGTAACAGTGACATATGGCAACAAAAATCATGAGTTTGATAAGATTTTGACTGTTCTTTGTAAAACAAATTAAACAATCTGTCATTTTCAGCCAATAAGTGATTACAACTGACTGAATAATTTTAGATATGTAATGCAACATACTATAATGTGGCATAAGCCCATTCTAATGTCTGAAATAGAATTAAAAAAAAAACTCATACATACATTGACACATATCCTTAGTAAAAAATGACAAAATAGCTGCTTTTCAAGGGTTTCATATGTCGAAATATTTTCTGTGTCAAAGTAAAATGTAAAAATGTAGTGATTGATCAAACAACAGCCTGTCCACTGAATAACTGCTGTTTTTGCACTTGTTTTCACTTTTGCTTAATGGAACTTTAATGATGCAGTTTTTTTTTTTTTTTTTACTTTTTTTTTTTTTTTTTTTATTTAAACAATACAAAAATAAAAACAAACAACAGCAAAAATAGATATTGTACATAGTTGCACTGGATTTATGCTACACAGCATACATGGTTATTATCCTATATTTACCTCTCTTTGCATAGAGTTATGCCACAAAAAAAGAAGAATAAAAAAGAAAATATCTTATACTTACATACATAACATACATAACATAGAAACAAAGCCAAACAAGTGAGGTTATAACTTAAAATACAATTACAGTTTACTTAGATGAGTATGTCTTTGTATTCCTTGTAAATCAGCCACTTTTCCCAGTCCCTTTGGAAATCACCTTTTTTCATCTTTAATGTATATGTAAGTTCTTCCATCACCCGGATTTCTTCGATAATTTCAAACCATTGTTTACAATTCAATGTGGTGTCATTAAGCCAATTTCTTGTTATAGTCTTTTTACAAGCCACAAGAAGAATCTTACATAAATATTGATCGCTTTTGGATACTATACCTTTAATATTTCCCATAAGTAGGAATAGAGGGGATCTGGGTATACTATATCCAAGTACTTCAGACATAACTACCTGCACATTATCCCAAAAGGATTGGATTTTCTTACAGCTCCAAAAAATGTGTGTGTGGTCTGCTGTTAAATTTCCACATTGTCTCCAGCACTCCTTTTGCTTGGAGACTTGTTTGCTTTTGATCTTAGGTGTTATAAAGAAACGAATAAGACATTTCCAGGAAAACTCCCTCCATATTTGTGAGCTAGTGGTAGTTTGGTGTAATATCCACATATCGTACCAATCTGTTTCAGGTATTACAATCTTTAATTCTTTATCCCATTTCGATTTTATATATAATGTGGAAGAGGGGCTGCAACTCATTAACACATCATATATGGAAGAAATTAATCTAGGTAATGTGTGATTGTAGGCATCCATCATCATTTTGGTAAGAGGATGGATATTATTTACTCTAATTTTCCTTTTTTTATTGTAGTAATCCCTTAACTGGAAATATCTAAATAAGTCCTGATTTCTGAGTCCAAAATTATCTTTTAAGTCCTGGAAACTTTTAATTTCACCCTCAGTAACTACACTGCACAATGCCGTTAATCCTCTCTCCTTCCATTGTTGAAATATTGGATCTTCCCTTCCTGACTTAAATTCTTCATCATGTATAATCCACCTAAGTATTCCAATTTCTTTCTCCAATTTGAAATGTTTAACAATTGAATGCCAGACTTTTAATGTAAATGTCACTATTGGGCCCAGTTTATCTTTAATATGTTCATGAATTTCACTCTCCCCTATAAAAGATTGAACTTGAAGATCTTGTATATTTGTTTCTACGTCTTTCCATTTGGCTAAGTAGCTAGAAGTACACCAATAAAAAATGGGACGTATTTGTGCTGCATAGAAATAGTTTTTAAGATTTGGGAGAGCCATACCACCTTTTTCTTTAGGTAATTGGAGTGTTGAATAACGAACTCGAGGTCTTTTACCCTCCCATATATACCTAGATATTAATTTGTCCCATTCACAGAATTGCTTTGGTGGGATTTCCATTGGGAGTGATTGAAACAAATAGAGCAGACGTGGTAAAATATTCATTTTTACTCCTCTTATCCTATCACTAAAGCTCATGGGGTATGTGGACCACCTCTCTATATCGCTCTTTATGTTACTAATAATTGGATTGTAATTGGCAGAATACAATTTTGTTAGATCTTTAGTCAAATTTACACCTAGATATTTTAGGCAATTTGCATCCCAATTAATGTCATAGTTTTGTTTGAGCTCCATGTTTGGTTTACAATTAAACATAAGAATTTGGGTTTTTGTTACATTTAATTTGTATCCAGCGTATTCATTAAATTCCCCTAATACTTGCATAAGGTTTGTGAAATGTTTCTTAGGTTCAGCTAAATAAATCATAACATCATCCGCAAAAAGACTAATTTTATGTTCTATTCCATTGATTTCCACCCCTGGTATCAACAAATGCTGTCTAATTAATTGAGCCAGTGGTTCTATATAAATGGCGAATAGCGAAGGACTAAGACAGCAACCCTGCCTAGTTCCTCTTTCCAGGCAGAATCTTTCTGATAAAGACCCATTTACTCTCACTCTTGCTGTCGGGTTTTGATATATTGACTTTATGCACTGTATAGATTTGCTGTTAAAACCCAATTTTTCTAGCGATAAATACAGAAAATCCCAGTCGACCCTGTCAAAGGCCTTCTCAGCATCAAGACTGATTAGAGCAACCGGTAATTTATTTCGATAAACCCTATCTATTATATGAAGAGTTCTTCTAATATTTTCATACGTTTGCCGGCCTTTAACAAAACCTGTTTGGTCCTCATCTATCAAATCAGGTAGAAACATTTGTATTCTGGATGCTAATATAGAACTATATATTTTATAATCTGTATTGAGGAGTGATATAGGTCTATAATTTTGACAGTGGTCCTGGTCTTTTCCCCCCTTTGGGATTACAGAAATTATAGCCTCTTTCCATGACGGAGGAATTTTACCTTCTTTTATGACCCAATTAAAAGTGTCCCTTAACAATGGCATCAGTTCTTTACTAAAAATTCTATACCACTCTGAAGGGAATCCATCACTCCCTGGAGCTTTGCCTGACTTTAGTCGGCCCATGGCACTTTGTAATTCCTCAGTAGTTATTTCAGCAGTTAAGATTTTATTTTGTAAATCACCAATAGAGGGTAAATCTAATGTATTTAGAAACTCTTGTACTTTTGTTCTATCCACAGTGGAGGTCTGTTTGTATAATTCTTCATAGTAATTCTTAAAAATATTTTCAATATCTTTTGGATCATTTTTTATTTGATTTGTTTTGGGATCGTATAGTTTCGAGATTAAGTTATTAGTTTGTTGTTTACGCATTCGTCTTGCCAATAGTTTAATTGCTCTTGGTCCTGCTTCATAATAATTTTGTTTTAAAAATCTTGCCTTTTTCTCTACTTCTAACTGTAATAAGCTGTTAATTTCCTTTCTCAATTTTCCAATTTGAGCCATCACCTCTTTATTAGCATTGCATTTATGTTTACACTCCAATTGTTTCAATTCTGAAGTAAGTTTTTCATAATGAGCTACCCTTTCTTTTTTAAAAGTACTTGTAATGGCTATTAATTTTCCTCGAATCACTGCCTTAAGTGCATCCCATAGTATGGAGGGGTCCACCTCGCCATTGTTATTTTCCTCTACATATCTTTTGATTTCTGTGCGAATTTGTTCAATTATTAATTTGTTATTTAGTATTCCTTGATTTAATCTCCACAGTGTGTTTTTCCCTCCCCCCCCCAGGGAAATCCTCACATAGATCGCACAATGATCTGATACATCAGCTACTCCAATTCTACATTGTTGTATCCTGTGTCTGTTTTCCTCTTGTAAGAGAAAGTAATCTATTCTAGAATATACAGAATGGGTGGCAGAGTAGTGACTATAGTCCTTCTCCATTGGGTGTAATTCCCTCCAGGCATCAATTAATCCCATTTCTGTACACAAGTGATTCATGAATTTTGTTATATGATTTTTGTTTCTTTTATGACTTGTTGTATCCATCTCATGGTTTAGCACTATATTTAGATCCCCTCCACATATACAAACCCCCTCCATTTCCTTAGCTACGATATCAAATAACGATTTGAAATATTGTTTATTGCTTTCCGGTGGAACATAAACATTCACAAGAGTTACTATGTTACCATTAATTGTTCCTTTAACAATAACATATCTCCCTTCTTTATCCTTTATTTCTTTCTGACATTCAAAATTGAGACTTTGTGGAATTAAAATAATAACCCCTCTCCTACGACGGTTTGAGCATGAACTATAAAAAATATTTTTAAAACCAAATTTTTTAAATTTTTCATGCTCCTCATTTGACATGTGTGTTTCTTGTAAGAAGAAGATATGTGTTTTTTCTTTTTTCAATTTGGCTATTACCCTAGACCTTTTGGCCGGATTTCCCAAACCATTAACATTCAAAGACATTATCTCAATGTCCCGCTCCTGCATATGTCTTTCTTTTCAACAATCCTCATAAAACGATAACCCCACTGGCTAACATTTGAACAAGTAAGAACAACTGAACAACATTTACGTAAATCAAAACCATTTGAATGATCGAACAGAATATCAACTGACCTCCATTTGGGAATGATCACCCACAACTTAGGGTTTTGAGTCTCTCTCTCCATTAGGGGGTAAAGCCTCAGCTGAACGGAGGGCCCCCTTCTAGATATGCGGTGCTGCCTACTATAGGTTTTTGCACCCATACCAGATAAGTTTTCTTAGATGTCCATGTCTCCCGTTTGTCAAGCTTATACACGAAAACCCCTTACTATATTATTTGAATTATTAAACAGTAATTTTCGGCTGACACTCACGTCCATTGTTCCCTCTTGACTTGGTGTATTAGTCCCTTGTTTAAGTCGCATATAGATGTTCTCTTACAAATTCACCGCGTTCTTTCGCCGAAAATCCTCTAGCCGCTTCCGTGCCCTTCTGCTTGCCTCTTCTCTCCGCTCTTTGGTGACCCGCTGCCAAGCCGAACTTTTCCTTGCCTCGAGTCGTTCCAAAAGCGTTGTAGTACCCTCTGCCTCTTCGGAATCAGCTACTTTATAACCTCTATCGCGTAGATCTTTCTCAACTTCTTTCGCGTCGTTGTACGTTTTTACTCCGTTATTCCAATGTACTCTCATTTTAGTGAATGGGGTCTGAAAGCGGATCCCCGCTTCTTTCAGGATTTTCTTGACTCTGGCGTATGACTTGCGATGCTGCACCACAGCTGAGGGGTAATCGTGATCGAAGAAAATCCTCCTCTCTCCGATTGTGATTATTCTCTTGCTCCAGGCTTTACTCAGGACCATTTCTTTCGTACTGTATTGTAAAAAGTTCACAACGATAGCCCTCGGTGGCTGATCTGCTTTAGGCTTTGGCGCCAGAGCTCTGTGCGCCCGCTGAATTTGACAGTCTGCGTCAATGCCAAGCTCCCTCCGCATTAGTTCTTCAACAAACTGAGTGACCGACCCCTTTTCTGCATCCTCTGGTACTCCGAAAATGCGCAGGTTATTTCTTCTGGACCGCGACTCGAGGTCAGTCAATTTGTCCATCATCTTTTTGTGCTCTTGTATAAATTCCTGTAGTAGGCCATCAGTCTCGGAGCTCCAGCACTCCATTTCTTCAACACGTGAAAGAGTGGTCTCGACCTTTGCATTTTGTTCTTTTATTTCTTGTGTTGTGAGTGCGATTTTCTGATTGATGTCCTCCTTAAATTCCTCTAATTCGTGTTTCATTTGAGTCTTGAGTTCGTCTTTAAACGTACCCAGCTCCACTTTCAGCTCGCTACGAAATTCTCGTATCTGCTTGCTGATACTGTTTAAACCCGCGCGTAAAGAGTCTGTTGTTTCCTGTTCGCCATCTTCTCGTTCTTGCATGCTGTCTGTCTCCGTTCGATTACAGTCTTTACCTTGCTTTTCGGGGTTTCTTTTAGCTTTAGACTTTGTTCCTCCGCTCATCTCTCAGCAGACGTAGATTACTAATAAGTATAAATCGAGTTTAGCGGAGTATTATAGCTGATTTAAGGGAGCTCGCAGTTTAACCTGCCATGTTGCTTCGTCGCCCAACCGGAAGTCTAATGATGCAGTTTTACTTCTCAGTGGTTTGGTCATTTCTTTGATGTACGAAATGTGAGTCCCAGCTGATTTTGTGCTAAGCACAGCCAGGTGTTCCAGGTGAGCCAGGTGTAAAATGTTTTCCTTGTTAAGCTTGCACCTGAAATGATAAAAATCATTACGAATGTTATGCATTATGTTAAAAAAAAAAAAAAACATATGTGACCCTGAACCACAAAACCAGTCATAAGTAGCACAGGTATATTTGTAACAATAGCCAAAAATACATTGTCAGAATTTTCGATTATAAAAAGTAACGATCATGTTCCACAAAGAATTTTTTTTTTAATTCTTACTGTAAATATATCAAAACTTTTGATTAGTAATATCCATTGTTAAGAACTTAATTTGGGCAACTTTAAAGGCAATTTTCTCAATATTTGTATTTTTTTTTTTTTTTTTGCACCCTTAGATTCCAGATTTTCATTGCCCTATCCTAACAAACCATACATCAATAGACAATTTACCAGATTATGTATATATAAAAAAAAAAACCTTACCACTGGTTTTGTGCTTCAGGGTCTCATATGTTATATAATAAAATCACTTACCATCTCATTCAAATCTGGCTGGTTTAGCATGCCACTATCAAATTGCAGCATCAGATGCTTGTTTAGCAGCAGTATCTTGGGATGCACCCTCTGTGTGTGTTACTTGACACATGGACTCTCCAATATTATCTACAGCGTCCTCCCAAACATCCTCCTCTACCTCTGACTGAGGTTCTGTTGAAGTAACCGCAGGCACATGCTGCAAGGAAGCCTCCCAGTTTTCTTCATTTGATACACACTGTTCAGTTAAAACTGATGTCTTTACCTCTTTCACAGCCACAAATGGTGGTTCAACATCTTTAGACACCTCTGGCACCACAACAGCTGGAGCTGTTGCCACTACAACTGGGGCAATAGCTGGTCTCATCATCATAGGGGCCAAAGCAGGTGTCTCTGGTACTGGTGTTTCCTGTTGTGCCTTTTCTACTGTAGTCACAGCAGGTGCCTCCATGCCAGTCACAACTGATGTTGCCTTTACCAAGGGCACGGCTGGTGTTGTTGGTGTCTGTGCTACCTGCTCTGCAACTGTTGCCTTTACCAAGGGCACGGCTGGTGTTGTTGGTGTCTGTGCCACTTGTTCTGCAACTGGTGTTTGTGCTGCTGGGATCACTGCAGGTGTTTCTGGAACAGGAACTGGTGTCTCTGCCATTGCCACAACTGATGTTTCTGCTTGTGCAGTCACTGGTGGTAGAACTACTGGAGGTGCAGTCTCTTTTGCAATCACTGAAACAAGAGCTGGTGTCTGTACCACTGGGATCATAACGGGTCTCTGTGCCATTTCAATTGCAGTTGGTGCTTCTGCTGTAGTTTCTAGTATTAGGCTCACAACTGACCTTTCCGCTATTGGAGTCACAGTTGCTGTCATCATCATTGGGGTTACAACTGGTGTCTCTGCCACTACAACTGGAGTTGGAGTTTCCACCACTGGAATCACAACAGGTGTTTCTGCTGCAGCAATAACTGCTGAAACAACTACTGGAGGTGTAGCCTCTGTTACTGCCACTAAAACCTGACATGGTGTCTGCACCACTGGAGTCAAAACTGGTGTATCAACCACTGCAACTGGAGATAGCTTTACTACTGGACTTTCATCTACTGGGATCATAACAGGTGTTTCTACTGTTGCAGCCACTGCTGAAACAACTACTGCAGGTGCAGTCTCTGTTACCATCTCTGAAACTTGACCTGGTGTCTGAACAACTGGGGTCACAACTGGTGTCTCAACCACTGCAACTGCAGTTGACTTTACCACAGGAGTTTCCACTACTGGGATCATAACAGGTGTTTCCACTGATGCAGTCATGGTTGAAACAACTACCGGAGCGACAGTCTCCTTTAAAATAACTGAAACCTGACCTGGTGTTTGTACCACTGGGGTAACAACTGGTGACCCAACACCTGGAACTGGAGTTGACTTTACAGTAAGAGTTTCTACTGCTGCAGTCACTGTTGAAACAAATACCGTAGCGGCAGTCTCTGTTACCATCACTGAAATCTGACCTGGTGTTTGTACCGCTGGAGTAACAACTGGTGACCCAACCACCGCAACTGGAGTCGACTTTACAATAGGAGTTTCTACTGCTGCAGTCACTGTTGAAACAAATACCGGAGCGGCAGTCTCTGTTACCATTACTGAAACCTGACCTGGTGTTTGTTCCACTGGGGTCATAATTGGTGTGTCAACCACTGCAACTGGAGTTGACTTTACTGGGATCACAACAGGTGTTTCTACTGCTGCAGTCTCTCCTGAAACAACTACAGGAGGGACAGTCTCTTTTACCTGATCTGATGTCTGTACCACTGGTATCTCATCCACTGCAACTGAACTTTTAACACCAGGAGTTTCTACTACTGGGATCTCAACAGGTGTCTCTTCTGCTGCAACAAATACCAACGGGACAGTCTCTGTTACAATCACTGAAACCTGACCAGGTGTCTGTACCACTGGGGTCACAACTGGTGTCTCAACCACTGCAACAGGAGGTGAATTTACAACAGGAGTTTCTACAGCTGGGATCCCAGCAGACGTAACTGATGCTGCAGTTGCTGATGGTGTAACTAGAGGTGCTGCATCTGTTGCAATTACTGAAATCTGAGCTGGGGTTTCTGTCTCTGGTGTCACAGGTGATGTCTCTGCAGCTGAAGTTACTACTGAAGCTGGAGTTCCAGCTGATGTAACTACTACAGGAGATATGGCTTCCGCTACTGACACTGAAATCATAGCTGGTATCTCAGTGACTGGTGTCTTTGCCACTGCAGCTCCAGTTGGTTTTACTGATGTAATGGAAACAATGGGGGTTTCAATTACTTGGCTCATAGGTGTTTCTACATCTAGTGTAACCTCTTCAGTCTCTGCCACTAAAACAGCGGCTGGAGTCTCCAAAACAGATGTTAATGTGGCTGGAATCTCTACTACAGGGGACACAACTGTTTTCTCTACCATAGCTGAAGTTGATTTTACTGCTGTGACAGAAAAAACTGGTGTTTCTACAACTGTTGCTTCTGCTACTGTAATCACGGTTGCTGTACTTACCACTGGAGAGGCAGCTTCTGGTACTATTACTGAACTGAGATCTGGTGTTGCTACCACTGGAATCACATTCTGTATCTCTACTGCTGAGGCCACAGCAGTCCTCACAATCACTGATTCAACATTTGGTGTTTCAACTGCTACAGTCACAACAGGTGTGTCTTTTACTGGAGGTATTTCCTGTGACTCATTGCCCAGAGTTACGACTGGCCTTACTTCATCTAGAGGTGTAGGTGGGGTCACTACAACAGAAATAACAGTGGGAATCTCCACCACTTGTTCTTTGAACACTGATGTGTCAGTGTCTATGTTCTGATTTTGTGATGTAACAGCATAATTGTCAGAATCAGTTGTTTTAGCCATAGATGTAACCACTGGTGTTTCTACTTCAAGTTCCGTAACCAATGATGTAACAACGGGCGTCTCCACTTCCAGTTCAGTTACTACAGCTGTCTCAACTTTCACTTCTGTTACCACTGGAATTTCTACCTTTGGTTCTGTGACTTCAAGTGTCTCAGCCCTGAGTTCACTCGCTACTTGTGTTTGTATCTCAGAAACAGCTACTTCTGGCATTTCTGCTGTAATTTCAGAGGTCAGTGGTGGTACCTGTGCAGTGGGTGTTATTTCCATTACTGCTGGTATTTCTGTCTTGTCTATCTGCAACTCATTTGACAGTGTCTTTTCTGTTACCAGTTCGAGAGATTCACATTGTAGCCTAGTATTTTCATCTGCTTCATTCTTCTGCTCACTCATCTTACTAACCTCGATTTCTGTAGCAGTATAATTTTGTGCCAGCACTGTGATTGCAGCTACTTCAATCAGAGTCTGCCCTGAATCAAACCGTTCTGGTTCTGGTTTGGGAGCAACCGCCATTGTATCGTTTTCTTCTGGATTTGCCATTTCTTTCATTTCTGATAAAGTCTTTGCTGGGGCCTGGTCACCATCTATTGCATCACCCTCTTGTTCTGTTGAATTTGGTAGCTTAGAATTTGCGAGTACCTGAATTCCTTGTTCAGACGATATAGGCTTGTCATTCTCAGACTGTTTTGTTGTGTTCTCAATAATGGCAACCATCTCTGAAACCTTTCCAGTCTTAATTTCATTTGTCGCTGGTTCATTCTCTTCAGAAAGTTCTGGACTTGGTTTGGCCTCTTGACTCCTGTCTTCTGTTAGAGAAACCACAATACCTGTTGCTACAGGTTTTGCTTCAACTTCTGGCAACACCATCTCTAGAGGTTTCAGTATAGCTTCAGGCTCTGCTAGTGTTTCTATGTGCTTAGATACATCATTTGAAAACTCAGGAACAACTGTGTGTTCTCTTATTTCATGAATCATGTCTTCAATTTCTCTTCCTGCGTTTGCTTGAACAGAAACATCTTCAATCTCTATTTCATTGCTGTCTATGTTTGTTAAAGATTGCCCTTCCTTTGCTGCATGTTCCTCTTCCTTTTTCACAAAAATCCCATCTGTTCCGTCAATTCCACTGTCTTCAACTTTGTTATCATCCAAATTTGTATCAATGTCTTCTTTATGGAGTTCTTCAGTCTCTTCAACTAATACTGGTTCTGGAAGTAACACCTCTTTGGCTGTCAACAGTTCTCCAGCTTCTGGAATACTTTCAGCCTCAACATTTTTAACAACTTCTGAAGCAAACGCATCCCCAGTCTCCCCTTCTATGTGTATTTCCTTAATGTCTTGCTGTTCCATTTTTTCATAATCTTTTTCTTCCATTTTTTCACTGATGTCCTCAACACTCACTGCTGACTCACCTGCTAATAAAACTACATCTTTTATGCCAACTTCTATTTCACAGTCATCAACATGTATTGATTCAACTGCTTCTAATTTTAAACTCTCTTCTGACTCCAGTGTCTCTGCTCGTATGTGATCTGAAATTGGACTTACAATACTAACAGTCTCTTTGGTTTCCAGACACTCCTCAGCAGAGGCAATAATTTCAATTTCTTTGACTTCTTTACTTGTGGTAATGTCAGGAATATTGTCTACATCACCTTGTGTCAAAGTTTCAACTACTTCAGTGGGTGCAGGTTGCTCAAACTCAGCAGTGGACAATTCAACATCTAAAACTGTCAGCTCTTTTTCAGGTTCAGCAGCAACTGGTGGTTCATACACAGGTTTCTCCAACACTGAATGTAGTGGACACTCTACATGTGTACTGATGTAGACTGATGCAACCTGATCCAGCCCAGCCTCACTTTGCAATGTCTCAAAACCAGTTGTACATTCCTCTCTTTTGTCCTCCATATGAGTCTCCTCTGATTTTTCCACAAGAGGCTCTGCCCCTAACTGAATGACTTTCTCCGCACTAAGCTCAGTTTCAATAGCAGATTCTTCTTTATTTACAATTACTTCCTGATACTCAGTCTTCACTTCCCTAATTTCAGCCTCATAGACCTCATTTGTCCCAACTCCTGCAGTTTCAGTTTCATCTGTACAGTTATCAGAGACTAATTCAGTTGGGACAGCATCACTTACTTCAGGTATTGCCTCCACTAAGGGTGCAGGGAGATGTTCTTCAACAGGTTTTAGTTCTTGAGAGACTAGGCCTATACATATTGCTGTTGCCTCAGTTTTCTTATGCGCAACCAAAATCTTTGTTTCCTCCAGTGTGGATGACTGTACAACATAAGGTGAAAATGACACGGCAAGAGATTCTTGGCTCTCATCTTTTGTAGTTACTGATTGAACACTTGGAGTCATGCAAATGGATTGAATAGCCTCCTGTAGGATCACATCTGATGTTTGTATGCCATATTCAGCTGACACTGGTGTAACGTGTCCAGATGACTTGGATGATTCGGTTAGTTGCGAGACTGCTGAGACCATTTCAGTAGTGTCATCCCCAATAAATTGTTCACTTGGTGGTTCTGGGGCAGTGACCGCATCAGCTGTCAACTCCACAATGTCCTCAGCTAAGGTGTCATCCAGTGTTGTCCACTCAGCAGATGAAACTGGTGTTTCAATGCTTTCCTCGATGATGCCTTCTTCTGGAATATCACTCAGCTGCTGATACTTGCTCACAAAGTCTGTAAGTTCTTCAAAGTCCTCTGGTAATCCATGTATGACTGCTGGTCCAATGTTAATTGAAACTTTGGCTGCAATTTCGGGCACTAAGTTATTAGATGTGTCCTGCTCTAACACTTGTGAAGTCATCTCTGGCATCTCATGTTCTATTGTGATTTCAACTCGTTGTTCATTCACCTCCTTCAGACTTTCAGGCTCAATTATTTCATACTCAGACAGAGGAATAATAGCTGGGGTTTCATCATCTTCATCACCTGTTTCATGATCCTGAGTAGCCTCATCAGAGGATGTCTGTTCTTTCCTTGCATCCGTTTTTCTCTTTTTATGCCCTGGAATAAGCTTCTTCATCGAAAATGGTTCATCTTTGTTCATCTCACTGTCTGAAGATATCTGCTCAGGGGTACCACTTTCTCCAGTTCTGATCTTCCTCTTTGGGGTGACCATTTTTTTAAACGTTTTCCATGTGGATCCCACCTCTCCCTCTGCAGGACTTCCAGTTTGTTCATTAGATGATGTGAGATGATCATAATCACCCTCAATGGAACTTCCAAGCGGAGAGTCAGATGTTTTCTCATATTCCTCTCCTTTGTCTGGTGCTTCATCCTCATTCGTTTTTCTAGCCCTTTTTTTAGCAGAGCCACCACAAATCAGTGCCTCCCAGGAAACGGTGGTGTCAGATTTCTTTTTGGACTCTTGAGGGCTTACATCAGCCACTAGCTCCTCTTCAGCAGGTTTTGGTTCCCCAACCACTGGTTCCTCCACTTTTGTGAGCTCTGCCAATTCCGAGGATGGTTTCGGCTGTTCAGAAACTCGTTCCTCGGCCTCAATCACCTTTTCTGCAGCTTTCTGCCTTCTTGTGGAAAATTTCCTGAAAAGTCTTTTAAGTGGACTTCCTTGTACCTTATCTCTCTCTAGAGAATTCTGAAGGTCTCCTTCAGGTAACAACTTGTCAGTGTCTTTCTCCTGTGAGTCTTTTTCTTCCTCTGTCGTAATATAAGGGATATCAAGGCACATACATTTAGTATTCTCTTTTTCAGCATCTTCTACATCCATTTTCTCAAATCTTTTGAGCTCCTCTTCCTTACTCTCTTTTTGGATTTCCTCTTCTTTCTTTTTCTTTCTTAAACTGGCAAAGATTCCTTGCGTAAAGAATTGTTTTATTGGTGACATGGGTTCCTCCAGCTCAGGACTTTCTTCTTTTGCCAGTTCTTTCTCAAGTGTGTCCTCCATATGATGCTCCACTATCTGTATGTCCTGATCCAGCTCCTTTTCATTGTCTGTTTGTGGAGCGGGTTCAGCTGCATCAGGCTGGGAAGACGCCTCACTTTTTAGAGTCTCATCAGTTGTGTTTTCATTTGCTTCCACTGCACTGTTCTCTTGGGTGTCTTCTGAGGCACTTGCAACATTTTCTTCTGGCTCATTTGTTTCAGTCTTTTCACATGTGTCCTTTTTTAGGGTGAACTTAAATCCAACAAATCTGAAGATTTTTTTGAAGCCAACTTCATTGATATCATTTACTTGATTGTCCTCCACAGTTTCTTCCTTCGCTGTCACACTATCTGCATTAACATCCTCTGTGCTCTCATTCTTCGTGACTGGTTCAAGAGCATCCATTTCCTGGAGGTCTTCAATTGTTTCTGTGCCATCTTCTTTCAGAGTGACAAACCCTGAGCCAACTAGTAAATAAATAAGAATGAAAAGTGCCAAGATGAGTATGTGGGGTATGCACATAAAATATTTGTACATGGATATTTACTACTATATAAAAGTGCTGTTTTCATTTCACTTGGAAAAAATGAGGGAAACAGGGAAAAATTAGTAGCAATAATATAGTTTGACGTACCATCTGCAAGTACTCTCTCCTCTAAGTTGCCATTTGATTCCTCTCCATGGCTCCTTGCCTTTACACTCAAACTGGAGATCTGTCCATTTTTCTGTAACAACTATATGCAAAAGACAGGACAAGAGTTAAGAAGTGACCAACAAAGTAAGCAGTCCATTTACCTTTCAGTCCTTATGAATCATAAGAAACTATTTATGAGAATTAAGAATTACACAATATGTTAAATGATATGCTTTTAAAAAATACTGTCTGTTATCACAAGGTATATGCTAAGACCATGAATAATAAAAATGCAGATTTTGGCAGATCATATGTACAGCACTGCTCACTCAGGCCAAAAAAACGTACAACTACGCAGTCTGATTCAAGAAATTCCTCAAACATTTGACAAAAGTTACCACAATATCACATTTGCTAAATGCTAAGTGCCTAACCACAATGTAGTTTGAAGGAGATGGCCCTTGGGATAACTAACAAAACAAAATAAATGAACACATTTATGGAATCTGAGTATCAGATAGCTCTCCTTTGACTAAAAGCCATCTCACAGACTTCCTGTTAAACCATGGCTGACCTCATCATGTTTTACATGGAAAATCAATGCACCCAGTGCAGTAAGGGAGAATTCCATCAATCCTTTGGGAGTAAGAGCACTAGATATATCCCTCCATTAATGCGCACACATTAGTAACAAAAACAACTGACAAAAGTAAATATTGAAAGGAAATGGAGTTTTCAAAAACGTAAGGCATTTGCATTTTAAATTCTTACCCTATATATTTAATCCAATTAAATGATTCAGACTTACAAGCAAACAAACAGCAAAGGACAAACCAGAAATCCAATCCATATAAGAAGTTGTTTCATAGTCTTTTCATAGCGATGCAATATAATTTAAAGTCCAAGAAAAAAGATAGCATATTCTTGTCTGCAGTTCTCATGCCACAAGATGACAGATTCTTCTTAATGTCTTAAAACAAACCCCATACAATTTTCCTTTCAATACAAAATTAATACAAATCAAATAATGTGCTCTCTTAGTAAACTAAACTATCTAATCTGAACTACCAGAAGCTAAAGCATATTTTGTTCACACAGTGAAATTAGGCCAAACACCTATTAATAGGACAAAGTCACCTAATCTTCTTTCTTTTGACTCTCATTACTGCACTTAAATAGCTGCAAGTGATAGTCGGGATATTGTATTATGGAAACTCCTGATAAATTTTCTAAACTAAGCACAACACACTGTAACTTATTTCAGAGAGCTTGACCATAAGACCTTACTTTTAATATCTACATCTGAGAATCTGGTGAGATGCCTCCCTGCATGAAAGAAAAATCACAAATAAGATCTCTTTTATACTATCAGTTGTTTCTACAAAAAAGTAAACTTTTTTTATATAAAGTTTGACAAGAAAATACTATTTCAGTCTTTCAGTTTAAAAGAATCATGTTTTAATGTGTTACTTGTTACTGTGCAATTATCTGTGACCCTGGACCACAAAACCAGTCATAAGGGTCATTTTTTGAAATTGAGATTTATTGTTAATAATAAATAAATAAAAAAACTTTCCATTGATGTATGGTTGTTAGGATTGGACAATATTCGGCAGAGAAAATCTGAAATCTGAGGGTGCAAAAAAAATCGAAATATTAAGAAAATCGCCTTTAAAGTTGTCTAAATGAAGTTCTTAGCAATGCATATTACTAAATTACGTTTTGATATATTTACAGTAGGAAATTTACAAAATATCTTCATGAAACATGATCTTTACTTAATATCCTTATGATTTATGGCATAAAAGAAAAATTACTACTTATGACTGGTTTTGTGGTGAAATGTACAATTTCTGAGTGAAAATTGTTTCAAAGTACAATTTAAATGCATTACTTTATTCTGCAGTTTTTCTCTTAAAAAAAGACTCTAGTAAACTCACTTTCCTCTCTACAGTTTCACAGCATGTGCTCAGATTTGCCAAAGCACCAAAGTCCACATTATTTTATAACTCTATACACTTACTCTGTAAACAGTTGTCTAATTCAGTTAACCTAAGGAGAAACATCTGATAGATAAACTAATAAAACACAGAAACAAAACTCAGTAGTTCCTTCTTTTGAGCTAAAAAAGAGCGACCTCTGAACAATAAACGTTTCTGTCTACCTAAACATTTTGAGCATCACGTGCGTGTTTTGCATTACCTCAAAAATGCAGTCTAGGTAGGTGTAAGGCCAGCCGGTAGGCAGCACACTATGTTTTGAGTTACAGCCCGTGTTTGTCTTTAGATTCAGAGGTCGTGTCTTTGAAACTTTGCGAGGCATTTCTCTGCAGCAGAGAAAGGCATTCTACCTTGTCATCAGCACCGCCGTCATCCCGAGCATCGCTGGCCGCTGCAGTGAGCTCCTCCGCCGCTGCGTCCTCCTCACATCTGCTGTCCCGTAGCGCGGATGATGCGGTAGCTCCCATTTCACGGTCCCTCTCGCGTTCTCTTCGGTTTCTTCCCTTTCACAGATGTTACTGCAAAGCGAAAGGGGGAATATCCGAAGGTGAGTGCTGAGCGGTGGTCGGACTGAAAAAGTGATGCAGTTTGGCTCGATGCAAACTCTTTTAGGACACATCCTTCCTGCATCACATGAACACACTGGCACGCCTCGACGCATCAATAGGAGAGAGAACGAGAGTCCTGGGATGACCGAGGGACAATTATCCCATAATTATTCATCACATGTGTTTACGTAAATTTTTAAGACAAACGCTAATTTCAAAGTTGTGAAAATAAAGTACGGATCTCATGGGACTTTGGAGGACATAAACAATGTATTTTGTGATATAATTTGTATTTAATGCAATTAAACTGTAAAAAAGATTTATTTTAACGTTGCTTATATTAAATGCAGTTAAATAATTTAAAACAGAAAACTGAAACCATAAATAAATCCAATAGATTGTATTCACGATGCATCATTCAGCCATATTTTGGCGGCACAAAACATAAACAATGCCACTGAACTGAACGAAACTCGCACATTTTGCTGATTTTGCTGCTAAAAGTGGTCAATTATTGGTATGCTTTATGCTGTACTAATCGGTCGGACCGGAAAAAAACATTTGGAGTAATATACAAGACAAAAAGTGCAAAAGACTGAGGGAAAAGGCATTTGTGGTTGGCCAAACTGAACCAGGATTTCCAGGGTGAGAATCTTTACAACATTTGTGTTTGTTCTTATCATTTCCAGTCCGGTAGGTGAAATATTGGGCCATTATCTTAATTAATACTGCTTGTCTCACCTTTACCACCTTTACTATTAACTTTAGTTTGTCAAAATATTGTGCCCTTTCTTGCTTACTAAGCATTTAGCAGCTGCCACAAGTTTTTTCCATGGTTTAAAAAGCATAAATTAGCAAAACAACATATTTAGTAGTACATTAATACTGTTCAATCAAATACTGTTGTTTACGTCCGAGTATCTCTAATATGGTTGTGCATCCGGGTAACTGACCAAACCGTGATGTAACTGCACAGTTTATTCATATTAATTATGAAATAGTGGAATGTATGTGGACACTCCCTAAATAACAGGTAATTTTTATTAAAACGTTCCCAATTCCACCAGTTCCAGTGAGACAAATATTAATTGCATTCTAGAAGATTCAGTGCTTCCAACTTTGAGGAGGGTAGTTTTCTGTTCAAAAAGCATGAATCTCTGTTAAAGGTTAAAGTCGTTTTAGAAGGTCTTTTACTAAATGTTAAACATCGATTGATCATGGAACATGCAAATCCAGAAATTTGCACCAGTTTAGACTAAAGAGTTTCAATAAAGAGGCCTGGCTTGCAGTTGATGTCCCAGTTGATCCTGAAGATGCTCAGGTCTACGTGCAGGCCAGTAAGTTCCTCAATAAAACATTACATGCACAATAATATTGCCATGCTGTAACATAAAAGGGCCTTTCTGCTACAGCAACAATGAAAGCATAGAATGTTCTAGTATTATATGCTACAGCATTGAGACTTGTCGTTAAAGGGTTAATTCATCCAAAAATGAAAATTAGCCCATTATTTACTCACCCTCAAGGCATCCTATAGATGTATATGACTTTCTTCTTTTAGACGAATCCAATCACAGTTATATAAAAAATTGTCCTGGCTCTCCCAAGCTTTAAAGGGGTCATCGGATGCAAAACTCACTTTCACATGTTATTTGAACATTAATGTGTGTTGGAAGTTTGTGTACGCAACCACCCTACAATGATAAAAATCCACCCAGTGGTATTTTTTTAATATTTAAAAGTAATATCCCCTTTTTAAAAGCAGGTCATTCTCAGCTTCTTGTCACACAGATAGATGACACACAGACAGAGGCCGCTCCCACGATAGTTGATTGACATGAGCGCCTTACCTTAGACCCGGCCTCACCGAGCTGAAACAGTTCGACTCCAATCACCATTGTGTGACTCAGGTGCAGGGGAAGACAAGAATTTCTCAGGTTGAGCGATTGAGGTGTTCTTTTGTTGGATGTAATAATGAACATAGCAGTCGTCATTTACTCCCGACATCTGAGATGCTAAAGAATTAACTTTACTTTAGTTTTGAAAGGAAAGTGCCGATCCCGATCTACATATGCGTCTATGTTCGTGTGAATCATTCGTGATGCCACTTCACCCACAGCAGAAGTGAGTATAAGGGTTTTTATGCATCTTTGCAAATGGCCTTTCTTAAAGGGATAGTTCACCCAAAAATGAAAATTTGATGTTTATTTGCTTACCCCCAGGGAATCCAAGATGTAGGTGACTTTGTTTCCTCAGCAGAACACAAACAAAGATTTTTAACAAAAACCGGTGCAGTCTGTCAGCCGAATAATGGCAATGGATGGGCACCAGACCTTTAAAAGTAAGCAAAAACATGCAGAGACAAATCCAAATTACACCCTGCGGCTCGTGACAATACATTGATGTTCTAAGACACGAAACGATCGTTTTTTGCGAGAAACTGAACAGTATTTATATCATTTTTTTACCTTTGATACACAGCCACGTCCATCTGTCCTGAGCATGAGCTCATCATCCGGCTCGTGACATGTGAACGCGCTCTGACGTAGTATACACAAACACCGTAAGCGATCTGTTGCATGAATACAACACTCATTGTTTACACAGTGCACAGAGATTGTGGGTATAGAGGCTATTCAAAATGGTAATTACTTGCGCTTATCCTGATTGTTCAAACCGATTTAAAGCTAAAAGATTGCGCTTGCTTGCGCAAACTCATCCGGGATTTTCACCGATTTCCCCTTATGGCGTTTGCGTATACTACGCCAGAGCGCGTTCACATGTAACGATCCGGGTGATGAGCTTGTGCTCAGGACAGATGGACGTGGCTGTGTATCAAAGGTAAAAAATGATATAAATACTGTTCAGTTTCAAAAAACGATCATTTTGTGTCTTAGGACATCAATGTATCGTCGCGAGCCGCAGGGTGTAATTTGGATTTGTCTCTGCATGTTTTTGTTTACTTTTAAAGATCTGGTGCCCATCCACGTTCATTATATGGCTGACAGACTGCACCGATTTTCGTTAAAAATCTTTGTTTGTGTTCTGCAGAGGAAACAAAGTCACCTACATCTTGGATGCTCTGGGGGTAAGCAGATAAACATCAAATTTTCATTTTTGGGTGAACTATCCCTTTAATAATGTGCTAGTTAGCAAGTTTCACAGCTAAACATGGCTAAAGTAAACATTACAGCTCGTCATACCACGGCAGAGAGGGGCGGGGCGAGCAGAGCTCATTAGCATTTAAAGGTACATGCAGCAGAAAGGCCTCCTGTAGCATATTGATACATGTTTGTAAGAAAAATATCCATATTTAAAACATAATAATCACTTTTCTGTAGCTTGCGTTAACTCTAATACATGGAAGTCATTCCAGGACTTCTTTTGGATTATTTAATAGAACCACCGGCCCACTGCCATTATAAAGCTTGGAAGAGCCAGCCAGGACAATTTTAATATAACTCCAATTGGATTCGACTGAAAGTAGAAAGTCATATACACCTACAGGTAGGATACCTTGAGGGTAGGTAAATCATGGGCTAATTTTCATTTTTGGGTGAACTAACCCTTTAAAGCACAATGCAAACCTGTTAAATATAAGTGGGTGTGCATACTTATGGCCACATACATACTCACCTTTCAAAGAAACAATAGTGAAGCATGATGGTTGAAACATCATGGCGTTGAGCTGCTTTACAAAGACAGAGTTTGGACATCTCTTTCTGTATGCAGGGAACAAACGCTTGGGAAATAGTTATGTAAGTAATCCCAAACACAAGGTAAAATAAACACTGGTGTGGCTAGTGAAGGTTAATGTCTTACAAAAGCCCAACCAAAGCCCTGATCTTAATCTAATTGTGAATCCACATGTGGCACTATTTACGGATATAGGATTTGTAATTCATGGAAATGAGAAAATGAAATAAAGGTCTCCAAACAACTTTTCAGCTTTACAAAACATTATTTATTTAGAAGCTCTGCTTTTAGTATAACTAATACACTGTATATAATAATATTTTGAAGTTGAAGTTTGAAGATTACTGGATTATGTTTTGCAAGAAAACAGCATTTTAGTTTCCTTACTTCAAAACTTTATGTTCAATTCAATGTGTTACTTGCCATTCTTTCAAATTATTTCATTATTTCTAAGTAAATCTTACACCTTAAGTGTAATTTAACCAATATATCTAAATTTCATAGAGAAGATATATATACATACCCTATAAATACAAGAAATTATTATTATTTACATCCAGTTACAGATTTACTTAAAGTCTTTTTAAATGCAAAACTGTATGGGCTCAAAAATGAACATAAAAAACTAACACAAACTCCTCATTGAGAATCTGCTGAACCTGTCAATAATTTAAAACATAGGCACAGTACATTAAGTTAAACTGTAAAAGCAGATTTTGTGTTGACATCTGTAATCAAATAGGGTTAAGAAAACTTACAGCCATGGCAAGTGTATTATGTAATAGCAGTAAGAGAAAAGCCTGCTAATTCAGGAGCAATGGGAGTGAACCATTTTGTGACATTCTAATATTCAGGAGTATTTAAAAAGTTAAAAACATATATTTTCCAGCCATTTTGGGCAGCTCATGCCCCAAAGCAGAAAGGCGGAAAGCATGGGCACATGGTGAATTAAAATCAACTGACTGGTCAAATGTTATTCTGAGGAGGAACAGCCTTCATCATAATGCAATTTGAGATTAAATGAGGGCATGTGAATGCAAACATCACGAGTGTGACAAACAATCCCTACATAAAACACTCTGCAATGGTTTTCTTATGTTTCGCATTTCTCAAGGAGTTCGTCTAAACACATTTTCATTCCTTTAGAGGAAGTTTGACCTTTTAAGAAAGTAGGACAATTTAAATGTCCATAACGACCTATAAACGACCTTAAATTCACACCGCCAAGTCGTTTTCACAAACAGTAAATGTTTATTAATACACCAAATGTAGACACTTACTAAAGGCTGTTGAGCTCCAAAAAGTGCAAAACAGTTGCATAACAAAGTTCAGACTACACACATCCAAACCTGGCACAGTCACAAGGAACATAAGAAACAATGGTGACCTCATGATGTATCAGGTTCATGTTTACATTCATGCATTTACGCACAAAGACATTGCATCTCATTGTATGTAATTTATCAGTTCAAGTAAAAAATTACAGGACTTTCATGTCTGAGTGAACTAACAACAAAAAACTTGTATTCGGCATCATACTGGATCGTAAAACTAAATTAGCTAAAAAAATATATTATTTTCCATTTCTACTGCATTAAATCAAAAATGCAACCCATTTGGAATGCCCAATTGGGCCACAAATGACAAGACTGACTCAATTTCTTCTAATCAACAGTGTGAGTTAGAAGTGGGACTCAAACATAGAGACACACCTTGTCTTCAAACATTCGCAAAATTTTATTTCATGAAGAACATGATCAACATGAAAAGCATCAACATCATGATTTATTACTTGGAAGATCAAGATAACGCAGAAAACAGGAAACAAACACATCAAGGGAAGATTAAATGTTCCTGTTAGCTCATTTGCTGGTGCACAGATGCTGTGGATCAGTCTCGGGTCATCCACTAGAGAGAGAAACACAACATGTCAGTGGTCTGAGCCCACCGAATCCAAAGTTGTTGAACCCAAATCTCACAGGAAACTTGCATCACTTACCACAGAGCAGGAAGTGACAGTCCTACAAGCTGTTCAACAACCTTTTGACTTTATCACATTCCAATTGCATGCATATTAAACCCAAGTACAAACAAGCAAAGTGCAATAAGCAGAGTGTTATAGCTAAAACTATTTAAAAATCAATAAAAAAAAATCCATAAATGTATGAAATTAAATATATTTGAAAAATTATTTGATAGTTTCTAATTTCTAATCTTCAATTATTTTAACTTGATGTACTGAAATGTGAAAAACTGAAAAAAAAAATTATACAAACTACTATAAAATTATTGGTGCAATTGACCCTTTACAAACAGCTTGATTGACAGGCGATCTGACCAATCATAATGCAGAATCTGCCATTTTGTCCGACAAACAAATCAGACAGAAGAGTAGATTAACTTTAATTTAAACTTGAGAAAAAAAAATCTTGACATCTTTCTGCAGTTTAAATAAAATGTATTCTGATGTTCATTTATGCTTTTTCATGCTTTAATTAAAGAAGAAAAGATGATCAATTTACATGTAATAAGGCAACACAGTGATCTGTCACAACACGGTAAAGAGCCACAAAATGGTGTTTATTGTTTGAAATTGTTAGTTTCCTCTTTGTTCTGCGATGTATTTTTCACTGCGTTAAAACATGATGTGTAGTGTGAAAGTGGCATTGTTTGTCGGACATAGCAACAGTAACTAAGGAGGGCAGGTTTTGCAAAGGATCAACTGACCCTCAAACAGCTTGACTGACAGGCAATCTGACCAATCATAACACAGAATCTGCCAATTTGTCCAACAAACAAATTGGACAGGACAGTAAAATAACTTAGATTTAAACTCAAACAAACCGTCTTTCTGCGGTTAAAATAACATACGTTCTGATATTCATTTGTTTATTTTGTGTTTTAAGTATATAAAATGTGATTATTAATTACAATTATCACAATTTACATTGATTGATGTTTTGAAGCAACTGCATGTCGTAATTGTATATAAAAATAAAAAACAAGCTGGAAACACTCTTCCTGCTTTTCTCATTGCCACAAATGTCAACGATACATTGGTTTGGTTTCTTTAAATAAAAAAAGTAAAAATATGCAACATGCATAGGGAAATGCCGGTATCAATTTTCAAGTAGCGATTAATTGATAATGCTTTTATCACGGTATACAGTATTATCATGATGTTGACATTTGCAAAAAAAAAAAGTGGTGTCATAATACAGTTTAACAGGTTTAATAACTATTTTTTTTATAACACAAATAACTGAACATTTAAATACACTAAAGCAATACACAAAAAATGTATAAAGTTAAAAAAATGTACACCGATTAAAGTGCAAAAGAATTCTAAAGACCAATAGGTATCACTTTGCAGTAAGATCTCTTAGTTAATGCATTAATATTCACAATGAGAAAATAGGCTGAATTACTCCCTACGACGACGAGTACATAGGGAGAAATCTGGAATCACACGTACAGAGAGACGGTTTATGATTTTTTGGGATTATAAAAAAATGAGTCAGTGTGTTTTTACCATTATAGGCTGGTTGTTTTCACACACTGCGGCCACACAACTGTGTTCAAACACCATATAAAAGTTTTTGCATAATAGGTCCCTATTAAATAAGGTAAGTGTTCATGCCTAACTTAAATTTTGTTTAGTTAAGTTGGATATTTAAGTTAACTCAACAAATTTAAGTTGTTGTAACTAATTGCAGCAACATTTTTTAAATGTTTGCAAAAATACAAAATGACTAAAACTTTAACAAAATATAAAATGAAAAAGGAAAATATAATGATACAAACTAATTCAAACTATATAAAAAATTAAAGGATACTAAAACAATTATAAGGTTCAGTGATTGCTGATATAAATTATTAATTTAATCATTAGAGCAAATATGAAAAGTATGTTTAAAAGAGCTTATCGTTTAGCAGACAAGAAGAAAAAAAAGAGAAACAGATTTACAACCTGACCAGAACAGGATACAGTAATTGATTTAGGAAAATAAGCAAGCAAAAACATGGCAACAACCAAAAACAAATCATTCAGCGGCAATCACTCAAAACACAGTGATGCCCTGTCAAAGACCTCTAACATTTTCTTCAAAACACATACAAATTTAGTTTGTTTTATATAGTTTTGATACATCATTGTTGATTTAAATTAAATAATTAGTTAGTTGTTGTTGAGAAATAACAACAAATTATCTTTGTTTTTGTTCCTTTATAAAGGAAATGAACGGTTACAGCAACGAGCGACTACTGAGCCAAGAAAGATCTCCAGACACATGACAAACATGAACGATAATTCAATCAAAGGCCCTAAACACTGGAACTGCTGTGGAGATTCTCATACTAAGTTAACAGGATCAGTTAATTTGAGTCACAGTTCGGCTAACCGAAACCAGCTGATGTTTTCTTCAGACATTATACAGTTTAGAAGTCCTTGGACACAGGATGAAATGATCCCTGTGAAAAAATACAGGCATGCACATCCCTCTCATAGTCAGAGTTTGTCTCTCTGTTCATGCAGCCTTGTTTTGTTTGTTCAGAGTGTCACTAAGCACAGATTTAACCAATCATGTTTATATATGGATTTGTAAATATAACCTGGGGAGATGCAATGGAAAGTTCCCACCGTTCAGGATGTTTGATTGCGTAATTGTGTGTTGCAGTTACTTGCTAATGGTAAGTGAATTACAGGTATCTAATTTGGTGTAATTTAATGCCAACAAAGAGAGCCGTAGGACCTTTCAGAAAAGATGTTTATGTATTTATGTATTTTTTTTTTATGCAACCAACGTTGCAACCTAATAGATTGTTTAAGTTACTACGTTCATTTTTCTGATTAACATTCATGTAAGATTTTTTCAGATGATCAGGAAATCAAGCCAAATATTGTGAAAATAGTACTACTTATGATGAGTAGCATAATAATATTGCATATATTATACACACTGTCACTGTGTCATGTTTTGTTGGGAAACATCTAAATTGGTTTTATGGAAAAATATTATTTGATATGACTACCTCAACCTGACTAAAAAAAGATTAATCCAACAGAAACACACTTTTAGTGTCAGATCAGTTAGAAATGTACTTTTTTGGCATATAGAGTTTGTAATTCATATAAAACCTGTATTACCTTATATAACAACTGTCATTTTAATTTCAGTTCAAGCCAAAATAAAATAAAAGCAAAATTATAACTGTAGTTTGTTTGTAGTCAACCAGCTAATCTTTATTTGTGACCATGGTCCACAAAACCAATCATAAGTGTCATTTTTTGAGATTTACATTACCGGTCAAAAACTTGGGGTCAGTAAGAGTTGTAATGTTTTTAAAGAAAGTCTCTTATGCTCATCAGTGCTGCATTTATTTAATCAAAATGATATATATATAAAAAACTGTAATATTGCGAAATGTTATTACAATATAAAATAATGGTTTCTATTGGAATATACTTTAAAATGTAATTTATTCCTGTGATGCAAAGCAGAATTTTCATCAGCCATTACTTCAGTCTTAAGTGTCACATGATCCTTCAGAAATCATTCTAATATACTGATTTATTATTAGAATTATCTATATTGGATCTATATTGGATTATATATTATATAAGTATTTATTTAGAAATTGTGATATTTTTTCAGGATTCTTTGATGAATAAAAAGCTCAAAAGAACAGCATTTATTCGAAATATAAATATTTTCTAACAATGTAAGTATTTGCTATCACTTTTTATCAATTTAACACACCCTTGGTGAAAAAAAATTTCTTTAAAAAAAAAAGAAGAAGAAAAATTTACTGACCCCCAAACTTAGTGTACATCATCTGAAAGATGAATAAATAAGCTTTTCACTGATGTATGGTTTGTTAGAATAGGGCATTATTTGGCAGAGATGCAACTATTTGTACATCTAGAATCTGAGGGTGCAAAAAAATCTAAATATTGAGAAAACCTTCAAAGTTGTCCAAATGAAGTTCTTAGCAATGCATATTACTAATCAAAAAATAGGTTTTGATATATTTACGGTAGGAAATTTACAAAATATCTTAATGGAACATGATCTTTGCTTAACATCATAATGATTTTTGGCATAAAAGAAACAATTTTGACCCCTACAATATGCAGCTGCACATGATTAATACTCTTGTGATCTGCCTAATTAACTTATCTACTCAACTTTTTCCAAGTCCTGGACTCATTGTGTGTTATTTTATGCATGTCAGATTAACTATTCCAACATTTGAAAGAAAACATTCTCGCCGTTCATGATAGGTCACGAACTCTCTTGCTATCAAATCCAAGGGGTTTTATTCTATTGGTTATCCTTTTTTTTATTTGAAAATTGATTTAATAAACTAATGTAATGATAAAAATGACATTCTGACCATATAATTCATTTGAGAAGCCTCAGTGTTTGCACAGCATGCCATTGTTTACTGTGCCAAACACAAGCACTCTTAGATAACAGAGACAGCAGGTAGAACTTCAGGCAGAAGAATGTAATTCAATTACAAACAAATTGAGCATACAGTGAAAGCACTTTAAAACAAGAGTTATGTCTTAACCTAAGCAGACACAGTTTAGAATAGCTGTAAAGGCATAAAACATTAATAAAATTTTATAAATTTGAATTTTACTGATTTTTTGAAAATGCACCAGCAGTGTCTCTAGTCTCTCTATCAGTGTGCAAAAAAATGCAAGTAAGTGTATTGTGTGTATTTCACAAATTTCTTTTACAAATATTTTGTTTTGGGTGATTCAAATTAGTGCAGCCATTCCTGTGGTGTTTTCTGGCATAAACTGGCATTCCTGCAGTGTTGTTAGGTTACTACTGGAAGGACATCCAGTACCTTTCAGATGTCCAATAACAAAAGTTAGATCTTTGTGGATCATGGCTGTTGTACACAACAAGAAAACTTTCCAGGACAAATGAGAGGAACCTATTTTTATTTTTATTTTTTTACCATTTTTGTCTTTTTGTTTATCTTGAAACAAGCTTAAAGCTTTAGACGGGCTGATTACTTAAAAAAAAAACTTAATATGGCTCTGTTGTCTTTTCTACATCTGGAAAAAATTAAACACTCGATTAGAGACTCTGTTAATTTATTTTATCAAATGTGGAATCCTATACTTTGCTTTGTTGAGACCATATACCTTCATTATAGCCCTCCCCCCTTTTCAATTTATTTATTTAATTATTTATTTTTTCTCCTTTTTAGTTTTTGTGGGATAAGTTGAGTTCTGGTTATTTACATAACTTTATTTATTATTATGGATGTTTAAATGTGGATGTTGTGTTTCACATATTATGACATGTATACTTTATTTATTCAAGAACTTGCATAATAAAAAATCAAAGAAAAAAAGAAAAAAGAATATGGCTCTGTTATTTACAGAATGGATCTTTAAAAAAAATCTGCACTGGTCAGAAACTCAATCAGATATTGAACAACAATATCTCTGTGCTCTAATACCGGTATATGGACCTGAGTAAATATTCTGATCACTGTCATCTGACTGCATTAGAGGTAATTATGTTTAAATTACAGCATTTCTTTGCATGTTTTAATTATTGTCAGTAGTTGCTTCATGTGATTTGTGACTGTTGCATATAATCAGTTTGATATGCATGCTATCAGTTGCATTCATCAACAGCAAAATAAAAATATTTAAAATTAAAATAAAAAATAAAATAAAAATATTTACATGATTAACAAGCAAAACCATTACAGTACATTATTATATTTGGTACAAGAGTAACCACAAGAGAAAAGTAAAGAACTGTGCTGTATTATTTTATCTTAATTCTTGATTTAAGTTTGTTAAGACAAATAATCTTCAACTAATCTTCAATGTTAATCAGCCACAAAGAAAAGTGTGATAAAAACTGAAACACAGCGCTAATCAAAATAGAGGCATTGCACTTTCGTCACGGTTTGGTCAGTTATCCGGATGCACAGCCATATTGGCAATACTTGGATGTAAACAGCAGCATGGATTGCATGGTTAATGCACTACTGAATATGTTGTTCGGCTAAGTAATGCTGTCTAAACCACGGTAAAAACGTGTGGAAGCTACTAAATCATATTTGGAAGGACTTAGTACGCAGGAAAGGGCACAATATTTTGGCAAACCAAAGTTAATAGGTGGTAAAGATATGTACCAGCAGCATTAATTAAGATATTAGCCTAATATTTTACCTACCTGACCGGAAAATAATAAGAATCAGGAATGTTGTTAAGATTCTTGCCTTGGAAATCCTGGTTCAGTTTGGTCAACCTCAAACACCTTTTTATCCTTAGAGAGTTTTTGCACTCTTCTCCTTGATTTGATAACTTTTGGCATTCTATAGTACTCAAAATGTTTTTCCCGGTCCGACAGATTAGTACAGCCCAAAACACAGCAATAATGTGCGTTGTGAAAACACTCTATTTAACGAAACGAAAATGCACATTAAATGCAACAGTATTAGCTATAGCATTCCATAAGTAAAAACAGATATCGTTTTTAAAGAGCAGAATTAACGCTGAGTGTTCAAATGAATAATAAATGCTAATTAGGTTTTGTAAATGCTTGGTTAGGCCTTTTAAATTTAGACTTTGTTTGTACAATACAATACTGTAATTTCAATGTATTATAAAATTGACTAAAATTAAATATGAAAGCATTAAGCACTGATTTTTAAGTTACATTTTGTATAATTAACACTTTGACCAGACCACAAGCATACTTTGGCTTTACAGTGGGTACTGCGGAGACGATGGAAAGTATAGTTCAGTTGACATTTTTGTTTCAGTTTTAGGCCTACAGCTGTGATGCAAGCACTAGTTTCAGCAGAAAGCAAAAACTCCCTGAGACCCTGAGACCAAGGAAGGAACCATGATACACAGAGGAAACCCATACTCTTCTGGTCAGCACAGGAAACAGAAAGCAGCAGCTAAGCTCAAACATGAGTTCATAAAATATTCACAGTCTAAAACTTAACACAGGAATAGATCAGAAGGTTTTGAGAATCATTATCCAAACTCTACTGCCATCATGTGGTGTGTGTGCATGAACCAAATGACCAGTTCCCTTTAAATTTCATTAGAGATAAACATCTGATTATAAAACCATCTTACATAAAGTATTTTATACTGCATATGCACACACCATTGAATTGTGTTGCTTGGTTTGGCTATCATGTTGTGCAGAAAATTTGCTGTTTCACTTCTGCTTTGGACTCACATGATAACCGTGACTCATATCTGGCTTGCTGTTTGCTCAAGAAGTAGATTTTATAACAAATGTAAAACAATCAGTAAATTAACACCTTTTATTCCACCAGACATTTATTATTTCTGTTTTTTTTTTTTTTCAAATTGCTAGCAATTTACAGAAAAATAATTTCCTTTGTTTCATCTGAACAGAATGTGACTTTAAAGTTATGATTAACCAGATTAACAGATTAACTATGGATCTTCTGTAAAAGGTTAATTGTTTAAAGCACAATAGATCAATGGGTCTATGCACACATATCTCATAGGACAATTGGTTTGGGTATCTTGCTACTAGAGAAACTGTCAAAATATTTAGAAAATAACAGGTATATTAAGAACTTAAGTGAACTGTTTGTCTTAGGTTGTCTGTAAAGGTTAAAAGACAAGAACAAAGCAGTATTATTACAAGATTGTTTAACTGAGTCTGCCTTTTAGCACAGCCACATAATGTTTTTTCAAAAAATTAGTATTGACAAGTTAGGCTCCAGCATTGCCACAATTACAAATTGATTATTTTTTTTGCCTTGGTAAAAATAGAAGGGATTGATTTTTCGCTACAGAATCAGCCACTGGATTTGCAATGTGAATGTGTGACCTGAAATTTTTAAAAGAAAAATGATGGGAACGGATTTTAAACATCAGTGTTATGATGATATTTGCAGAAAAGTGTGGCATTTTAGGGTTTTAAACGCTTTGAAGAACCCAAAAGAAATATTTAATCACCCCTGCACCATAATAACATGTATGTATGAATCTAAACATACCAAGTCTTAAATATTACAGATGCACTAATGAATAGCCTACACTCTTAAAAATAAAGGCTCAAAAGTGGTGTTTCCCCAAAGAACCTTTCAGTGAACAGAATCATTAAGAAGATTTAGAAGACCCTTTTCCACTATAAAGAACATTTCTGCATTTGAAAAGTCCTTCATGAAAGCATCAATGCCATTAAAGAATCTTTATTTTTAAGAGTGTGCATGTATTAATTCAACCATTATTTAAAAACTTGTACTTTTAGTGAAAATGAATGACTATTATAAGTTTTTCTACATACCAAAAGTTACCAACAGTAACTGTTCTGTTACGATAGAAAATGTTTGTGAGGTAATTTCAAACTTAAGTAAACGCCAGTAAACTTTCGTGTTTCGACTTGACGGAAACTCCCACCAGTCAAACTCAAGTCAGTCAGTCATTCGACTACAACGTTATTTCCTGCAACGATGTGACATGAGAAGCTGATGCGCGTTAGGAAACGATAAAAGCTCGCATTTATAGCGTTTGAATTGAACAAGAGGACATGAAATAAGGTAACGTGATTGTAAATTCAGTATTTCAACTCACTTGAATTCGATTTACACAAAAGTTTGTCGCGAGGTTGTTTAGCTGAACGTCAAATCAAACGTTAACTCTTAAATTAAAAAAGGAAATTGAAATGAAAAGTTACAGCATGATTGCCGAGTCTGTTTAAGCATTGTTCTTCTGTTTGGTTTAACTTAGATTTAATTGTGGTTTATTTTGTGACATCTAGCCTGCTTTGTTTTTGAGGAAGTCAAAATGACAAACTTAAACTTGGTAACTTGGTAGGCTATACAGTCAGTTTTTATTTATGTGGCTGCACTTGCTCATAATATTAAGTTTAATATGTACATAGTGCACCAATGCAATAAATCAATGTTGATTTTACATCCGGGATGGTCTTAGAAAAGACTGTTGTTCTGTTCACACATTGTTTTTGTGATTTATATGTTCATATTAAGACAATAATATGTTTACTCCAGGATTTTAGATTTAAGCACTTTAAGTCATTTAATTGCTCTTATTGCCTCATGGTGTTCAACAGAGGACTAAAGGGAAGTCCCCACCCTTTTTATTTTCTGTATGGTGAATATGTTGGGTGGGAAATGTGCAGCATCATGGTTGCCTTTGCGGTGACTAACTAAATGACAAATACTTTTAGTCCTATATAGTTTAGCTTAATGATGAATGGTTACCCCTCTACTAAAACCATCAATGAGAGACGGTCAGGCCTGCATTGTGAACAGTGTCTGATTGTATATTGATTGTATGTGCTGCAATAAAAATCTCAAAGTGGGTCACCCTATGGTTTGATCTGTATTTCCCAGGAAAGATGAGAGACAGGCTGGTTGAACTGGGAGGTGTTGCCACCAAAGACCACAGAGAGGAAGAGCAAGTAGATAGTGGAGAAGATGTGGACAGTGGTGAACTGGAACAGCATGCGGTGGTGTTCGAGGGCGAGGACATCATGGAGGACGCCTTTAGAGAAGCCCAATCCATCCAGAAAGAGATCGCCCAACTCCGGATTGAGGTGAAGAGACTGGGTAAGCAGAACACACGCTTTCTCACCTCAGTCAGACGCATTAGCAGCATCAAACGTGACTCGAACTCGATAGCACGCAGCATCAAAACCAAAGGGGAGAACCTGTATGGTCGGATAAAGAAGATGGAGACGCTTTGTAAAGATTTGGAGGAGCAACACGGAGCCCATTCAGCTTTGGTGCGCATGATCCACGGCCAGTTCGTCTCTATAACGGGTACTTTTCACGAGGCCATGAACGAGTACAACAGCGCCGAAATGGCACAGAGGGACAACTGCAAGACTCGCATCCAACGGCAAGCGGAGATCATGGGTAAGGAAGTGACTGGAGATCAAATCGAAGAAATGATTGAGACCGGCAAGTGGAACGTCTTCTCTGACGACTTGCTCACAGACGGGCGAACCGCTCGCTCAGCGCTCACTGAGATCGAGAATCGCCATAAAGAGCTTTTGGAGTTAGAGAGTCGCATCAGAGACATCCACGAACTGTTTTTCCAGCTGGCCTTGTTGGTGGAGGAACAAGGGCCCATGGTGGACAACATTGAGGCCAACGTATACGCCACCCAAGACTTTGTGGTCAAAGCCACAACTCAGATAAAGAAGGCTGTTAAGTACAAGAAGAAAAACCCTTGCCGACAGCTCTTCTGTTGCTGTTTTCCATGTTGCAATAAATAATCGCAGTGCTACCGCCTTGCATTTCACAGAAGCCGTAGCATATTAAACTAACAAGTCTTGCATGCTTGTGTTAACCATGTCACGTGGTTGTGATTTGCTTTGAAGAGACCAACCGATGCCCAGTGCCTGCGCTTGATGGTTGTCATTGTGAAAAACTTTGTGTTTTCTTGTAAACCACATGAGATGCGATGCAATTGAGCTGAAGTGATACTGCAGTGTCACTGCTAAACTTCTGTGAGAGTCACAGGACATTTACTTGATGTGTAAAAGATATCAAAAAGGAAACCGCAAGTAAAAAAGCGTTTTACGCCCATGTACAGTGCACAAGCAAATATTATACAGAAACGTGTTTTACTAATGAATCTACTGCTTTGTTTTAAGGTACTTTTGCGTATGTGTATGTATGGTTTGTTGCATTAATTTAATAAATATTTTTATCTTTTAATGCATTTGTTTGTTTGATCACCATGTTGAGGAGTGTTCCTCATAGGAAAGTTATGAAGTACATTGTATTGCATCAGTATAGATTTCCCAAGTTTTAAAGTTGCTTCTGCAATATGACTTGCAAAAGGGGTTGTGTAAAAGTACTTGGTGGCTTGAATACTAAACTTTGCAATCTCATTACCAAACTGATAACTGCTTTTCTTTCTTTACATTGTTGCATTTTCATTAGAATCAAGGGTTTAAGTCAACATGATATTGCTTTTAAATCTCGCAAAATTTGACCAGAAGTGGGGTTCGAACCCACGAGGACGTTTGTCCATTTGAATTTAAGTTTAACACCTTAACCGCTGGATTAGAGGTGCATTAACTAAGCATATGGTTTACTAGGTTGCTCAGTCACTTTTCTCTGTTGGCTGCATATCTACATTTTATCCTAAAGTTTGTATTAAACATAATTTAAATGTTAGGGAGTCCTACCAGGAGACATCATAGTAAAGCATTTAAAACACTTGCATATCTACCAGGAGTGGGGTTCGAACCCACGAGGACATTTGTCCATTGGATCTTAAGTCCAACCCCTTAACCACTTGGCCATCCTGGTCACTATGGGGCTTAAATGACCTCAAATTGAGGAATTACATAAACTAACCTCATATTGAGGAATTTGATTTCACCGTTTCTTTGTTTTTGATAACCACATCTACCCAAAGACCAACTTTCTTCTTTCTTTCTAAAATGCCTTTTTTCAAACTAGGTAGTCTTTTTGATTTGTGGCTTGAGGCTTTGTCTTGAGGCTTTTTGGTATTTCTGAAAAATCTTGCAAAGTATGCAATGGTGTCAACTTTAAGAACAAAAAGTAATAATAATAAAGCACATAACATTTAAAATAGATCGTTATTTTGGCAGCAACTGATTTAATACCAATTTTAAAAAAAATATTACATGCATTTGTATATATTAAAACAAGGGTGTAGGTTTGATTTAAATTTCAAATACAAAAATCATCTGGCTCTAAATTTCTATTTTTATTCAAAGTTGATCTAGACAAGTACATGGCAGAGCCATAGAGAAACAGAGTTGCGACACTCCCATAGGCTTCCATAGGAACTGAGGAATGCGGAAGTAAAGCGTGTCATGGAGCGGCCAATAGTTCCAAACAACCAATAGTTCCTCCATAGAAGCCCATTCATTTCAGTGCTTCTCAAGCACAGTCGTCGGTAAATCGAAGAAATTACTGCATTTTTTAAAATTTTAACGCATCAGTTGACCTATTGGAAAACTGGCCAGTTATTTTATGAAGCGTGTCATAGTTAATGTTTATCGTTAAAAAATAAACAGTTATATTGTAAATGCGGTTAGATAACGTGAGAAACACCATAATAGCTACCATAACCAGATACTAGTTGTCATATTTTTACATTTTTAGTCTTTCTGCAATCTTTCTCTCACTGTAGGAGGTTGAATGAGTTTCAGTAAAGACTGCATTCAAGAAATACGATAAAAATATGCTGAATGCAATTCGTTGCCTTGTGTTTTTTAAACACTATTTTCATCTTTTCTATTATGTTAAATGCCATTTTTGCTTGCCTTTTAATATTCAGTTATGTTGTATATTTGAATATCATAAAATAACTCGAGTAAATTACTTTTTTTTAATTTAACATTAAATCGTTAAATCGAAACAAAAAAAGAGTGTTTGATCATGTCCAAATACACATTCAAATGTATTTAACCTTAAATATTACACTAACTGTAATATAAATACTATATTAGAAAATGTTATCTTTTAAATGGCCAGGATTTAAAAGTTTAAAAGTAAAATCATGCATCCAGTCATCTAATACCATTGAAATGAATGTTCAGTTGATCAGTAAATTGTTATAAACGGCACATAAGGTCAACATCAGACCGGCTAAAGTGTTAATTCTGCATGAAAAGATATGTGCTTATTGAAAAAAAAAAAAAAAAAATTATTTCATAGATACTCTGTCTTTCAATAATTCAAGTAGTTTTCAAGCATCCCTTTAGGAATTTTGCTGTTTCCCAGGCCTTACATTTGAAATTCAAGTAGTCAGATTCAAGTACTTTACGCACCTTTATACAAACCCTGTTTAGAGCATAATTAGGAAGTTTAAACAGTACAATATGTAATGAAATGCTTATGAAAAACCATAGTTATACGCATTTCTAGCAGAAGAGTAAACTGGAGTTACATTGTCAAAGTATTAACTCAGCATGTCATTGATTTACTAGGCTATTTGTCACTTGTTTCTCTGTTGGTTACATAAACTACATGTTCTCCCAAGATTTACAGTATTCTACATTAAATCCACAAATGTTTAAAGGTTCTACCAGGAGTGGGGTTCGAACCCACGAGGACATTTGTCCATTGGATCTTAAGTCCAACGCCTTAACCACTCGGCCATCCTGGTCTTTGTGCTAAAGTTAGTGACCTGCTATGTATCAAACAACTATAGGATGTGATTCAGAGCTGCTGAACTCTGGAGTATTTTACTAGTTCCTAAAAGGCAGGTTAAAAGCAAAATAAGAAATTATGCAGTAAATGTGTTGTTCAGTTCAATACATTTTCATGAAAAGCAGTTAATTGTCTTTCTTTTTTCTTCAGTTAGTCTGTAATGCCTATCATAAGAAAAGACTTTAGACTTTAGTCTTTTCTTCTGTGGATTTTGCATGTGATATAATGAGGCCTACAGATATTGTAATTCACTTTGTATGCATGAAAGACCAGTAATACTAACACTGGCCTTCATACTGTCTTTCTATATAATGTGCAACTTACAAATGCACTGAGAAAAAGATAAAATTAAGATATTGTTTACACTGTTTCAGAGCCCGCACATTTTCCCATCAGGCTTGAATGATTCATAACAGTGAAAATATGTTGCCATGTTACTCCACTAGATGTCAGCATTGTTTTTCTATCTCAACAGATAAAGATCATAATAAAACAGTGGGTGTTGTATTTGTTGAAACTTGTAATTATTTAGCTATTAATTAATATGCTATTAACAATTAATTTGACATATTACTGAAATAGTTATTATTTTAGTATGTCTGGTTGATGATTTGTTTTAGGATTGCTTCTCAGAAGCCTGTTTGTTGAAAGCCATATATGTATGTACCTATAAACATCATAGCAATGCATTTAAAACTCTTGCATATCTACCAGGAGTGGGGCTCGAACCCACGAGGACATTTGTCCATTGGATCTTAAGTCCAACGCCTTAACCACTCGGCCATCCTGGTTATAAAATAGACCTTTGACCATCCACACCACACCTCTTTACTCTAATCTTCTTGTGTGTTTTGTTTTAATCACGTTTGTGATGGCAGTATTTGGAGTCACCCATTTTTCATTCTTGTTTTGGGGCTTTTTGGGGGAAAAAACACACACATATAAGGTTTTAACAGAAAAAAAATATATACTGCAAATGAATTAAAATTATGAATATATAATAAAATGATATGTAAATATCAACAGCTGTACCAAATCGCATAGTTTTCCTCAGTTTAGGCCTGAGGTGTTTTTCCTTCTTGTGTATGAACTTCATATTTTCACTATAAAAGTGCTTTAAAGTTCATATTGTTTATTGAAGTCAGTTGTTCTTGGTATTTCAAAGACAAAGAATTGAATATTTTTAACATTGATTATTTGACTGTTTACAGTTGTCAAATGTTCTTCAGAACATCTCAAATCAAATATTGTATTCATCAGGTTTTATTATTGTCAGCTCTAGTGCTGCTGTCAGCAGAGCAAGCAAAATATGACAAACCAAATACTAAGATATTCTGAAATTGCAATACTTTTTATTTAATACCTTTTGCAATGAAAAAATATTGCATTTTTGATTGTATAAGGTAGGGATGCTCATATTGACCGTTTAACCGTTAACCGTCAGTAAGAATTTTAACCGATTACTGCTATAAGGCTATGGTCCTCACTCTGTAATGCAGTCTTGTTGTGTGCATGCTGTGTGCTCTCTCCAAATCTCTCTCTCTTTCTCTCTCTCTCTTTCTCTCTCTCTCTCTCTCTCTCTCTCTCTCTGCCACTCACTCAGACTCTCATTCTCTCGCTCAGCATCATCTCACCCAGACAGGGAGTTTTTGCTGACAAGGAAACAAGCTTTTGCACCGTAGCCCAAGTTTCCATTTTCATGGTTCTAAATCACTCCTTTCTTCATTGTTCAGTATCCCTTTGAAGATTAAAGTGCAAGCCTGAAGACAGGACATCTCTGGAGTCGGATCGTTGTGCTGGCTTTGTTTGCTGCTTTGGAGAGGCGTTTTACTTCACACTTGCAAATGACCTCTTAAGTTGCTGGACATGCTGTAGGTGTATTTGGATCCACTTGCAAAGCCTAGATGATGTGTTAACTGTGCAAACATCAGGAGTTGGAATCCTTTAGGATGAGAATCTTAAACAAGCCCAGCAGTCTGAAGATAATGGCTATGGTGAGATCTTCGCTGCAGAAAGTGATGATTTTTCTACAACACATTCAAAGAATGGCCGTCACGTCACCACGTTATCAGAAACTGTGCAAGGTAAAAAAAAAAAAACGTTTGTATTAAAATACTTTGTTTATACTATGAAGATGTATTTTATTTAGATTTGTTCATGAGTGTGATAATTTTGGATCAGAGATTCTCAGTAAATGGTTCAGAAGCACCACAAGAAATTATCAATGCATTACCCAGTTTTAACATCCAACAATGTGGCAAACAGATGAACGATTAATCTGTGGCTAAACTGGGGTTTATATTAAAACAAATCAGCAGTGATTTTTACAGCTGACTTGACCAATGTTGATTATTTTATTACTGTAATTAGACAGGAATTTGCCTTTCAAACTTTTATGCAATCTCTTTAAAATCTCAGGTTTTTACCAGGAGTGGGGCTCGAACCCACGAGGACATTTGTCCATTGGATCTTAAGTCCAACGCCTTAACCACTCAGCCATCCTGGTCACGCTTTTATGTCCATACCAGTATTTTTTCACAGCGGGATGCATTCTGGTTAAGAGAATTGATGCATTGACATTCGTGAACTTTTTAAAGTCTTGAAACAATGTGCCAATCTGTCATTTTCAAGACTAAAAGCAAACATACTTTTACTGCTTATCTGAAAGACTTTTTAAGCCAAGTTTCAGGAGTCTTTTTTAGAAATGGGAGTATTTTATTTAGAAAAAAAAATTGATTTATACTTTATAAAGCTGCTGCTTGTGTTACATCTAAAAAAAGAGCAGGCAATGCACTGAAATTCAGACATTAAAAGATGAATAGAACTCTGCAATATTTTGCATGCTTTATATGCACAAGGCATTTATCTTATGCATTTCATTAGGAACCTTATGCAGATAGTTTTGATCGCCTACTAACTTTAGTCTTATCAACTTCACAGAAATTAGTGCATAAGTGACATTATCTTTAGGTCCTCTGAACAACATTGATAAGTCAGCACTATTTTTCATAATGCCTCACTTCTGACTATTCTTCACACTGAGCATTGCTACATTTCATTGAAAATTTGTGCAAATATACCAGGAGTGGGGTTCGAACCCACGAGGACATTTGTCCATTGGATCTTAAGTCCAACGCCTTAACCACTCGGCCATCCTGGTACCACTTCTACTTCAGTTTTACTGCTTATCTGAAAGACGTTTTATGCCAAGTTTTAGGAGTATTTTTAGAAATGTGGTATGGGACAAAAAAAAAAAGATTTCTACTTTATAAAGCTGCTGCTTGTGTTAAATCTAAGAAAAAGAGCAGGAAATGCACTGAAATTCAATCACTAAAACATAAAAAGAACAAACTGCAATAGTTTGCATGCCTAATCTGCACATTTCATCAATATCAACTGCACAGAAATAAGTGCATAAGTGACATTATATTTAGGTCCTCTGAACAACATTGATAAGTCAGCACTATTTTTCATAATGAATTATGAAACTATAACTATTCTTCATACAGAGCATCACTAAATTTAATTGAAAATTTGTGCAGATCTACCAGGAGTGGGGTTCGAACCCACGAGGACATTTGTCCATTGGATCTTAAGTCCAACGCCTTAACCACTCGGCCATCCTGGTCATGGTTTTTTGTTGATACAGTATTTTTTTCATTGATGCATTTATATTCATAAACTTCTTAAAGTCTTAACATGATATGCCAATCTCTCATTTTCCAGACTAAAAGCAAACACATTTTTACGGTTTATCTGAAAGACATTTTAAGCCAAGTTTCAGGAGTCTTAAATGGGATGAAAAAAATTAATTGATTTATACTTTTTAATGCTGCTTGTGTTAAATTTAAGAAAAAGAGCAGGAAATGCACTAAAATTTAATCATTAAAACATAAAAAAAACAAACTGCAATATTTTGCATGCTTTATCTGCACAAGGCATTTATCTTATGTATATCATTTATTTTGTATTTCAGCAGGAACCGGTTGCAGATACTTTTGATTGCTTATTAACTGAAGTCTTATTAATTACACAGAAATTAGTGCATAAGTGACATTATATAGATGTTTGGCTCCTCTAAACAACATTGATAATTCAGCACTATTTTTCATAATGCATCACAACAGCACTACTTCTGACTACTCTTCACACAGAGGATCACTTAATTTAATTGAAAATGTACCAGGAGTGGGGTTTGAACCCACGAGGACATTTGTCCATTGGATCTTAAGTCCAACGCCTTAACCACTCGGCCATCCTGGTCATGGTTTTAGGTTGATACAGTATTTTTTTCATTGATGCATTTATATTCATAAATTTAAAGTCTTAAAATGATATGCCAATCTCTCATTTTCCAGACTAAAAGCAAACACACTTTTACTGTTTACTTAAAAGACGTTCTAAGCCAAGTTTCAGGAGTCTTTTTTAGAAATGTGGTATGGGACAAAAAATTTGATTTATACTTAAAGATCTAAGAAAAAGAGCAGGAAATGCTTTAAAAAATAAAAATAACAAACTATTTTGCATGCTTTATCTGCACAAGGCATTTATCTTATGTATATCATTTATTTCATATTTCAGCAGGAACCTTATGCAGATACTTTTGATTGCTTATTAACTGAAGTCAATTACACAGAAATTAATGCATAAGTGACATATATACTGTACATGTTTGGCTCCTCTGAACAACATTTATAAGTCAGCGCTATTTTTCATAATGCATCACTTCTGACTATTTTTCACACAGAGCATTGCTTAATTTCATTAAAATTTGTGCAAATCTACCAGGAGTGGAGTTCGAACCCACGAGGACATTTGTCCATTGGATCTTAAGTCCAACGCCTTAACCACTCGGCCATCCTGGTCACCGTTTTAGGTTAATACAGTATTTTTTTTCATTGATGCATTTATATTCATAAACTTCTTAAAGTCTTAAAATGATATGCCAATCTCTCATTTTACAGACTAAAAGCAAACACACTTTTACTGTTTATTTAAAAGACGTTCTAAGCCAAGTTTCAGGAGTCTTTTTAGAAATGTGGTTTGGGACAAAAAAATTAGATTCATACTAAATAAAGATCTAAGAAAAAGAGCAGGAAATGCTTAAAAAAACTGTTTTGCATGCTTTATCTGCACAAGGCATTTATCTTATGTATTTCATTTATTTTGTATTTCAGCAGGAACCGTATGTAGATACTTTTGATTGCTTATTAACTGAAGTCTTGTTAATTACACAGAAATTAGTGCATAAGTGACATTATATAGACGTTTGGCTCCTCTAAACAACATTGATAATTCAGCACTATTTTTCATAATGCATCACAACAGCATTACTTTTGACTATTCTTCACACAGAGCATCACTTAATTTAATTGAAAATGTACCAGGAGTGGGGTTCAAACCCACGAGGACATTTGTCCATTGGATCTTAAGTCCAACGCCTTAACCACTCGGCCATCCTGGTCACCGTTTTAGGTTGATACAGTATTTTTTTTTCATTGATGCATTTATATTCATAAATTTCTTAAAGTCTTAAAATGATATGCCAATCTCTCATTTTACAGACTAAAAGCAAACACACTTTTACTGTTTATTTAAAAGACGTTCTAAGCCAAGTTTCAGGAGTCTTTTTAGAAATGTGGTATGGGACAAAAAAATTAGATTCATACTAAATAAAGATCTAAGAAAAAGAGCAGGAAATGCTTAAAAAAACTGTTTTGCATGCTTTATCTGCACAAGGCATTTATCTTATGTATTTCATTTATTTCGTATTTCAGCAGGAACCTTATGCAGATACTTTTGATTGCTTATTAACTGAAGTCTTGTCAATTACACAGAAATTAGTGCATAAGTGACATTATATACTGTACATCAGGGATCATCAAATCTGGACCTTGAGATCCATTTTCCTGCAGAGTTTAGCTCTTACCCTAATCAAACACACCTGAGCATGCTAATCAAGGTCTTCAGGATCATTAGAGAATAACAGGTAGGTGAGTGTGATCAGGGTTGGAGCTAAACTCTGCAGAGCATTGGACCTCCAGGGTAAGATTTGGGGAACCCTGCTGTACATGTTTGGCTCCTCTGAACAACATTTATAAATCAGCACTATTTTCCATAATGGATCACTTCTGACTATTTTTCACACAGAGCATTGCTTAATTTCATTGAAAATTTGCGCAAATCTACCAGGAGTGGGGTTTGAACACACGAGGACATTTGTCCATTGGATCTTAAGTCCAACGCCTTAACCACTCGGCCATCCTGGTACCACTTCCAACTGCCCCTGAGTTGGCAGTGCACTAGATCTATAAGATGGCAAGAACATTAACGCATTGGCATTTATAAACTACTTCTTAATGTCTTCCTCAGCACGTGTGTGCCAATCTCTGATTTCTCTGGCTAAAAGCAACTTTTACTGGTTATCTCAAAGATGCCAAGCACTACATATAGGGATATATTTACAAGGCACATCTCTTAAAAGCACTTTGAATGCTTTTACAGATATTTTATTGGGCTTTATAGTGTAATCTCAATTTGGAATAAAATCAAAAATATGGATAAATAAAAAACAAGAATAAAACAGAATGCGTTATGTGAATGATGTGAACTTACTTGCCTGTTAAATCTTACAAACATGAATGAGGCTAATACAATTTAAAAGCTGTGGATATTATGTCATAAAATGTCATGTTTTCAAGCTTATGTTCTCTTGGTTGAGCATTGAACTTCTAGTTCAGTAAGTGTTGATTCAGTAGCTGAGTTCAGAGTCTTTTTGAACGATTCATTTAAAAGAACCGACTCATAAGAGTCATTTGTTCTTAGAATCGTAGTATACTGATTACGCTCTTTTATCGCAAAGCTGCGTTGAGTTATAATTGAGTGTTTTCAGGACGCGATGACAAATTGTCATCACTGAACCGAACAAAACTCGCATATTTTCCTGATTATTGCTGCTGAAAATGGTCCGTTATTGTCATGTCTTGGCCTGTACTAATCGGTCGGACTGGGAAAAACATTTGGAGTAGGCCTACAATAGACTGCCAAAAGTTAGCCTATACCAAATTAAGGAGAAGAGTGCAAAAAAACTGAGGAACTAAAGGCGTTTGTGGTTGGCCAAACTGAACCAGGATTTCCAGGGCAAGAATCTTGACAACATTCGTGTTTGTTCTGATAATTTCCGGTGAGGTACTGAGGTAGGTGAAATATTAGACTAATATCTTCAATAAATGCTGCTCTTTACCACTTATTAACTGGTTAATCCTTGTCTTGCTCTCTAAATCCTTCTCTGTATGATTTAATAGCTTCCAGATGTTTTTCCGTGGTTTAGACAGCAAAAATTAGCAGAACAATGTATTGGGTAGCAGTGTTGGAGGTAACGCTTTACAAGTAGTGCAAGTTACGTAATAATATTACTTTTTAAAGTAAACTAGTAAAGTAACGCATTACTTTTTGATTGACAAGAAAATATCTGAGTTACTTTTTCAAACAAGTAACACCAGTTACCTCCCCGATTTATTGATTAAAAGCTCTCCTGTCTCCATTTTGAGAGAAATTGTGAGTAACGTTAAAATGTTACTTTAGTTCTAGAATAAATGTGAACATGCATTAATTAATCTCACTCACAAAAAACCCCAGATACAGTATTCTTCAAAATGAATAAAAACAGTTAAATTCAACGCAAACCTGCCATAATTAAATGTTAAATGATAAAAATATCCTTTATGTATTCAATCCCATTTTATTAACCGATGTCTTTGCTGCCAACCTTCGATGATCCAATTCATCCATACTAATGAGCAAAAATGACTCAAGATAATCTAACATTTGTTTTCCTTTTTTTATTGTTGAAGAGTTTTTATTTCTGCGTTCTACTGTACAGACGTGAATTTACTTTTCTCTAAGCCTGAGGCTTTTGGTGTAAAACGGCTTTTACATTTGTCAAAATTAGAACATTTTATATTAAAAACAAACAAGCAAGCCCTGTCCAGATTTAAAAAGTAACTCAAAAGTATATTTAATAATATATTATTATAACTTTATAACGTAACGCATTACTTTCCATAAAAAGTAACTAAGTAATGTAACTAGTTACTTCTTTATGGAGTAACTCAATATTTTAATGCATTATAATGCATTTAAAAGTAACTTTCTCCAACACTGTTTGTTATTATATTACCCGTGCAATATATGCTGTTGTTTAGATGCGAGTATCGCCAATATGGCCGCGCATCCGGGTAAACTGACTAAATCGTGACACAAGTGCAAACTGGATCGAGGGTAATACATTATCAGCTTTCAAATACCTATAATTATTACAATTATATGATTATATAACTATCTTTCCACTTACAATATGTAATAGAGTTGAAGTCCTAACACCTGGAAGAGACTTTTAAGTTTTATTTAAAGTGCAAACATTCACCATCAAAGCAGAAGTTTCTCTTGGTTAAAAACAGCCTATGAATTTTAAATCAGATTGCTCAGAAGTCCGTCATTTGCAGTGTCATCGTACTTCTAAATAATTTGGTGAATGCTCTATTTGTAATCTGATTAATTTTTTATACTTAATTGTTTTTTTATACTTATTATTTGTACCAGCTAAAACCTCATTAACGCATGCAGTGAGCACACGAGATTGTAATAGATTTGATCAAGCTATCTAATGTTTTTAAGCATCATTAGCAGTAATAATGATGGCAAATGTCATTTTCCTTCATCTTTCCCAGCTCCACTTATTAGCAGAATAGATAAGGGTATTAAAGGATTCCAGCATAATAAGCAAAGACTGTCTTATGTCTCTGTTTGATGTCTTTCTTTGGCTGTATATCATCACTGTGGCCCTAAACGAGAGAGCTATATTTTTCTGGTATAAACCAACCAGTCATTATGTCTGTGCAGGCTTTAAGGAGACTGCCACCATAAATGAAAGTTTTATAGGAAGGAATTACAGCAGACCGTAGAAGGCAGGTGAGGTGTGTGCAATTTGAGGTAATGCTTTATTTTGCAAGCAGTTGTCAACCACAAATTGATTTTTTTGGATTGCTAGTCATGTATTTTCCAGGTTGCATTAGTGTCATTAGAATAGGAATAGTTAATCGAAAAATGAACGTGCTGATGCTGAAAATGTACTTACTCTCAGGGCATCCAAGATGTAGATGAGTTTGTTTTTTCATGGGAACATAATTGGAGAAATATAGCATTCCATCACTTGCTCACCAATGGATCCTCTGCAGTGAATGGGTGCCGTCAGAATGAGAGTCCAAACAGATGATAAAAGCATCACAATAATCCACACCACTCCAATCCATCAATTATTGCAGAGTGATGAAATGCTACATTTCTCCAAATCTGTTCTGATAAAGAAACAAATTAATCTACATCTTTGATAGCCTGAGGATAAGTACATTTTAAGCAAACTTTAATATTTGGTTGAACTATTCCTTTAAACAGCTATTGAAGTGGTGATATTTTCTCTTCATTTAAGTCCTATTTATAGGCCACACAGACCAAGGGAAAGATCACTCAATCAGAGTCTATTGAGATGTTTTTGAATTGGTGCAATTTGAGCTTGTGCATGCTGTTATTTCTCCTCAGGACATTCAGACAGATGTTGATACCCAGACTGATCTTTCTAAAAGGGCTCTGGGGGCTCAGATCCTGAATACCAAGGCACAAGAGCTTGGAAAGTTTAGAGATGTGGACCACATCCATATAGCCTCGAGAAGGTTTGTGCAATATAAACAAACGGATACCTCTAGTGTCCTGAACTTTCCTTCAAACTGTCATGTTTTGTCAGAGAGTGTTTGGAGGCTGGCGCGGAGAAATGGACAGGACTCATAGCCATCCTTGAGGAGCTTTGGTTCTGGGTAAAGCTGAAAGATGAGGAGCTGACAAGTCAAAGGCCGACGGGAGACGATGTGCATACTTTACTGCAGAATCAAGGCTACTGTACGGTCAGTTTTGCTGTGTGTGTGTTCACAGGTTAAACTGAATAAAAAACAGTCATCGCGGATTTTAAAGGATTACTCCACTTCCAAAATAAAAATTTTCTGATCATTTACTTACCCCCATGTATTCCAAGATGTTTTATTTCTTAAGTCACAAAGAAATTATCCTCAGTGGTGCTCAATGGATTAAAGGTTAAAAATGCAGTTTTAATGCAGCTTCAAAAGGCTCTACACGATCCCAGCCAAGGAATAAGGGTCTTATCTTGCTAAATGATCGGTTATTAAAAAAAAAAAATATATATATATATAATTTATATACTTTTTAACCTCAAATGCTTGTCTTGTCTAGCTCTGCGATGCACATGTGTACTCAATGCACTCCAGTTCAATACTATGGAAGCCCAATTCCGCCACTAAATAAAGAAGGTTATTGTGACTTGTTATTTCACAATTCTGACTTTTTTCTCAGAATTGCGTGATACAAATTTGCGAATTCGAGAAATAAAGTCAGAATTCTGAGATATAAACTCGCAATTCTAAGAAATAAAGTTGCAATTGCGTGATATAAACTCGCAATTACGGGTTATAAAGTCAAAATACTGAGATATAAACGCGCAATTCTCAGAAATAAAGTAAATAAAGAAAAAATTATGAAATTTAGGAATTCTGATTTTAGAACTGGCAATTACGAGTTTATATCCCACAATTGCAAGTTATTAAGTCAGAATTCCGAGATATAAACTCGCAATTGCGGGATATTAAGTCAGAATTCCGAGATATAAACTCGCAATTCTAAGAAATAAAATCAGAATTGCGTGATATAAACATGCAATTCTGAGAAATAAAATCAGAATTGCGTGATATAAACTCGCAATTCTAAGAAATAAAATCAGAATTGCGTGATATAAACATGCAATTCTGAGAAATAAAGTCGCAATTGCGAGTTATGAAGTCAAAATACTGGGATATAAACGCACAATTCTCAGAAATAAAGTAAATAAAGAAAAAATTAATACATTTAGGAATTCTGATTTTAGAACTCACAGTTACGAGTTTATATGTTACACAGTTACGTGATATAAACATGCAATTCTGAGGAATAAAGTCGCAATTGCGTGATATAAACTCGCAATTGCGAGTTATAATGTCAAAATACTGAGATATAAACTTGCAATTTAGAGAAAGGAAGTCAGAATTGCATGATATAAACTTGCAATTCTCAGAAATAAAATCAGAATCGCGTGATGTAAACATGCAATTCTGAGAAATAAAGTCGCAATTGCTTGATATAAACTCGCAATTGCGAGTTATGAAGTCAAAATACTGAGACAAATGCACATTTCTGAAAAAGTCAGAATTGCGTGATATAAACTCGCAATTCTGAGAAAGGAAGTCAGAATTCTGAGTTATAAACTTGCAATTCTCAGAAATAAAATCAGAATTGCATGATATAAACTTGCAATTCTGAGAAATAAACTCACAATTGCGAGTTATGAAGTCAAAATACTGAGATATAAATGCACATTTCTGAAAAAGTCAGAATTGAGTGATATAAACTCGCAATTCTGAGAAATAAAATCAGAATTGCATGATATAAACTTGCCATTCTCAGAAATAAAGTCAGAATTCTGAGTTAAACTTGCAATTCTCAGAAATAAAATCAGAATTGCATTAAATAAACTTGCAATTCTGAGAAATAAACTCACAATTGCGAGTTATGAAGTCAAAATACTGAGATATAAATGCACATTTCTGAAAAAGGAAGTCAGAATTGCGTGATATAAACTCGAAATTCTGAGAAATAAAGTCAGAATTGCATGATAGATACTTGCAATTTTCAAAAATAAAGTAAATAAAGAAAAAATAAAGAAATGTTGGAATTCTGATTTTAGAACTCTCAATTACGAGTTTATATCCCGCAATTGCGAGTTAAGTTAGAATTCTGAGATATAAACTGGCAATTCTGAGAAATTAAGTCAGAATTGTGTGATATTAATTCAGAATTCAGAGATATAAACTACAATTCTGGGAATTGAGATCAGAATTGTGTGATATAAACTCGCAATTGCTAGTTATAAAATCCGAATTCTTAAATATAAACTTGCAATACTTTACAAAATGGACGATTTTGAAGTTGGAGGAGAAAATGAGATTTTGATGAGTTGAGTTTTTCCGACATATCCTAACTGTTGAATCGGAGCACACAGAGTACGCATGTGCATTGCAGAGCTAGACAAGACGAGCATTTGTGGTTAAAAAGTGTATAAATAATAATTTATTTAAGAAAATTACTGTTTGTTTTGTTAGAAAAGACCCTTCTTCCTCTGCTGGGATCATTTAGAGCCCTTTGAAGCTGCACTGTAACTGCATTTTTAACCTTCAATCTGTTGAGCACCATTGAAGTCCACTATATGGAGAAAAATTCTGCAGTGTTTTCCTCCAAAAATTGAGGAAAGACGTGAGTATCTTGGATGACATGAGGGTGAGTAAATTATCAGAAAATCTTTATTCTAGAAGTGGAGTAATCCTTTAAGGGCCATTAAACCTCACTAGGAATGAGAGTTAAATGCTAGTCGTATCTTTTATACATAATGTGTTATAATTTTCCACTTTGTACGCAGTACCTCCTCCTGTGCACAGATTTTTGCCTTTTTAAACAGGCATTTCACAGTCCTTCGATAATACAGACGTTTCTACTTTAATAAAAGGATACAATACAAAATAATTAAACCCCTTGATTACTGTTCCTCAAACAGAAGCTGTGCTATCATTTTGTTTGTTATTGCTCTGCTGAATTATTGATGTCCTTTAGATGCACAGCACTGTTTATCATGGCTGTTTATTGTATTTACCGCATTAAAACATTGCATTATTTACATCAGTTGCAATAAGTCTGTCTTGACAAACAGAGCTCGAATAATAATAGCGCTAAACAAAATGGTGATTGAATTAAACATTTTTACAGTAAAGTACCTCATTTATTTCACATATCAATTTTTTATATCATTATTGCATGTGATTTGTTGGTGATATTATCTCGCTTTATCAGTAAAAAAAACACACTGAATTAATCAAAAGGTTTTTTTTTCTTCTTCCTTCTGGTTCAACGATTTTGCTCCTCAATTTGTCACTTTCTGCTCAGCTGATGTTTGGGTTTATACATTGCTTTCTGATTGCTTTTTGAGTAAATATATTTCCAATTTCAACACCTTTAAATCTGGAATGAGATGTAATGAATGTCTAGGTTTATCTGTGTGATTTAGTTTAAATGTCACACCTCTGCATCTTTAATGTGTTGTTCGACACAGGCATTGCACAGCGAGTTGATTGGACGGAGGCAGGATGTGAATCAGATGTGTCTGTCTCTGGCTGTTCAACCTACAACAATGGAGGTCCAAAGCAATATAGAGATGTCTGCAGGTGAGAGACTGTTAGTTTGCATCCTCCCAGAGGAACATTTTTTTTTTCTCTCTCTTTCATAGCACAGGAGTTTTCAGTTATGTTTTAAATAAGTATCAGCACACACTGTGGATAACAAAGCTCAGATCATTTGGTCTTGGGAGAATTTGATAAGAAATCCCTGAGTTTGCACTGAAATCTTTTGATTGCAGGCTTTGATGTCTTGGCAAATCTCAGCACATTTTGAGACATTGTTAAGATTTCTTTTGAAACTCTGGAGGGGGCAGATGTGAGATTAATGGGGTCCTTTTCTCAGGAGAAACTTCTGAGAAGCAGGAGACTTAAACAAAAATTAATTTACTCCTATTAGTGTGTAGGAGAGATGATTCACAAGTGATCTTATATGAGGTTTTTCTTTTATATAGACATGCATTTTCTTTTATAAAAGTGTTTTATACAACATGAAATGCACAACATTTTATGTGTATATACACAGCCGTTTAAAAGTTCTGGGGTCAGTATAATTTCTCATTTTACATTTTTAATAATTAAATGTAAAAGGTAAATGTTCAGCAGCCATTTAATCACACTATTCAAAAGTTTGAAATATGAAATATTTTTTAATGTTTATGAAAGAAAGTATTTTACTTACCAAAGTTGCATTTATTTAATCAAAAACACAGTAAAAAGCTATTTTCTATTTCAGTATATTTTAAAATGCAATTTATTTCTGACACAAAGCTGAGTTTTCAGCATCATTACTCCAGTTTTTAGTGTCGTGATCCTTCAGAAATCATTCTAATATGTTGCTCAAGAAATATTTAGTATTATTGTAAATGTTGAAAATGGTTATGCTGCTAATATTTTTTGTGAAAACCGTGATATATTTTTTTACAGAATTTTTGATAGTCATTACTGTCATTTTTGTTCAATTTAATGCATTATTGTTGCAGAATAAAAGTATTTATTTTAAATCTTACTGGCCTTAAACCTTTAAATGGTAGCGTGCATTAAAATCACACTTTTCTCTGTTAAACACACTTTTTTGCAGTGATAAATTTCACCTATCAGTCTGGTTTTGTCCTCAATTGTCTGTTTCTATTAAAGATGCCACCAGGTGTCAAATTTTATGTGTATTGTCTTTCTGATGTAAATGGTCTTCTCCTGGATTCGAACACTAATTTTTTATTACTCCTCTCATTTCTGGAGGTCATAGTTTTCGTCTATAGCGTCGTTGCTGCTTGATTTATGTGTCTCTGTAATGGCTCAGTGGACACAATAAACCTTATAGGACACAAAGTGAAAAGTGAGAGAGTGCTGAAGGGGACGGATGTAAATCTGAGCTGGATTTATAGCAGCTAATCGCAGTGGAAAGATTAGATTCCAGAGTAAAGAGGCATGGTAAGTGCTGGTCCACAGTGAAACTACTAAAATATTCAGTCCTGTAAAACCCAGTCTATGTGTCTCTGACATGAACAAATAAATATGAGCAGATACTCTTTTTAAAGTATCCAACACTGAAGCTAAGCAATTAAATAATTTACTATCCCGTTATAAAACAGAACAGTTTTATAACACAAATTAAAAAACAATCACAATTACACTGAAGTAATCGCACTAGAAACAATTTAGCTTTCCAAAGCTACATATAAGACAAGACAGAGATAAGTTTAAGACGAACCAACTCACTAATCTGAATCGGACTTTCCGAAGTTAAGTGTAAGAGAGTAATAGTTTAAATCGAACCGATTCACTAGAATAAATTTGACTTCCACAGCTACTTATGCGAGAGAATCGTTAAGGACAAACCAAATCACTGGAATGAATCATACTTTCCAAAGCTATAATAATTAGAGGGGATCCTTTTGTACGAACCGATTCAGAATATACGTGAGGATCCTTTAGAATGGATATGCAACGAATTTGGACTTTCAAAAGAGTGGTCCGTTAAGACGAGCCGACTCACTAGACTGAATCGGACTTCTACAGCTACTTATGAGAGAGAATCCTTAAGGATGAACCGAATCACTGGAATGAATCGTACTTTCCAAAGCTACGTAATTGACGGGATCCTTTTGTACGAGCCGATTCAGTATATACGCGAGAATCGTTTAGAACGAACCAATTCACTACAATAAATTGGACTTTCAAAAGCTTCATGTGGGAGAGAGGTCCGCTAAGATGAACCGATTTACTAGACTGGATCGAAATTTCTAAAGCTGCTTATGAGAGAGAATCGTTTAGACCAAACCGATTAACTAGAATTACCCCGACTTCCACAGCTACTTATGAGAGAGAATCGTTTAGACCAAACCGATTAACTAGAATTACCTCGACTTCCACAGCTACTTATGAGAGAGAATCCTTAAGGATGAACCGAATCGCTGGAATGAATCGTACTTTCCAAAGCTACGTAATTGACGGGATCCTTTTGTACGAGCCGATTCAGTATATACGCCAGAATCGTTTAGAACGAACCAATTCACTATAATGAATTGGACTTTTAAAAGCTTCGTATGGGAGACAGATCCCTTAAGATGAGTCGACTTACTAGACTGAATCTAACTTTCCAAAGCTACTATGACAGAATTGTTTAGACCGAACCCATAAACTAGAATCGGACTTCCAAAGCTAATTGTGAGAGGGAACCGTTAAGGACGAACTGAATCACTGGAATGAACCATACTTTCCAAAGCTACATATGATCCTTTTGTACGAAACGATTCAGTAGATAAGTGAGAATCGTTTAGAACGAACCAATTCACTACAATAAATTGGACTTTCAAAAGCTTCATGTGGGAGAGAGGTCCGCTAAGATGAACCGATTTACTAGACTGGATCGAAATTTCTAAAGCTGCTTATGAGAGAGAATCGTTTAGACCAAACCGATTAACTAGAATTACCCCGACTTCCACAGCTACTTATGAGAGAGAATCGTTAAGGACTAACCGAATCACTGGAATGAATCGTACTTTCCAAGCTACATAATACGTGAGAATCGTTTAGAACAAACTGATTTACCAGAATGAATTGGACTTTCAAAAGCTTCATATGAGAGAGAGGTCCGAACGAACGTCTCGGTACTCTCTGTACTCTCTGTACTTTCCAAATTGACTTATAAAAGAGAATCGTTTAGGCAGAACCGATTAACTTGAATGAAACTTCCACAGCTACTTCTAAGAGAATCGTTGAGGACGAACCGATTCATTAATCGCAATTTTTCAAAGCTACACATGATAGAGAGGATCCTTTTGTACAAAACGATTCAGGAGAAATGTGAGTATTGTTTAGAATTACCCGATTCACTACATTGAATTGGACTTTCAAAAGCTTCATAGGGGAGATAAGTCCATTAAGACGGACTCGCTATACTGAATGGAACTTTCCATAGATAGTTATTGAGAGAATCGTTTAGACCGAACCAATATGAACTAGAATGAATCGGACTTCCAGTTATTTATGAGCGAGAAACGTCAAGGACGAACTGAATCATTGGAATTAATCGTACTTTGCAAAGCTAACGTACACAGAGGGGATCCTTTTTGTACAGACCAATTCAGTCGACACGTAAGAATCGTTTAGAGCGAACTAATTCACTGCAATAAATTGGATTTATAAGATTCATATGAGAGAAAGGTCCGTTAAGACTTTCCGAAGCTACTTATTAGGCTGAACCGATTAACTAGAAAGAATCGGACGTCCACAGCTACTTATGAGAGAGAATCATACCGAAAACTACATGATAGAGGGCATCCTTTTGTACGAACCGATTCAGTAGAATGAATCAGAATAACCACCAGCGCTTGAGTGTTTGTTTACCTCAGATCACTCAGTAAAGTTGTGTGCAATACGAATGTGACTAAAACAGCGATATCCTTTTGTGCTTCGTCGCTAACCTATCTTGAAGTTGGTTGAACTTATTGTCTACAACTATAATGTGGAAATCTACTGTAATAATGTTCAGAACGTCATGGTTATCGTGGTCTATAAATGTCACCATGGTGTGCAGAAACAGATCGCAAAAAGCTACGTTGGGGTTAAATAATCACTCAAAATGAGATGAAACGATGACATAGAACGTCTCTTTTGAGGTTATTTGACAGAAAGCTGCTTTTAACTTTCAGCAGAGACAGTCCAGGAGGAGAAGATTCGTCAGCTGGCTCAAGCGGTTCAGGACCAGGCCATTGAGGTTCAGCAGCACTGGGAGCGCTTCAGTGCTCAGGCCGCCAGCTGGCAGCACGAACTTGACTGGGCTCTGGGGAAACTTCAGGATCTCCAACATGCCATGAACCAACTGGACCTTGGCTTGGCTGAGATGGAGGATGAGAGCTGGCACTCTGAGGAACACAGCATGGTCAACTGTGTGCTGGAGAACGTGGAAAATATCGTGAGTTCAAATAAAAAATATGGCGACACTTTAAAGTGAGGCACTCTTAGTTAAATAAATGTAACTTATCATGAGTAACTACTATATTACATTTATTAAGATTAATAAATGTTTAAGAACAACTTTTCATCTGATAACTTATTTTAAAGTGTTACCAAAATTCATTTTATTTTATTTTTGTTGAATGATTAGCCTATACTTTATATAGTCTTCAGTTTATTTCAGATTGACCTCCACAGACGTAGAACTCTATTATACACTTGGAAATGTCACAGGAAGCTCATCTCTCATGTCTCAAGTGATGAGTTTTCTTTGTAATTTTATCCTTGAATAGAATAAGGCAGGTCCAGTGAAAGATCTGACTCAGATTTGACTGTACAAGGGCATTTCAATAAATATGGTAGAATGGCGTCTTATGTGGGTTAAATGCATCTGTTTGATTGAACCAGTCTGCCAGGTCAGATTAGGTAGAGGACTGCGTACGCACAAGGCCATCAAACCGTGCTGCCTATTTATCATTCAATGTCAAACATCAGGGTTAAGATGGAGTTACGTTGGATAAACTCTGAGATGTGCAGTAATGGGCACAACACTATATGAAATACATACAGACTCTTTAAGCTGTATGTATGCATGATCATGATACATTTATTCATCTAAACATATTTGAAGAAATTCAGCATCACTTACTCTCCAATGGACACTCTGCAGTGAATGGGTGCCGTCAGAATGAAAGTCCAAACAGCTAAGTAAAACATCACAATAATCCACAGGTAATCCACACCATATTAGTCCATCAATTAAAGCTGCATGTTCATGATTAAGACGTTTGTAACTTCAAGTTCCTTATCCAAAATATTGCTTCCTTCAGTGGAAAAGTAATCTTGTCTGAATTAGGAGAGAAATATGCACAGATCAAGCACTGTTTACAAGGGAAAACAGCCCACAATACACTTTATTGCCTAATGTATTAGGACACCCCCTTCTAATGAACTGGTTTGACTACCGGTACTTGAGTTATTTCCATGAGTACAAATCTTAATGTTTAAGCATACAATGATATTCTAGGGAATTGTGTGCTTCTAATTTTATAGCAACATTTTGGACAGGGCCCTTTTCTATTCTAACATGACAATGCATCTGTGTATAAGGCGAGGTTCTAAAAGAAATGATTAAGTCAATGTGGAAGAACTTGACTGGTCTGCATAAAGCAAAGTCCTATTCCCAGCTGAACACCTCTGGTGTGACTTTAAATGCAGACCTTGAGCCAAAAACTCATTACCAAACACCAATGACTTGTACATATGGGTACAGTCATTTTAGACACTTCCAAAACTGTTGCAACAGAGATAAAAAATAAAAAATTTAAATGCATAAATTATGTTTACATCTTGCCACAGTTTTGAAAGTGCCTTTTTCTGTTCTAAAGAAGGGGGTGTCCAATAATTTTGTCCATATAGTGTATGTTCAAGTCATTGGTTTTTGGTTTTGAGGTTTTTGGCACAAGGTCTGCATTTAAAGTCACACCAGAGGTGTTCAGCAGCTGTTATAAGGACTTTGCTTTATGTTCTCGCACAAGAACTGAATCAATAATTTCTTTTTGAACCTTGCCTTTATACACAGAGGCATGGTCCTGTTAGAATAGAAAAGGGTCCCGTCCAAACTGTTACAAACTACAAAATTAGAAGCACACAATCCCCTAGAAATATTATTATATGCTTAAACGTTAAGATTTGTACTCATGGGAATTACTAAAGTAATCAACCTGTTCACTGAAAGGGGGTGTTCAAATACTTTTGGCAATACAGTGTAGTTTTAAAACAAATATGTTGGTGGATTTTAATGTGAGAGGACAACAGGGGATGGACTTTTTCACTGGATGAAGCATTATTATTATGAATTATAGACTTTTTTGGCCAGAAGCGATGGTTTAAAGTTAAAATGTCTTAATGGATACGTTTCTTACAAGATGTTAATTGATGGACTGGGGCCGTGTGGATTAAATGTGGGTTATTGTGATGTTTTTACTATGTGTTAGGCATGTCTACATACCTAACACATAGTATGCATGCACACAACGTCACTGTTTTTAAAGATTCCTGTATTGGGTGTTTACACAGAAATTATAATGTTTTCGAAAACTTGCACTATGCGTTTTCAGTCCCCAAAATGTGTAAACCAACAGGCAAAATGCATTAAAAGTTTCCCATTTTGGCTAAAAACGACGGCTTCTGACGGCACCCATTCACTGCAGTGCATCTGTTGGTGAGCAAGAGATGCAATGCTACATTTATCCAAATCTGTCCAGATGAAAAAACAAACTCATCTACATCTTGGATGGCCTGAGGGTGAGTAAATTTTAAGCAGGTTCTCATTTTGGGGTAAACTTTCTTTAAATCAGGCATTCGCACAAAACTGCCCTACAAAGCAAAAAAGCAGTAACTGCATTTTTGGTCAAAAATGAGTTATTATCATTTTCATGACATTCTTATCTCAAATGTGTGTGATTTCGCGGCATCCTCATGGGACGGTTTTAACATTGGATAACAGGCTGAATGACAGGATAACTTTAAAGTCATTTTTCTCAGTTCTGCACTTGGCGTAGTTACTTCCTTTTTGCTTTGTAGGGCAGAATAAAGGTCAAAATTTTAGATTGTTTCACACTTCCAATTTAGAATATTTCTTACTAGCCCACATAATAGCTATAAAGATGCCAATTTGTGCCACGTGGGCAACAGATCATTTGAGCTGTCTGGTATCACACTCTGAAGTGCTCTTAAGATGCATTCAAACCCCAGCGCTGACCTTGAAGAATCGATTATTTTTAATCATGCATTAGGATCACTCAAGCCACACGGAGTCTAGTTTGTTTTTGATTGCTCCTTTATCCCGTGGCTTGACGAGTGTGTGTCTGTCATGTTGTTTTGAGGATCCTGTGGGCAGAAATATTGACCCTTTGTATCGATCTGGGCAGCTGGAGAACATAGATAATTAAGCTGCTACCTGCCCAATGACACTCTTGGGCCTTGTTTCACCCAAACTCCTCATCAAACCACAGTCAGGCTGCTGCTGCTAAATCTTTTTTGGAGCTCGATCAACAACATTTTTCACCCAAAGTGAGCATCTCGGGATTTAACGTAATAGTTATATTAATATAACCGAAAGAGTTGCACCATTTGTGCTTTTGGGATGTGGCATTGTCTGTCACACAAGATGAAAAGGGCACTCATTATATTTTGGCAGAGATGTGTCTCCACAGACTTTTGAAGGCAGGCGTGTTGGATAATGAGCATCTGGTCATTTCAGAAGTGAAGTACCAGCGACTTCTTTCTCATATTCTCAGAACAATGTCTTTATTTTCTTCAGACTGCCCCCTGCTTAGTCATCTCATAGGATGAAAAAGCCTTTAAAGCACTGTAATTTCCCTCTGATCTGAGCTATCATTATGTCTCCATTGGGGGGGTTCTGTTTCGATCAGCACATTACGCTCTGATAGCACAGTAAGATGTTAGGCATCATTTTTTATCTTTCCACATGGTGTAGTCATAATCTTTCATTTTTTAATTTTTCAAAATCTTATCAGGGGATTGTCGGTAATCAGCACCAGCAGTCGCAATGCTCTCAAATGGACAAGAAACATTTCTCCCATGAATTCTTATCTGGTAAGTTGGTCAAACATTTTTTTTAAGCATTTGTTAGTATTCCCATAGTCATGGAAAAACTTTTCTGTAAAATGGTGATTTTTAGGCTTGGAAAAACATATGACTTAATAAAAAGTAATTGTTAAGTAATTTCTGTGCTGAATAGGTATACAATACCATTCAAAAGTTTGGGGTCCGTCAGATTTTACTTTTTAAATTTTTACTAAGAATGCATTTAATTGATTAAAAGTGATAGTGAAACAATTTCAAATAAATGCTGTTCCTTTGAACTTTATATTAATCAAAGAATCCTGAAAAGATGTGTCCTGATAAACTGAATAAGCTGAATAAATAAGCTTTCCGTTGATGTATGGTTTGTTAGGAAAGGACAATATTTGTCTGAGGGTGCAAAAAAATCTGAATATTTAGGAAAATAGCCTTTAAAGTTGTCTAAATTAAGTTCTTAGCAATGCATATGTTTTGATATATTTATAGTAGGAAATTTACAAAATATCTTCATGGAACATGGTCTTTGAATATCCTAATGATTGTTGGCATAAAAGAAAAATCAATCATTTTGACTCATACAACGTATTTTTTGGCTATTGCTACAAATATATCTGTGTTACTTTAGACTGGTTTTGTGGTCCAGGGTCACAAATATGAAGCTGCACAACTGTTTTCAACATTGATAATAATCAGAAATGTTTTTCATGAAATTTCAAATGGATCATGACACTAAAGATTAAGTAAAATTCAGCTTTTCATCACAGAAATCAATTACATTTTACAGTATTTTTAAATGGAAAACAGTTATTTTAAATTGTAATATTATTTCACAATATTTATTATTTAATTGTGTTTTTGGTCAAATATAAATTCATTCTGGTGAGCGCAACAGAGTATGGACTTTTTTCAAAAACATAAAAAAAATTACAGACCCCAAACTTTTGAACACTTTAGTATTTCATCAGCTAGAAATTGCTGTTCATTTATTTTCTTAAAAATCCTTATCTCTGCAACTGGAAACAGCTGAAAAAGTCATAAAATCATTGTTTAGAAAAGCAAGAAAACTTAAATTTGTCTCAAATACTTTTTTCCACTGTACAATAAAAACCATACTGCTTGAAAGTTATTCAGACGTCATGACTTTATCTTTAAAACCTTCTGTCTCCCAACCAGTTTCCGTTCAGTTCCCATGGCAAAGAGCTGTTTTTCATAACGGCGTTCCTTATTATATCAAGTGAGTTTTGTTTCATACATTCTAATCTCTGCTATGACACATCAAGCTCTTCATGTGATTTCCCATGTGTTCAGTTTTGCATCAGAATGAAGTAATTCAACAAATTTTAATCTAGTTGCAGTCACCCTTACTAAAATGTATTAGAATCATTTCCTTCAGAAACCTTCTAATATGCTGATTTGCTGCACAAGAAACATTTCATATTATAATAACTGATGAAAACAGTTGACACTTAATATTTTTTTTTAATCTTTGATGAATAAAAAGTTCAAAAGAACATCATTTGTAACATCATAAATAACTTCAGTATCACTTTTGATCAATTTAATGCATACTTACAGAATAAAAGTATCAATTTCTTACAAATAAGTGAGAAACTCTACAGAACTTTGTCAATTTTATTCTTATGCTTGACAGATACCTAAATACATTTTCCATGGTACATTCCTTTAAAGGTTGTATCAGCGATTTCTAGCCTGAAACATAAAGTGTCAAATTCAGCTGACCTTTCATCACGATCCGCTCGCTGCCTGCCCCATAAATTGTCTGTAAAAAAAACGCGTCTCTCTGGTCAGCCTAGGGTCCGAGATATGCCAAAAAAACAAACGGCACTACCAACCTTTCCACACATAAACAAATAGTGTTCCAACCAATCAGCGTCAGGGGTTTGGTGTTGTGGACTTTCGCTCCGCCTCCCTCACATCCCAGCACCAGTAGGAAAGTCCACAACACGAACCCCCTGACGCTGATTGGTTGGAACACTGTTTGTTTATGTGTGGAAAGGTTGGTAGTGCCGTTTGTTTTTTTGGCATATCTCGGACCCTAGGCTGACCAGAGAGACGCGGTTTTTTCACAGACAATTTATGGGGCAGGCAGCGAGCGGATCGTGAAGAAAGGTCAGCTGAAATTGACACTTTATGTTTTAGGCTAGAAATCGCTGATACAACCTTTAAGGTGAACTTATGTTAATTATTATTAATTATCTTTCAGCCATGAGCAGCAGACCACCTCGTGGGATCATCCGAAGATGACACAGCTATTTCAGTCAATGGGTTTGTTCTTTTACCTGTCAGTCAATGTTAAGTGTTCTGTCTTTCTTTCTATGTACAGTTGAAGTCAAAAGTTTACATACCCCTTTCAGAATCTGCAAAATGTTAATTATTTTATTAAAATAAGAGGGATCATACATAATGAATGTTATTGTTTATTTAGTACTTACCTAAATAAGATATTTAATGTAAAAGATTTTTATATATATACTCCACTAGAAAAATTATTGTTGAATTTATAAAAATTACCCTGTTCAAAAATGGATGTCCCCTTGATTCTTAATACTGTTGTCACCTGAATGATCCACAGCTGTGTTTTTTTGTTTAGTAACAGTAGTTCAACAGTCCCTTGTTTGTCCTGAACAGTTAAAATGCCTGCTGTTCCACAAATTCTTTGGTTTACCAGAATTTTTGTGTGTTTGAACCCTTTCCAACAATGACTGTATGATTTTGAGATGCATCTTTTTCCTTCAACTGAGGGACTCATATGCAGCTATTACAGAAGGTTCAAACGCTCACTGATGCTCCAGAAGGAAACACAATGCATTAAGAGCTGGGGGTGAAAACTTTTGAACAGAATAGAGATGTGTACATTTTTCTTATTTTGCCTAAATGTCATATTTTTTTATTTTATTTAGTACTGCCTTACATTTACCCTGATCTTAAAATGCCAAAATTATCCTCAGTGTGAAAAAGTGGATCGAAAAATCATAGTCATTGTTGGAAAGAGTTCAAATACACGAAAATGCTGGAAAACCAAAGAATTTGTGGGACCTGAAGGATTTTTCTGAAGAAAAGCAGGATGTTCAGGACAAACAAGGGACTCATGAACAACTATCACTAAACAAAAAAACACAGCTGTGTTTGAATCAACTTTTAAACAGGGTCCTTTTTATAAATTCAGCTATTATTTTCTCTTGTGGACTATATGTAAACATCTTATGGGGAATATCTTATTCAGGTCAGTACTAAATAAACAATAACATGCATTTTATATGATTCCTCTTATATTGGTAAAGTAATTAACATTTTGCACAAATGCTGAAAGGGGGGGTGTTAACTTTTGACCTCAACTTTAATATACTTAATATTCAAAATGTGCATTTTCAATGCTTGCATTTTGCTCTTTATTTGAATTTGAGAACTAGGACATTTCTTATTAATAATATTCACATCCAACCTTTATGTTTTACCCTCAATGCGCAGCTGATCTGAGCCATGTGCGTTTCTCCGCTTACCGCACAGCGATGAAGAGCCGCCGGCTTCAGAAAGCCCTTTGCTGTGAGTGATAACTTATCAATTAAGTCTAATACTTCTTACTTTCCTAAAAAAAAAAAAAAAAAAAATCCGTAGTTCTTCTGTGGGGGGATTTTGTACCAAATACTACATTTGTTTGGACATAAATCATTGCGTCGCAAATTACCGTCAATGTGAAAAATCGCTCGCCCCTTCTCACTCGAAATGACTGGAGGAAGTAATAAACAGATTACTGCAGAAGACAATTTTAACCACGCAATCTCGAGCTCTATCTGCTAATTTTGTCAGGACGTTTCTGGTACAGTAACTCTGAGCCTTTGATCTGCAGTAGGAGTTTCGAGAGCATTAGAGCCTCCCGCTGACAACATTAGTTCAGTACAAGCTGTGCAGAAATAGCCTTCAGTCAGGTTAGCCGGGTGGTGTTTTTGGTAACAGGCAGCAGCTGCTTTTTTGCCTCATATCTCCGGACGTGGGTAACGTTGAGAAAGGCTAGTTGTTGAAACGTATAATTGGTTGCAAATCTGATGAATGCTGATAAGAAATATAATTTTTTGCTGCCTTTTCAGTTGGGAATTTTCATTACACGCCAACGGATGAGTTACGCTCTGGTGACTTTCATTAAAATGCGCTGAATGGAATTCATTGTGGAGACAGAAATGAGTGGAGATGAAATCTGTCTGTCTGTTTCAGTGGACCTTTTGGAGCTCGGCATCGCCCAGAGTGTCTTTGATCAACATAAACTCACGCATAATGGCCAGCTACTGGAGATTCCAGGCATCATAAACTGTCTCTGCACAATCTACCGTGAACTTCAGCAGGTGCATCCGGATCTGGTTAATGTGCCTTTATGCGTGGATCTGTGTCTCAATTGGCTGCTAAAAGTCTATGACAGGTCTGTATGGGTCTTATCTTTATTACAGTGGCCCTTAAAGAAGAAGTTCACTTCCAGAATGAATTTATCCACCCCCATGTCATCAAAGATGTTCACGTCTTTCTGTCTTTAAAAAGAAATTAAGGTTTTTGATGAAAACATTACAGGATTTTTTTCCATATAGTAGACTTCAGTGGTGGCCAACAGCTTGAAGGTCCAAATTGTAGTTTCAGTGCAGCTTCAAAGGGCTCTACACAATCCCAGCCGAGGAATAAGGGTCTTATCTAGTGGTTATTTTCTAAGAAAAATACAAATTTATATGCTTTTTAACCACAAATGCTCATGCACCTATGACGTATGCAGAAGTACAGATCAATTGTTTACAAAACAAACCTGCAAATACCTTGGATAATTCTGAAGTTGGAGGAGAAAATGAAATGGAATTTTTCACCTAAGTACACAGCTGAAGAACTAACCACGTGTGACATTTCCAGCATACGCATAGCAGAGCTAGAGCAAGATGATCTTATATATTTTTTTAAAGAAAACGACAGATCGTTTTGCTAGATAAGACTCTTATTCCTCGGCTGGGATCGTGTAGAGCCTTTTGAAGCTGAATTGAAACTGCAGTTTGGACCTTCAACCCATTTGGTACCATTGAAGTCCAATATATTGAGAAAAATCCTGAAATGTTTTCCTCAAAAACTTAAATTCTTTGCAACTGAAGAAAGAAAGACATGAACATCTTGGAATTCCACTCAAAAGGAATGAAAACTAGCTCAATTTTGCTTTATTTTATTAATGCCCTTTAAAATATACATTTAGATTTTATTTATTCTTTGTTTTTAATCTTAGCAAGACTTGTTTATATGTATAATGTGCATATGAAATTATTTAACCTTTATTTTCTTTTTTCCTTATACCTTTTCTTTCATTTTAATTTACAGCACTTTTTATATATTTAAAAAAAAATTCAGCACCTTTTAATAACAAAATGTAAAATTAGGGCGGGTGATATGTACAGAAATAATTAGGATTTTTTTCCCATGTTATATCAATATTTATTATTGTTATTATTAAATTTTGTTCATAAATTCTTTCCAGCCAACTTTTAATTTATGGCCCCATGAAATTCATTTAATGTTCCAGCCACTTTATTTTTCCATAGATTCTGTGTTTTCCATTTAATTTATTTTGTATGATTTTTACAAATTTATCATAAAAAATCCTGTCTTAAAACTAAAAAATTTAATCAATCTTTTAAAATATATAATATATATAAAACATTTTTATTCTTGTCAACTAAGATGATGCATGACAAAACTGTATGTTTGATATTAAAACAAGGATGGAAAACATTTGGGTTGAATGATGTACAAATACGGAAATCTGAAATTTTTCCCATGACTGCATTTTCAAAATGGCCCAATTGTGTGGGAAAACCGCAACCCTGGAAACACTGTTGGCAGTGCATTTCTTCTTTAAACACTTAAAGGAATAGTTCACCCAAAAATGAAAATTTGCTGAAAAATGTACTCAACCTCAGGCCATCTTAGATGTAGATGAGTTTGATTTTCAGAACAGATTTGAAGAAATGTAGCATTAAATCACTTGTTCACCAATGAATCCTCTGCAGTGAATGGGTGCCGTCAGAATGAGAGTCCAGACAGCTGATAAAAAAAGCATCACAATAATCCACAAATAATCCACACCACTCCAGTCCATCAGTTAATGTCGTGTGAAGACAAAATCTCTCTTGATTTTATCTTTATAATAAACAAATCCACCATTAAGGTGTTTTGGCAAATAAACCTTTGTGTCTGGCCAAAATGGGATTACATAATCAATAATAAAGCTTCTTCCAGTGAAAAAGTCCATCTCCGTTTGTCCTCTTACATCAAAATCCACCAACATATTTGTTTTTACGAAAAAAAAAAGTGGTTTGAAGTGATTTGTTTATTAAAAACACACTCTTTTTAGATTACTTGTGGACTATTATGATGTTTTTCTCAGCTGCTTGGATTCTCGTTCTGACGGCACCCGTTCACTGCAGCGAAGCAAGTGATGTGATGCTGATAATCACACAAAAAGAATATTTAGTTTAAAAAGATGAAAAAATAGATATACTGTTTAAAAACAAGGTACAAAGTAACACTTTTTTTTGTCAAAGTTTTAAATAGTTTTTGCATAATGCAAAGACATTTACACAATTTTTAATCATAATAAATTCTTTAGTAGTTTTTTTTTGCATAGGACTCCTTTGTAATGGTTGTTCTCATACATATTTGATGTAATGCTTTGTTAATTTAATTTTGCAGTCCTACAGCAATATTTCTATTTTTGCCAAGGGGACAAGCTGACGCTAAACTGTTTAGTAAAGACATAACCAATGTTATTCCCCAAGATAATGCACATTTAAAATATAATAAGTAATTTCTGCATTGCATCAGTGTAAGTGTAGCCAGAAGGTTGAACCAGAATTCAGTGTGTTGTTGCTTTGTCTGCACAATTTTCAAAGACGAATAGCAAAGTAGCTAGAATAGGAAAGTATTTTAATATCCAAAACAGTGAAAAACCCTGTTGAGATTGAATTAGTCTCTTGCTGTCTTTATTTTCTTTTAATAGTGACAGAAGTGGAAAAGTTCAAGTGTTGTCCATGAAGATTGGCTTGTTTTCTCTTTCGAAAGGACCTCTGAAGGACAAGTACAAATGCAAGTACATATTCAATTGATATTGAATATATGTGGCATAAAATATTCTATCCTGCTCTCAAATTATAAACAAATTAAGTTATGTTGTGAAACCTTCTTTCTTTCGCTTTCACTGCAAACTGTGATTTCAGTGTCTCAGACTGACTGGGAATTGAATGCAACACTGTCCTTGCTGTGGCTCTTACAAGGACATTTATAAATTGGATCTTAAGTCTAAAATCTAAACCGCTCACCCTCCTGGTCTCTTCTTTGGGTTTTATTTCTTCTGTCCTCCACAGATCTGTTCGCTCAGGTGGCCGGCGCTGTGGGCGTCTGTAACCAGAGGCAGCTGGCGTTATTGCTGCGCAACAGTATCCAAATCCCACACCAGCTTGGGGAGGCCGCAGCATTCGGAGGGAGTAACATGGAGCCCAGTGTCCGTAGCTGCTTTCAATATGTGAGTTAACACTGCCTGCAGGTTTAAAAAAAAAAAATATAATAATAATAACAAATAAAGATCTACAAGTATCCTGAGAACTAGTGTTATGTCAGCGTTGTTTATATACTGTTGTAGTTTTCGTAATATTTTGAATTAGCTTTTACTTTTTAATAATGTTTAATTTGTAGTAATGTTATGCGCTTTTTTGTTAATTTTAGTTATGATTTATTTTCTATTTAATTCTAGCTAGTTATTTTGGTGTTTTTTTAATTTAGTTTTTAGTTTTTATTTTCTTTTATTTATTTTCAGTTATTTTAGTGCTTCAAATGAAATGTATTTCATTATGTTGACCAGGCAACTTATTTTCATTTGAAGTTTTTATTATTATAGTTTTATTATTTTAAATTAGCTTTTATTTTTATATTTTCAGTTATTCTTTTAATTTTAGTTTAATTTTTGTGCATTTTATGTGCCTTTGTCATATTTATTAGTTTTTTAAATGTATTATTTTTGAGATTTAATTTACTTGAGTTTTATTTTTAGTTCTGATTTATGTTTTATTCTAGCTAGTTTTTTTTTAGTGCTTCAACATAAACTTATTTTAGTGAATTGCCAAAACACTGAGATCAAATTCAGGTCAAATGGAGTCTGATTTTTCTTATTAGAACCATTTTCGTATTATTTATAGAACTTTTATATTTTTTAAATATTTAAAAAATATATATATTTTTTTTTCTTAGAATTTTTTTTTTTCATTTACCTTTATTTTAATTTTTCATTTTAATTAAATTTTTAGTAATTTTGTTATGTGATTTGGCCATTTTTATAAGTTTGTTTTTAAATATTACTATTTACATTTAATTTTTTTTATTTTATTTCAGATTTACTTCTTTTTTTTTGTTAGTGCTTCAACCTAAACTGATTTCATTAAGTTGACAAGACAACTTATTTCCAAAGTTTTATTATTAAAATAGTTTTTTAAAAACTATTACAGTTTTATTAATATTTTATATTTATAAACTTTTATTTTTATATTTTCAGTTATTATTTTAATTGTAGTTAGTTTTTGAGTACATCAACGTAAACTTATTTCATTATCTTGACTAGGGAACTTATTTTCATTTAAGTTTAAGTACTATTATAGTGTAATGAATATTTTTAATATTTTTAATTTTATTTTTTATATTTTCAGTTATTTAAATTTAAGTTTACATTTTAGTACTTTTATTTTAACTATTTTAACTTTTGTTTTGTAAGTCCTGATTTATGTTTTATTTAATTTCAGCCAGTCATTTTAATTTCATTTAAAGTTTTTTTGTTGTCTAATATTTGGATTTTATTTTATTTTAGCTTTATTTCAATTAACAAAATATTTTAATAGTTTTAGTTTTAATTAATAAACTTTCCAAGAGCAAGTCTAGACATGCGCACTCAAATTTGTCCAAGAACGAATAATCTACACATATATTCAATACACATCTTTGAGAAACATCTGAGCAATAAATAGTTTCTCCATTTTTCTGTTGGACCTCATTATATAACCAAAACAAAATCCCTACTTTATTTACTAAGGGAGTTAAAAAACATAAGTGTGCATTAAAAAAGTGTGTTTAACAAAAAATCTGACATGCAAATCAATAAACAGCATTCTGTGATACATAATTCAGGTGTGTGAGACATTACATATTCCTAAAGGGAGCTGGCAAACGAATGCCCAGACTTGTTTATTTGGGAAAAGGGGCTCATCATTACACATCACTGAGTTTTGACATATAAATAAATGATGAGCTCAGTTATAAGAGTGGCAGGCCTGCCAGGGGATTTACATCGCCACTTTCAGACGCTTAGCGCTCGGTCCGACAGCTGACGCACAAGCTACCGAGAGATATTTAAATGAAATCCACTTGATTTGTGCGAACGCATTCCCATAATATCGCATGATGGAGTGCTTTACGATGTGAACCACATCCGCCGGTATAATGGAGTATTTATAAATCCGTTCAGCTCTCCTGAAAGCCGCCCTGGACGGAGCCCGCTTCGCTGTTTTACTCGGGTCGCAGTGGAGCTCTTTTCATTTAATGTTGCATGTAATGAAAGACTCTTGATAGTCCTACCCTAACTGGCCTGCTGTAATTGATTCATAACAGTAGTGGCAGATTTAATGTCACGAGGGAGACACAAATGACCACAATTGGCCCCATTTGCTTCACTTCAAAATTACTAATGGATCCCTTGCCCTCGGGCTAATAAGGTTGTGATGGGATATTATAGCTTTTGGGTTGTAGTCGAATACGCTTCTGAAATGATAAATAGACCATCCGAGTGCTTTTAGACTCAGACAGCTCCATTATAGTGTGTCACGCAGCGCATTGCAGTTATGAATGAGGGGCTTGTCTGTCGTCTGGGCTTTCAGGTGGGCCGTGAAGACGTGATCGAGCTGCAGCAGTTTGTGGACTGGATGCATCTGGAGCCGCAGTCCATGGTTTGGTTACCTGTGCTTCATAGAGTCGCCGCCGCAGAAACTGCCAAACATCAGGCCAGATGCAACATCTGTAAGGAGTGTCCCATGGTGGGCTTCAGGTAAAACAAAGGGAATATTAGTGAAATTTGTTTTAGGGTGGACTGTTATGACGTTGCTGTGTAGAAAAAGGCTAGAAACTTTGAATATTTAATTTTCTTCAGCAAAGGAGGTGCATAAGGTTCAACCTCAGGAGGTCAAACTAAATTGTATTTGAGCTATTATTAGCTATTATTATTAAATTATACAGTAAAATATGCTATTAAAATAAATCAAATAATAAATAATATTATTAATAAAAATAAGGTTACACTTTTTATTATTTTCACTTTATTATTATTATTTTTTATAAACATGGAATGTGTGGACTGTCTAAACATAAGTTCAAAATATGCTATTAAAATAAACATTCAAATTAAATATATAAACTGTTGAAATATAAAATTCTATAACAAAATATTAAAATAAAAAAAATAAATAGCAATACATTTAATAATAATATAATAGTAGACATTATTATTAATAAAAATAAAAAACAAAGTTGCACTTTTATTATTTTATTATTTTTCGTTTAAGTTAAAAATCGTGATATTTGTGATTTCATTAGTTTTAACAATAAACATTAAAATAAATGTATAAACAAGGTTGAAATAAACAAATATATAACAAAACATACTTACATAATTACAAAAAAATACGTTTAACAATAATGATAATAATAATAGTAATAAAGACATAACTAATAATAAAAAATATTATAAAAAGGTTCTGTGTATTATTTTCAATTTATTATTGTATCATTATTAAACAAATAGTGAAATGTGTCTAATTCTAAACACAAGATTTAAAACCCCGATATTTGTGATTTCATAATTTTTTTACCAAAAAACATTAAAATTAAATATATGAATATTATATGAACAAATGTAAAATTCTATAACAAAATATACTATTAAAATAAATAAAATAATACATAATACTTTTATTAATATTGATAATGGTAATAAATACATTATTATTAATAAAAACTATAATAAAACATGGTTGCACTTTTTTTAACTTAAATAAAATAACAAATAACAATACATTTAATAATAATAATAATAATAAAGACATTATTATTAATCACAGTAAAAACAATGTTACACTTTCTTTTTTTTACTTTTTTTTTTTTTTTTTTTTTTTTTTTACTTATTGTTATTATTATTATACACATAGTGGAATGTGTCAATTTAAGCTATTAGCAGATGCTCTACAGAAGACAATAGCGTCATTTATTCAGCATAGTTTATTTCACTGACAGTATTAGTGCTGCAAAATTCATAGCTGCTAGTGTTAAATATCTTTTATCTTTCAGGTATCGAAGTCTGAAGCACTTCAACTACAATGTGTGTCAGACGTGCTTTTTCTCGGGAAGGATTTCCAAAGACCAGCATCTCAGCTATCCGATGGTGGAGTACTGCACCCCTGTGAGCATCTGGAAGACACTTGTGTTTTGAGATGGCATTGTGGCAAATGGTTCAAAAATTAGGAAGGAAATTTAGCGGGTGTTGCACCACCCTAAATAATTAAGAATTTTTTTTATTTTGTTCAATTTATTAAAAATATTTAATTTGATATTCATTTTATTATTATTTCTAAAGATTATGTATTTTTTATGTTTTATTAAATTTGATAATATAAATATTATTATTAGTGGTGGGCCGTTATCGGCGTTAACGTGCTGCGTTAACGTGAGACTCTTATCGTGCGATAAAAAAAATATCGCCGTTAATCTATTCTCAAATTTGGGTTGGGAGCTGGGTCTAAACTATGCAAGCTATGTTGACTTTCACCTTGATAGTTTAACGCGGATGTATACCAAAGACTATAGAATATGGTCGCACATTTACGTCTCCTCCGCCAAAACACAGACGGGATCGCGTCGTCCTCCATTCATAAAAACCGAATCTACTATAGCGAAATGCCACATAAATTCGTCGTTTTTTGGATTCATAAATCAAATGTTGGTCTGTCACTTAATTCAAATCGCGATATGGACTAGTGTATGTGAAAACTGAAATGCAAAAAGACCGTTTTAATATGAATCCGATATGTTCCGTTTGCCTAGCTGTATATGTATGCATGGCGGAGACGAGCTTTTACTACACTCATACTGAAACACACGTGACGCTCCCGGTAATTTTTGGCATTTGCATCTCACATGAACAGATAAACTCAATCTCCAAAACTGCTGTGAGTGTCACTTTTACTTTTCATTTGAGAATACTAGCATCATATCATACTGTATACACAGAAACTTCACGGCAACCTGTCAAAATAAAAGTACGGTGTAACATGTAACTGTAATGTTATTTTCATCAACAAATTATCATAGAACAGCTTTATGATCCATTCTCAAAGACTTACTTTTAGTCATTATTTGGGTAGCACACATATTCTGAATGCCTTCAGCAGAATTCAAATTAGCCATTTTAATCTAGATTAATCTAGATTAATTCCAAGATTTAATCTAGATTAATCTAGATTAAAAAAATTAATCTATGCCCACCCCTAATTATTATGCAATCTATAATTTCGTTGGATGTACACTGCCCTCCAAAAGTTTGGAAACGCCATAGAAAAGTGGTGTTTTAGACAATATTGGCATGAATTCTTTTTAATTTGTGATAATTTTGCACTGATAACGGACAACACAAACTATGAAAACATATTATATTACATGAACAGATTATTCACAGAAAAAAACTTAAAATTTTCGATTAATCAAAATATCCATTATTAGCAGCTCTGCATAATCTGGGCCTAAATTGTGTTGTAATTGGTTCATTCAATCAATTGTTGAAGCTATTAAGGTGTCCTGACCCAAAAATCTTTTAAAAACCTGGGCCAAGTTTAAACCAGTAACCAGGCATCACAGCTGGCAAAAGGGCATGTCTGTCTTTGACATTATTATGTAATCAAAATGAGAATTATTATTGCTTTTCTTCAATGATAATGTCAAGTTACTTTAATCCATTTGCACTAAAAGGTTATAGGAATTATGCCGATATCATCCAAAACCACACTTTGCCAGGGATGTTTCCATGCTTAGGGAGGGCAGTGTAAGTTCAATGACAATAAACAATCTGAATCTGAATTAATGGGTGTGTAAGTAAGTGCATTTCCAGAAAAAAAAAACGTACAGATAATTTACTCACACCCTCATCTGAGAAGTTCATGTCTGTCTTTCTTCATTCGTAAAGAAATTATGTTTTTTGAGGAAAACATTTCAGGATTTCTCTACATATAGTGGACTTCAACAGTGCCCCCGAGATTGAACTTTCAAAATGCAGTTTAAATGTAGCTTTAAAGAACTCTAAATGATCTCAGCCAAGGAAGAAAGGTCTTATCTAGCAAAACGATCTGTTATTTTCTAGAAAAAGTTACATTTTATATACTTTTACATAACCTCAAATGCTCGTCTTGTCTAGCTCTGCCTGAACTCATACAGATAGGGAATGTTAAAAAAACTCCCATCACCTTTCAACTTCAAAATTGTCCTACATCGCTGCAGAAGTACCAACCCAGTGTTTACAAAGTGAACATGCAAAGAAGATCAAATGCCCTTAACAAAAAAAGGTAATAAAGCGATGTAGGGCGATTTTGAAGTTGGGAGAGAAAACAAGACAGGACATTTTAAAGTGAAGCGAAAGTGCCATTTCTGTGCTGAATGTCTTAAGTCGCACAATATTCATTGAACAATTTTAAAAATCTTAAAAAATGTAATTAAAAAAATTGACATAAAGATGACATACTTTTAATAAAATTGCCAAAAATGGCATTACAAAGGTAAAAACAAAATTCCCCTGTAAATCACTTTAAGGAGTCAAATATCACCTCGTAATGCGAAGGCTAATTTTTAAGTGCTCCTAACTTAAAAAATTGAGATTACTGAAAATCTACTAAGAGGTTTGGAAATGTGAGTCTGGAAAAGCATGACATTTCGAAATGGAAAATGTGCAGGAAACCTGATTGTTTTATATATATATATATATATATATATATATATATATATATATATATATATATATACATAATTTTTTTTTTTTTTTTTTTTTTTTAGAAAATAACCAATCGTTTAGCTAGATAAGATCCTCTTTCCTCGGCTGGGGTCATTTAGAGCACTTTGAAGCTGCATTTAAACAGCATTTTGGAAGTTCAAACTCGTGGGCACCATAGAAGTCCACTATATGGAGAGAAATCCTGAAAAGTTTTCCTCTTAAAAACATAATTTCTTTATGAAGGAAGAAAGAAAGACACGAACATCTTGGATGACAAGATAGATTTTTTTCAGATTTTTCTAACCCTAAACACTCCAGTCCCAGTCACTGTAATTCTTCATGCACAACAGAACATTTCCCTACAGCCTCTCTGTTACAGACAACCTCAGGAGAAGATGTGCGTGACTTCACCAAGGTGCTGAAAAACAAGTTCCGCTCAAAGAAGTACTTCACCAAACACCCTCGGCTCGGCTACCTGCCCGTGCAGACCATCCTAGAGGAAGAGCATTTAGAGACGTGAGTATTCCTGCTGGAAATTTTCAAGATGCATCTTTACGGATGAGATCTCTCTGATTCTTGACTAGAAAGTGCAAGAATAAACAGTATTGTACTTCCTAGATTCACATCCTGCCAATTTGACTACAGGATGCCATATCTTTGTCTACTGTAGCAATGACTTTCTTTTATCGCTCAGCCTCATGGGAAACGTGCCTCTCTGCTTCTGTTTTCCTGAGGAGTTCATGAATCACTAAAGGTCTATTCATGTGTCAATCGAATGCTGGAACAAATAAGAGACCGTTCATTCATGTAATTCCAAAGCTGCCGCTTTAACGTCAACACGCAAATGCTGCTTCCCTCTCGTGGATGTGAATTTAATTACAAAAGCAATCAGGTGTCAGTTCAGTGAGATCGAGGGGGAAATGAAGAGACAGGACATTTACCATGTTCACGGCAGTCTTTAATATTGAAATAAACCAGCTGTTCTCACTGGCTGTTGTTATTTCAAAGCACAGGGAATGGTAGTTTGGTGTTGAGTGAGTGTCATTATTACATGTCCTGATTCATTATATGAATGACTGCATATGGGTGTTTTGTCAACAACAGCTGCTTTTGTCCTTTTAAAACTCAATTTAAACATGCTAATTAAAGCTATTTTTGTTTTCATTTATTTTTGCTACTTTTTAGATCTTTTTGTTTTGTTTTGTGATAATTGTATCACGACTATCCCTCAGTTATGGTGTTATTTCCACTGGAATCAACAATTTATTTTATTTTATTTAAAATTTAATTTAATTTAATTTATATTTTTCAAAAATTATGACTATCCATCAGTTATGGTGTCATTTATTTTATTTTAATTAATTAATTAATTTAATTTGTATTTTATTTTATTTTTTGCACAAATTACAACTATACCTCAGTTATGGTGCCATTTCCACCACAGTCAACAATTTATTTATTTTTATGTGTTTTTTATCAAACTACAACTATCCTGTTCCTGTATAATTTTTTACTCCAATCAACATTTATTTATTTATTTTTCAATTTTTTTTATTTCCGCAAATTATGACTGTCCCTCAGTTTTGGTGCCATTTCTACCACAATCAAATAATGTTATTTTATTTCACACTAATTCTTAATTTCCCTCAGGTCTGATGCCATTTTCACCACACTCAACATTATTTTATTTTATTTTATTTTATTTTATTTTATTTTATTTTATTTTATTTTATTTTATTTTATTTTATTTTATTTTATTTTATTTTATTTTATTTTCATCACAATTAACACTACAACTATCCCTCAGTTATGGTGTCATTTATTTTATTTTAATTAATTAATTTAATTTGTATTTTATTTTATTTTTTGCAAAAATTCCTACTATCCTTTAGTTATGGTGTCATTTCCATATTAATTTACTTTAATTAAATTTTATTTTTTTATTTTTTTGCACAAATTCCTACTATCCTTCAGTTATGGTGTCATTTCCACCACAGTCAATTTATTTTATTTTATTATTTTATTTTATTTCACACTAATTCTACATTTCCCTCAGGTCTGGTGTCTTTTTTTTTTTTTACCACAACCAACTTTTATTTAATTTAATAATTTTAATAAATTTTATTTTATTTATGTTTTTGCACAAATTATAACTATCCTTCAGTTATGGTGTCTTTCCACCAAA